>NC_136057.1:1878303187-1878875687 GCF_964261635.1 Lissotriton helveticus | reverse complement strand
TCCGGGAAACAGAGTGTTTAAGGCTGCTATGGTTACAGACGTATTAAACTTACCTGGCCCTCCGTGGAGTCACAGGCAGGACCTGGGCCTTCTGGGAGCCTTCAAATGACCCTTTCCAGTTCTCAGATCAGCCACTGTTTAGAGTAAGCATACCTCATTATCACTTCTCTCGCGGGTTCAAAGCACCCGGTATCAGCCCTGAAACCAGGGCAGTGCTCCCCTAACTTTTTATAACTACCACCCTGGTTTAGAACGTCAGACATTCGTGGCCCATCTAACTTTAATGAACATGGGTCATTTTGTTGATCTGACTAAAGCCTCGTGTTGTAGCTGTTTTCAGACAACACATTTTCCACCGAAAAGTCTGCTACATTTGCAGATACACACCGTTTTACTAATAAAACTATGTAGCATACAAATGATAATGTATGGAAATCAGGTTTATTTATGTTTATTTCCAGTGACTATTTATAATTTGTGTATCACCAAGTAAATGTCTCGATGTGTTCTAATCCTATTCAATTATTTGTTTCCCGCACATTTCAGAATTACAAAAATGGGCTTCGTTTTTGCTTTCCTAACTGTTGACTGTGTACAGTTCACATTTCACGGTATTTTACACGTTTTTTGGGAGCTGACTGCAATGCGAAAGGAGTTCGTAAACACCAATTCCCATATAAACAAATAAGCAACAATTTGTCAGAAGACACAGCCTGACATTGGAAGTCTGTCTTCAAAGCTAATGTGACAAGATACATACATTTTTAGGTTTCTTACTTTATTGCCTGGACTTTTGCGACCCACACTTTGGGAACACTGGACTAGGGAGAGGGCAGTACTTAGGGACGCACATGGAACAGGTCAGTACAAGTGAAAGGAGGGGACACATTCTGGCCCAAAGAACAGGTGACAAAGGCTGTCAAAAGTGGCAGATGGGCACCGTTGAGAAGTAGGCGGCTATTGGGAACGGACAAGTGACACAGACCGGAGTGGGTGACGCTAGTGGCATAGCTACCACTGGTACAGCAGGTACAGTGGCACCGTGGCCCAGAGCCCCGAGAGGCCAATTAAACACTGATAAGTGCTATGCTTTACTACCCCAATAGCAGTCAATGGGGCCAGTTTCCTTTCTTGCACCAGAGCCCATGACATCCTTGCAAAACTACTGGGTAATGCAATCCTGCGGAGGTAGGCAGTGCACACGGGAAGTGTGTGTCGAGGTAGGCGCTGCAGGCCAGGACTGGGGGTAGATGGAGCAGTACAACACAGGTGGCGAAGAACCTTTCAGCTCACATGTTGGTCAGTCATTGGGGATCGCGAATCGGACAGACAATTCGATTTGATGATTTCGAAAGGGCACAGTTACGCAAGCATGACCTCCTTGCGCTAAACAACCAACGTTTGAGACAGAATCTACCCAAGGAACAGATGGGTTTTTAACAATTTGCTAAATTTCAAAAGGTTTCTTTTAGCACAGATGGCTATGGGAAGACAGTTCCAGGCTTGCGCAGCGGCCACTGAAAAGGCACGACATCCAGAGCGGGATTTCTTACCTTTAGGAATGATGACCGTGTCACATGCTGGGTCAAAGTGATCTTAGAGGGGTGTATGAAGAAAAGAGGGAGGCCATGGAACTATTATAAGTCAGGCTCTACAAGGCCTTGTGACCAGGTGTATTTTATGGACACAAAAGCTCAAGCTCCAGCTCACTGGATAAAGCTCAGTGCTGTTGACAAACCATCTGGGGCCGTCTCAGGGTACAGGTATGGAATGGGTTGATGGAATCTGCCCAGCTGAGAGCGGCCAATTGCCCACAACCCACTTTGCTTTCTTGACAATATACAAAGAGGCATTGAGACTGAAGATGCACAGAGGATGAGCTTGACACAGACTCTTGAGGGTATCTGAAGGGACTATGATTAAGATGCTTCACCCATGCTATGGATGAACAGAATACCCTTTTACTGTGGTTCTTTCACACTGCCAACTTACGCAGTCACATACTCGAGTGATCTATTTATCCCGAGGCCAAAGAAAATCTGGGAATACTCTTTGCAGAAGAGCATTAAATACCCCGAATGACAGCAACTTGCAAGAGTCCATAACGTCCCACGCCGATGCCAGAATCCTTCAGGAGGAGATAAAAAAATGAAATAAAGCTCAACGGCACGGGTATCCACGGAAGGTATTAAAACTGGACTAATAAAGATACAGGCCAAATGATGGGATATCATTTGTGAAAGGGCTTTAAGGAGCAAACACTCGCCAGAAGATACTTTTGGATTTTGGTGGGCCTACATCAACATCATTACCTGCAAATGTATAGTAACGCTTCCAGAAATCATGCACTTGTTTACACATAGCCGTCGAGCCAATCACTGGCGATGACCTAGACATCTTTTTGGTGTAGTCAAGAGGACACTTATCTTTTATATACAAAGTAATTCTACAAACCAGCCAATTATTCATTGCTGCCCTTCTACTGACCCAGAGTTTGGTTTGACAGGGTGAATTTGCTAAAGGTATTTTGTCCTGCCAGTGCAACATCCAAGAACCATTTTTGCATTAGATATTTTAAGGTGATTGTTAAACTGGTTATAAGGAGCTAAATTTTTTTTTAACAAGGCGCATTGAGTAATGTGAAAATCTGAGGCTAGTGTAAGAAAGTGGCATGCATGGATACTAAGGCACTTTTCTATGATTGTTCTGTACATGTTACAGATCAAAGAGAGAGAGAGGACTAGATACGCTAGCCCGTATCCCCTGTGTTTATATGTAAGTATCAATGGGGACTAGCTAGATTTAAGGGGAGGGGGGATATAGGGTGACTCAGGTACGTCAGACAATAAAAGGAAAAAAGCAATGTTTTCCTTTGAAAGCCCTCACCCACCGACCTAGTCGGTGGCATGCTTCATCATCGGGCCCACCACAGTGGCACCGAATGTGCCCCGGGTGTGCTGCAACGCCAGGTGACTGCGGAGCTGGTATATTGCTGCGTGTGCAGTGAAGGAGTGAGAAGTGAAATTTTAAAAAGCTATACAAGCGGTCCCAGCACCCGAGGGTTAACAAGTATTTAATAAACTGGGCCTCCGTTAGCTGTTTTAAAAAGGCGAAAGGACAAAGTGGAGTGAATAATGATCTCCCATGTCCAGTGTGGTCTACATGTTTCTGCCAGTGCCTTTTCTATTATAAGCTGGCTTTCCTCAGGACCAATAGAGTAAAGTGAAAAAGTGCAGTTAAATAATAAACTAATAAACTATATTAAGTGTTTGTGTTATTTCATTGGCTATGTGTCGCGCTCGCTAAGGCGCTGTAGCTGTTAGAGGGGGATTCCCTCAAGCTTTTTCTGTTATTTCTTTGTAAAAAGCCTCATGGGTCGCCTGGCAGAGAAAGAGACCGAGTAGTTCGGTCTGGTTCCTCCTTGGACCTATTCGTCCTTCTGCGGCGCCCGGTGTCACACCTTAGCGAGCGCGACACATAGCCAATGAAATAACACAAACACTTAATATAGTTTATTAGTTTATTATTTAACTGCACTTTTTCACTTTACTCTATTGGTCCTGAGGAAAGCCAGCTTATAATAGAAAAGGCACTGGCAGAAACATGTAGACCACACTGGACATGGGAGATCATTATTCACTCCACTTTGTCCTTTCGCCTTTTTAAAACAGCTAACGGAGGCCCAGTTTATTAAATACTTGTTAACCCTCGGGTGCTGGGACCGCTTGTATAGCTTTTTAAAATTTCACTTCTCACTCCTTCACTGCACACGCAGCAATATACCAGCTCCGCAGTCACCTGGCGTTGCAGCACACCCGGGGCACATTCGGTGCCACTGTGGTGGGCCCGATGATGAAGCATGCCACCGACTAGGTCGGTGGGTGAGGGCTTTCAAAGGAAAACATTGCTTTTTTCCTTTTATTGTCTGACGTACCTGAGTCACCCTATATCCCCCCTCCCCTTAAATCTAGCTAGTCCCCATTGATACTTACATGTTCTGTACATGTCTCATGGATATAGAAAGCCTGTGACTGTATATCACATTTAAGTGTGTCTGGCTCACAGATAGTCTGCTAGCAGTTACCAGAGTTATGGTTCATGAAAGGAAGAGTCTTCAAAAAAGCAAAATATGAGCCAAAAGCTCAAAAACCGTTTTGGTGGTGGATCACAATGCTGCAGGTGATGTACTGCATGACAATATAAACACATTCACTCCATCACCCGCCCCAATACCTCTGCATTATAAGGTATGTAAATAATTAATATTGTTAACTCCATGTACTTACCGCCAAAGGTAACTATCACCCAAGGAGTTAAGAATAGCAATTATGAACTTCCCTTGTGATATAGGGGTAAACGATTTACAGGATAAAATATTATTGTAGGTCGATGTTATTGACCTTAATATATAGTGAAAGACACCCTTTTTGCCAGGGAGCATCATACAAGAACCAAAAATGTGCTCCAAAAAACCAAAGATGCTAGGATCTTGTGGGCACTGGTGGAAAATAAAAAGCTGCTTAATTTTTGCTGAGAACTAAAGCTATTGCTAAAAGTGAAGTAAAGGATGCCCATTTAATCAACCCTTCTCTTTGGTTGATGCCCAATCCCCCACTGTTGAGCCTTCTGGTAGCCAGCTCCTTTTTCCCTTACATAATCCTGTCAAATGCTTTTTCGCAATTCTGCTGATGATTTGTGGAAAATGCACAGGTTTCGGGAATCCTAGACCCGTGAATAGTGATCTGTTGATCAGTTGCAAATGCCCCAAGATGTAAATAAACTCTCAATGGAAAACCCTTCACATTGAATGCAGAGAAAGTTCTGATGCAAGTCCTCTACACAGGCCCCAACAGTTTCTGGTTACTCTAATGCTGTGACACTGGAGGTAAGGCCAAGGGGTTCGCATGCAGCCCCATGGTCAACAGCCGCACTGGGTTGCGGTTTACTCGGCTTAGCCTTAAGTTTTAAAAGAAGTTCAGAAATAAGGCATGTATTTGTTTAAAGGTTATTTAAAGGTAAACAAAGGAAGTGCCTAGGGTTCCTGCACCACTATACTTTAAAAACACATTCATTTCTAAAGACACTTTGCAGCAAAAGTGTAAAAGCATAAAGTCTCTTCAAAATTCAAAAAGTGTTTTTTTTTATTAACATGCAGAACTGTTTCTCCTTAGCACATCAGATTACACCAGTGTATTGAGAAGTATTTTTTTAAAGTGATAGTTTTCAAACATGAATTTAGAAACATTCATCTACTCTCCCTCCCCTCTCTCCCGACAACAATGCTAATAGTGAACTAAGAGGCAAATCAGTTATGTGAACTCTTTAGGTAGCCTGGGTTTCTGTTATACATGAACAAAAGGATAGTTGATTAAATACAGGAGAAGGTTTTGTACAGCACACCTCCTGAAGTCATGCATTTCAAGGTCCTCATATGTGATCATAAAGACAAAGGAGGGAAAGTGAAATAAAACAATTGCCTGGGATTACACAATTTGGTTAAGAGGAGAGGCAGGGAATTAATTCCACGTTTTCTGGTTTCACATTGTGCAATCCTTCCTCTGGATGTATATGCCTCACTTCCAAAACACCCACGTTAATACCAACCCCCCCTCAACGCTGACCCCCACCCTGATGGAATCAGTGCGGCACTCTGTTACATCACAGACCAAACTTTTTGGCCCATGAGAAAATATTTGTGAGCACCCACGCTCCAATGGAAGGCATTTCTCATAACATTCCCGACATTCGGGGATTTAACACAGCAGAATTTCCTCCAACCCATCATCATAATCCCTTGGTGCTGGGCTGTTGGGTTCAACAAGCCTCTCGGTGGAGTACCGTCCTCTTAACTGGCTGTTAAGAAACTCTCTGTTTAATGCGACTTTGGCATCGAGACAAGCCTTCCATGCTCAAAAGACTTGGCGTCGAGGAAATTCTTCACATTTACGATGTATTTCAAGCTGGCAAGCCTTGTGACAGGTATGTTTTTTTTTTTAACACTGATTTGTCAGTTTACACAGTAGGATGGGCTCTGGAGAACTTGCAAGCGACAGAGACGAATGGCTTGAGAAACTTTAGAGGCAAACAAAGGAGTTCTCACAATTCTAGAGACAGTAAGATGCAAAGACATACACTTCAGCAGTGACTGAGCACACTGCAAATTAGACTTCTTGGGAGGCAGGAAATTAAAATAATCATTAGAATGGTGGGAGGAACAACTGGCAGATGCAATTTCCTCTTCCTAATTGCGTTCTTCATCACAGGCAGGAAAAAAGAGCATTGGCTACGCCAACAGGAATGGAGAGTGGGCAAGGGAGGGCTGGTGGGAGAGACAGGAAAAAGAGGGTGAGAAAGCAAGGAAACATACTCTGAGCTGAAAGTCAAATTGAACAAGCATTGACAAAGTCAAAAACCCTGGCACCGGCTGCTAGCATTTTGGCCTGCTCAATGTGTGTTTTCTTTAGTATTGATTTTTGTAAATCTTTGCTGCAGAAACTGCCGGCCACTCACAAGTATAAAAACAAAAAATCTTCCAGAATAAAATTATTATTTTTTTGTATCAAAAAGTACACATTGCAATAGTAGTTTCTGACAGTAAAGGGAACAACTTTGTGGGTGGATAGGGTCTTTGTAAAAGAGCAGAACGCCGTTACTCAGAGTGAAAAAAGAAAATCGATTAAGTGTTCTGATCCATTGCCCATGCTATATGTTGTAATGGGAGGAAGAAAAATGTGAATGACACACAACTGAAAAAGGGTTGGCTGCAAGCCCCTGTAAGTAAGTATATGATTTCCACTATTTTATTAAAATCAAAAGGTCAAAGGTCTTGGTTAAAGCCATATCTAAAATATATATATATTTTTAAGTGCACACAAGTAGGCATCAGAAGGATACAACCGGTCCAATGGCAACAGTGTGAGACCGAAATGCTCCTAGAAACGATCAACACAAGAATAGGGAGGAAAACCATTATATCAGGAATACCCGACTGAGCCAGACAAAAAAACATCCAACGAAAAGCTAGAGCCTGACTCAAAGCCCACTCTAAATATATTTGAAACAACAGATCTGCCTACAGACATTTAAAGCAGTCTGTAGCCTAGGCCTGTAAAGGAGAGCCTCAGTCTGTTGCTGATCAAATAATTCTGCAGTTGCTTTTCCTGGATTTTGCAGGTATCATTCACTACCGTTTACCTCAAATATTCGTAGGACATGGAAAGTGCCCCTCATTAAATTCACATCTGAGGGATAACAAACAGGAAGTATTTACAGGCGTGCTACGGAGACAGAGAAAGGGTAACTAAAACAAGCATTGGCCAATATACTCCGCCTATGCGACATCTATTGGCTTTGTCAATGTTTTCTTTTTCTTTTTAGACATGTTGCACAGCCTCGCAGGCTGCTGTGCACCATGGGTTAATGTAAAGAAAAAAAGCACTATGACGTGGCACCGTTGATCGTGTCATAAAGGTAAAGTTTGAAGATTTATATAGCGCAGCTTATCCACCGTGAGGATATCCAGGCGCTGTCCATGGGCACGAGGAGATTAGGTGATTTGCCCAGATTCACAGGATGTTGCACTGACGCAGAGACTCGAACCTAGATCCCCAGCTCCCGCGTCGACAGCTCTTGCAACCGCGCCACACCCTCTCCGGCTCTTTTTTTCACCCTTTACTGAATATTGCACAGCAGCCCACTCTGCTGCACAATACGTCTAAGAAAGTGTTGAGGGCGCAAGCAACATGAGGGCGGTGTGTGGGGGACAGCGGGTAGAGGGTGTGGGGAGGTCTAAGGGGAAAGAACACTGGGGAGCTGTGGGGGAGGGAGAAGCAACAGCGGGAGGAGGGCAGGGGGCGGAGCGGGCACTGTATGGTATCATGCACCATTATAGAGTGCGGGGCAAAAAGTAATAAAACAAACCTAAAGGACGGGAGCCAGAGAGGTGAGATCAGTCTGAAACAATCCCATGTAAAACAGCGACACCCAAAACACTTGCAGAGTAATGACCTGCACTGTAATGAATCCGCAGTTTGTGTCTTCAACCTTGGGCCTGTCAATCACTCTTCCAGTTACTTCTCTTCACCCTCCCGATGAGGTTAGACCCAGGCCAGTGGTCCATTTCAGAAACATGCACACTTACCAGAGATACCACGGCCCATAAGCAGTGCCATTCAGTTCTGACTTATTATGGAGAACATAAGAGGGTCTTCTCCGACAGACCTCAGCTTACCAGGGGTCCACTTCTACGTCTCACCTTTCCAAGAGCGAAAGGCGGTCCACGGCAAGGCCTGTCCCAGGACATGGACCTCCTAGGACCCAGAGGGTCACCCCACCTCAGGCATTAGCTTCCTTGGAGCCGAGACATTCCCACTAAAGCACTACGAATCCACCCTAAGACTGTGCTTCCCTGAGGTCAGAAGGGGACGTCCCTCAGACTACAAACTCCCCGGAGTCAGCGGGTTATCCTGCTGGACGCAGGCCTCATATCCCCCAGAGGAAGTTCTACCCTAGGCTGTGGTATCCTGAGATGTCAACAGTCTGGAGGGGGAGAGGCGACATCAAAGAAATAGTACTTGTGCAAAAGAATTTCCTTCAAACGGGCAGCTGTTTAGTCTGCTTCCAATAAGACGAAGTGGCTATAAATAGCTCATGGAAACACATTTTTGTGCAGCCTTTGCTTTAATTTTGGAAGACATGAAGACTTAGCCAGAACTAATGGGTTTAAATGATTCATTCACCTAAGTTGCTTCGACCTCGGCTAGAAATGCTCAAAATACCATCTCCACTAATATCCCTCCGCCAGAAACGCCAGAAAAGTTTCCACTGCAAGTAATACACTATGTACTCTCCACGTTTTTTCCCCCTCTATAGACGCTCTAATACGCCATCTCTACTCACAACCCCTTCTTATCGGTATTGGCCCCCAGTACTGCAACATCACCCACTTGCTTGCCTATTGACCGCAACAAGTACTCACTTTCCCAAGGAACCAGACGTAGCTACCATTAGCGCAGCAGGTGCAGTAGCACCGGGCGCAAAGCCCTATGGTGCTCATTGAACCTTGGGAAAAAGATAGGAGCAAAGAGGGAAACAAACAACTAGGACGCCCTCCACTCAATAAGTCAACAAACTACTATTGTCCTAGTGTTCAAGGCAGTTATCATACCATATAGAGATCTGCAGGCATCGCTGGTTGTACATAAATTACAACATGCCTCTCTTCTTACAATAAATCTAGAGTATGGGATGTCTCAGTCTGCTGCCACTGTTTAAAAATAGCCCAACTCTGATAGACAGACTTAAACAAGTACAAAACCCACATTCACCTAGTGTAACGACAGAAAAAAGGTGAGAAAGCGAGATGGCACCTCACGGGCACACCACCAATGGGGCCCCTGGCTGGTACTCATCAGGATGGCCCTGTTATCATCATTGGTGCCATCAAGCTACAACGGAAACGTGTCCTAAACCCAAAGAAAAGACTGTGAGTGGTGCAGTGAACACAAATTATATGTAACACAACATACAACATTTAACAATTAACATATAATAAATTCTGCAACTGGGACAATTTCTTTAATGGTGTTCCTTCTTGTTGCATACTGTATATATATATGAACAATAAAAAAGGGAGATGTGAATACTACCAATCGATTCACACCCCACTTACAGCCGACATGTTTCATTGCCTTGGTATCTATCAGGCAATTTCCTCAGGGCAAACCACTTTCAATGCCACTGCAAAGGACACTGGGCTTTGCGCGCCTTCAATGAACCTTGCCTCTCATACCAGCCAAGAGGATTTTAAAAGGATAACAGCCCCCATCGGTGAGCTTGGTCCAGTCTCCCTTCGCTACTGTTGCAATAGAGGAGAACAGTCCGGTGTGCACAACACGGTGAGGAACAGGTTTTTCTATGGAAAACACAGATTTTAGAGTGTTATGTTGATTTTTTACATTTTCCGTCGCTTCCTGAATGTCCAAGCTGGGACAGCGTGGAAATCGTCAGAAAGGAAAGAGGAATAACTAAGGCCCAATGCAGAGAGCACATATTCACTCTGTTAGGGGTACACACCAGTACTTGGTGTGTAAAAAATAAATAATTGCCAGGGCCCTCATCAGGAGGTCACCGTAGTTTGCACCACACATTGCCACTGTACTTACACAACTACTAACCATGACACTGCTACTAGTGTGACAAATCAGATTGTTCAAGGCCGCCAAAGCTTTAAGAATGGCTTGAGTGGCAGGTAGTTATTTTTAAGGTATCCTGAAATAACAAAACAGTTTTTCTGCTAATCTTTAAATTACAGAAACAGCGCCACCTTGTGTCACCTGGCAATTAAGTGTCGGTGCCGAACAACGGAAACCACAGACTCAAATTAAGCACTAGTACACGCAAACAATTAGAAGCTAGAGAAAAGGTGTGTTGGGATTTTGATACCCTGACATCAGGACACAGAAGGGAGGGGGGAACGCGGATGTCCATGAGTGTTTGTCTATCGAGTGGGAAAATGTGTGTTAAAGACTGAGAGCCATATCTCTCTGTAATTACTAACTCTGAACATAGATATCTTCTGTCCCATTCTTCGTATGAACCTTGTAAATTTTCAGGTTGCGATACCCAAAATGGGTGAGTGGGTCAACATTTTACCACCCTGCCCATGTAATGGCTCAGACACCCAAAGCACGAGGCATTATTAGGCCTGGGCAGTAACTTCCGTTCCGCTCGTGGAATTTGGGTAATTTCGCGTTCCGCAGAGAGCGCGGAATTGCCCAAAATTCCGCAATCCGCTGAATTTTTTGCTTGTTCGTGCTTTCAAAATGCGTGTTTGCAAGATATTTCTCCCCGAGCACGCAAACAGCATTCACGAACAGGAAAAAAGCATTGTGAACGGGCAGAACAAGCAATTCCACGTGTTTGCTGAACTTTTGCGTACTCGGGGAGATTTTTTTACCGTTTCGCGGAGCTTGGCGTTGCGCGACTGCGCAAATTCCGCCCACCTCTAGGCATTATGTTGTCTTTTGCAAGATGTCAAAAAAGCCTATATAAAAATGGCATGTTCCACTTTTACAGAGAAATGGTTTCTGGATTTGTAAATCAGCCGTCACATTTTTACCGATGTTTCAGGAGGTTTTTACTTGTTCACTCATGATTGCCTTTTTTAAACAAACAGAGACGAAGAAAATGAATTTATCTTAACTATTATTGTAACTAAACGTTTTGCAACTGCTTGGTTTTATCTGATGGTTTCTTGGAATGTCTCTTTTTATGTAGTTTACGTGTCTTTATAATCTCTTGTTGTTTTTATATATTTTACGGCTGGTATAACCGAATAAAGACGTATGATGATGTCTGAGTCCTTGACATCAGAACTTGCTTTTTATTGAGCTTCAGAAATACTACAATTAAACACAATGACTTACTTGTTTTACTTGTAATATTACTTTTTGGAAATGATTTAAGAAACACTAATATAATTTATCAATCTTTTTCTCCAGATTTTTCCACCGTCTCACCACAGAAACGTTAAAATTCTTCCATAGATTTTGGAAGGATTAAAGTTGTGCAACTAACACTAAGTTTTCAATTCAAAGCTGATGTACTGTTATCACAGATGTTCATTTTATTGGAGACACCATATTCCAGTATATTTTTAGGTTGAGCCTGGGCAGCACATGCGCTACTCTACGAGGCGTGCTGTATTCAGGTATGGACTTGAAGCTCTGCCCACTCTCCGCCCATATTTTTTATTGCCTTGTGTCATTGTCCTTTGAAAACGGTGGCTTTTATTTGTCAATAGGCTTAGTAGTCCCTCCTTAGTACCGGCTTGTCTCATTTTGTAACCTCCCTTGGCGGCATTCCGTTACATGTGTTGTTACTCAGTAGACTATTACAGGCTTCGAGCACTATTTTGTTGAATGGCAGGACACGCTCTCGCACAACGCTTTATTTTTTTCCACATTGCACGTGGTGGCCGAGCCTTTGAATTATTTGCGGCACCGAACTCTGCCGCATATATATATATATTTTTTTTTTTAAAGATTTATTCATTTTTTTTTTTTTAACTGCCCCATACCACACTTTCTCTTTAATGGCAGCCGCGTCCTTAGACGAGCCGCATCTAAGGAAAGGGACGTAGCGGTCACTAAAGTGGAAAGCGCAGCCTGGAGAGCTTTTACAAACAAGGATTTGCAATGCAATAGGAATTGCATTTACAAGAGTTTCGTAAATGCGAGACCTATTGCATTGCAAATGTTTGTTTTCTCCTACAGTCCAGTGTAATCTTGAGTCTAAATACTTCAAGTAATGTAAACCTGGACAACAAATCTCAGTGTGTAATGTTGTTAAAAACATGATTTCTATGACGAAGTCAAACTTAAGTTCTCCCCAATTATTTACTTTCCTGTGCCATTTTTAAGTCTTGCTTGACAGCAGAGCTGTCTGCATGACCTATTGCTAGTAATTCTTTAATACATATATAGCATGGGCTTTGGCTTCTTTAAGTTGAGTATTGCCCTCTCAACTCGTTCTGTTGGCTGTTTGCTGTGTTATTAACAAGCAATATTCCCTCATGACCTAAATCATTCTCAAGATTACAACTTTTATATTTTCAACATAGTCCTTCAACACAAGGTGACAGCATGTATTTTTTTCACATGTGTGATTTTTATTTCTTTTTTTAGTAAGATAAGTTTCTTATTTTTTTCTTTCCAATATTACTTTAAATTCATTGCAATCATTTTACAAAACATATAATTCATCATTTGAACAATAAAAAACATACAAATACCATACAGAGAAAAGAATCTAATTCACTCTCACAAAAACCTCATGCATCCTCTCTCATACATTCTACATTCATTCCTTATTCTGTGTCTGGAAGATCGCTAGTTGATGCGCGACACTACTACGTAAGGTTGACGCGTTTCGGTGGGTTGAGACCACCTTCCTCAGGACCTTTTGCAGAACAGACGATCTTTCCAAAGAAATTTATAAACTCTGCATGGATATCCTTGTACCAAAAATAGGGTGGATCGTGACTTCGATTATTACTTCGTGTTGACAATTCGTACACAAAGACACGTTCCCAGTAACGCTTAAACTGTTGACAATCGAATTAATAGTACGGAAGTTGAGTTGGGCTGCAACCCTTCACTGGTTGGTATGTTGAATACGACTTTTCTTCTGGATGTCAGGCGCAACTCCTAAGTATTCCCTTAATGTGCTTTGGCTGGCTTCTGTTTTTTCTCTCAACTTGTCGGAGGCATCTCACTTATTTTTAGTTTTACGGCTAAGTTTTGCAAAATGCCAGATGTAGCCGCCTCCGCAAACAACCCGGCTCGTAGTCCCGTAGGTTAGAACGTTTGCTGTGTTATTCCACCATCTAGGAAGTACGGCCAGTAGAATGCAAGAGGGACTATTTTACATCAGAAGAGTATATACTCAAACAGCACACGGTCACCTTCATTAATTTATATGCTTTATGTGATATATTAATTTTGCTACTTTTTTCCCTGGCACTCGCAAAGCCAATAGGGCTGGCTTTAACTCCTTCAGTGCTCATGACGGCTCCCGGCCGTCATGAGTCACAGTAGATATGTGCTTATGAGGCCGGGAGCCGTCTGAACGTTGCCGCTCCACCGACGCGTGGTTATTTCCCCGCCTGTGTGGGAGAATTAATCAGTGGGCGGACTTCTGACGGCTTCCGACCGTCATGAGCACACGCCCACCGTGATTTATGACGGCCAGGATCCATCATGAGTACCTGAGCGCCACGCCCAACCCCGCCCCCCTTCGTACCGCAACGAAATTCACGCCACGGCGAAGGGGCTAATGAGATGAGCAGCATTTATGCATGCAGAACATGTAAACAGCATTTGTGAATGCATTAGCACATTAAAGCCAGATCTATTCGCTTTGCCAATGCTTTTTTAAGAATAAACCCAGTGATCTAACACCTCGAGTGTCTTTAAAAGCAGCAGAACTACGATCCTCATTTAGGCTTCCATCAAAGCTTGTTTAAATGTAAATATATTAGTTTGTGTGCTTGTTGATTCCAATTAAGCAAAACAATTTCACTCGCCATATAAAGAGAGCTGCTGTTGAGTCACTCCGACAGGAAGCATACCATCTGCACCTTCAGGGATAGCCAGCAATCCATGTGCATTGGCTGTGTGCACCGGAAGCAATGATGCTCACAATGCAGAGCAGCGGCACTGTACATGGTGCAGATATATGCAGAGCAGAAACACTGCACAGCGTGCTGCTTCAACCAAAAAGGTAAAGATTCATGCATAGCAGCCAGCACTGCACATGGTGTGAACTAATGCACAACAGTGTGCAGTATACGCAGAGCAGTCCGCAATCCACTAGAGAGCATGTGGAGCATTGTATGGCGCAGCAAGCAGTGTGTATGGTGCATCAAGCAGTGCATGTGGAGCAGTGTGTGTGGAGCAGCAAGCAGTGCAGTGTGTGTACAGCAGCAAGCAGTGCAGTGTGTGTACAGCTGAAAGTAGTGTGTGTGACGCGGCAAGCAGTGCCTGTGGAGCAGTGTGCGTGTAGCAGCAAGCAGTGCATGTCAAGCAGTATGTGTACATCAGCAAGCAGTGCATGTGGAGCCAGGGTTGGATTGAGATTGAAAATTGGCCCGGGGACGCAAAAACGAAAAATCGGCCCACATTTGCATAAACACTCCTCAAATGACTGCTTCGGCATAATCTTATTAAAAAAATGAGGGGGGGGGGGGGCTTATGGGGGGGAAAAAAATGTACACGTTAGTTTACACTGCTGAAATACACCTGGGAACAAGTGAGGCCACTTCTACTCAGGCCCCCGTGCCCCCGCTCAGTATGTGCATACATTAATGGGCCGGCCAGCGAGACAAAGGGAGTGACACCTCTTGCTAAACGGAGGTAATGAGCGCCCATCTGCCTATAGAAGGGCCACTCAGATACCTACTGGGCCGCTGGCAGTTCGAACAATAGAGACAGCGCCCAAATTGCCCCCCAGACTGCTCAAAAAAGCAGCCCACAGCAGCACTCGGACACCGGCCCCTCGGGAATTGCCCGAATGCCCGTTTTACCAATCCGACGCTGTGTGGAGCAGTGTGTGTGGAGCAGCAAGCAGTGCAGTGTGTGTACAGCAGCAAGCAGTGCATGTTGAGCAGTGTGTGTACCGCAGCAAGCAGTGCATGTGGAGCAGTGTGTGTGTAGTAGCAAGCAGTGTGTGAGGAGCAGCAAGCAGTGCATGTGGAGCAGTGTGTGTACAGCAGCAAGCAGTGCATGTGGAGCAGTGTGTGTGTGTGTGTGGAGCAGCAAGCACTGCATGTAGAGCAGTGTGTGTACCGCAGCAAGCAGTGCATGTGGAGCAGTGTGTGTACCACAGCAAGCAGTGCATGTCGAGCAGTGTGTGTACCGCAGCAAGCAGTGCGTGTGGAGCAGTGTGTGTACCGCAGCAAGCAGTGCATGTCGAGCAGTGTGTGTACCGCAGCAAGCAGTGCATGTGGCGCAGTGTGTGTGGAGTAGCAAGCAGTGTGTGAGGAGCAGCAAGCAGTGTGTGGACAGCAGCAAGCAGTGCATGTGGCGCAGTGTGTGTACAGCAGCAAGCAGTGCATGTGGCGCAGTGTGTGTACAGCAGCAAGCAGTGCATGTGGCGCAGTGTGTGTGGAGCAGCAAGCACTGCATATGGAGCAGTGTGTGTACCGCCGCAAGCAGTGCATGTCGAGCAGTTTGTGTACCGCAGCAAGCAGTGCATGTCGAGCAGTGTGTGTACCGCAGCAAGCAGTGCATGTGGAGCAGTGTGTGTGGAGAAGCAAGCAGTGTGTGGACAGCAGCAAGCAGTGCATGTGGCACAGTGTGTGTACAACAGCAAGCAGTGCATGTGGCGCAGTGTGTGTACAGCAGCAAGCAGTGCATGTGGAGCAGTGTTTGTGGAGCAGCAAGCAGTGCATGTGGAGCAGTATGTGTGGAGCAGTAAGCACTGCATGTGGAGCAGTGTGTGTACCGCAGCAAGCAGTCCATGTCGAGCAGTGTGTGTACCGCAGCAAGCAGTGCATGTCGAGCAGTGTGTGTGGAGTAGCAAGCAGTGTGTGAGGAGCAGCAAGCAGTGTGTGGACAGCAGCAAGCAGTGCATATGGCGCAGTGTGTGTACAGCAGCAAGCAGTGCATGTGGCGCAGTGTGTGTACAGCAGCAAGCAGTGCCTGTGGAGCAGTGTGTGTACAGGAGCAAGCAGTGCATGTGGCGCAGTGTGTGTACAGCAGCAAGCAGTGCCTGTGGAGCTGTGTGTGTACAGCAGCAAGCAGTGCATGTGGAGCAGTGTGTGTACCGCAGCAAGCAGTGCATGTCGAGCAGTGTGTGTACCGCAGCAAGCAGTGCATGTCGAGCAGTGTGTG
Source organism: Lissotriton helveticus (assembly GCF_964261635.1). Lineage (NCBI taxonomy): Eukaryota > Metazoa > Chordata > Amphibia > Caudata > Salamandridae > Lissotriton > Lissotriton helveticus. The sequence goes on along the minus strand of NC_136057.1, from coordinate 1,878,859,293 downwards.
TACCGCAGCAAGCAGTGCATGTCGAGCAGTGTGTGTACCGCATCAAGCAGTGCATGTGGAGCAGTGAGTGTGGAGCAGCAAGCAGTGCATGTGGCGCAGTGTGTGTACAGCAGCAAGCAGTGCATGTGGAGCAGTGTGTGTACAGCAGCAAGCAGTGCATGTGGAGCAGTGTGTGTGTGGAGCAGCAAGCAGTGCATGTGGCGCAGTGTGTGTACCGCAGCAAGCAGTGCATGTCGAGCAGTGTGTGTACCGCAGCAAGCAGTGCATGTCGAGCAGTGTGTGTGGAGCAGCAAGCAGTGCATGTGGCGCAGTGTGTGTACCGCAGCAAGCAGTGCATGTGGAGCAGTGTGTGTACAGCAGCAAGCAGTGCATGTCGAGCAGTGTGTGTACCGCAGCAAGCAGTGCATGTCGAGCAGTGTGTGTACCGCAGCAAGCAGTGCATGTCGAGCAGTGTGTGTACCGCAGCAAGCAGTGCATGTCGAGCAGTGTGTGTACCGCAGCAAGCAGTGCATGTCGAGCAGTGTGTGTACCGCAGCAAGCAGTGCATGTCGAGCAGTGTGTGTACCGCAGCAAGCAGTGCATGTCGAGCAGTGTGTGTACCTCAGCAAGCAGTGCATGTGGCGCAGTGTGTGTACCGCAGCAAGCAGTGCATGTGGAGGAGAGTGTGTACAGCAGCAAGCAGTGCATGTGGAGCAGTGTGTGTACCGCAGCAAGCAGTGCATGTGGCGCAGTGTGTGTACCGCAGCAAGCAGTGCATGTGGAGGAGAGTGTGTACAGCAGCAAGCAGTGCATGTTGAGCAGTGTGTGTACCTCAGCAAGCAGTGCATGTCGAGCAGTGTGTGGACAGCAGCAAGCAGTGCATGTGGCGCAGTATGTGTACAGGAGCAAGCAGTGCATGTGGCGCAGTGTGTGTACAGCAGCAAGCAGTGCATGTGGCGCAGTGTGTGTACAGCAGCAAGCAGTGCATGTGGCGCAGTGTGTGTACAGCAGCAAGCAGTGCATGTGGAGCAGTGTGTGTACAGCAGCAAGCAGTGCAGTGTGTGTACCGCAGCAAGCAGTGCATGTGGAGCAGTGTGTGTGGAGCAGCAAGCACTGCATGTGGAGCAGTGTGTGAACCGCAGCAAGCAGTGCATCTGTATGTAGCCATGTGTGTAGAGCAGCAAATAGCTCACGTGGAGCAGTGCGTGCAGGGCAGCCGGCAGGGCGTGCAAAGCATCACGGCCTCATCTCCTCTTCAGAACCCTCAGGACTGTGATGAACAACGCGGTACTGCCGGGGCAGTCTATTTACACACACCCGCAATGCAATCCTCACACCCGAGGCCTCAGATCCTCCTGACAGCGCGGTCTGGCGGTGGATCTCTTTACACAAGGAATGCCAGTTGTCCAGCTTCAACATGGCGGACAGCAAAGGGCGTCCCTGCGAATAGTAACACACACACTGCCCACTGCTGGCTTCAGTGGGGTCTGATCTATGCCAGGGAGTCGGCTCGGGGCACCAGGAGAGAACGGAATGCGGGCGAGCTGGCGGGGCACCTGGCGTGTGAACCACCAAGAATGAAGTAGGAAGCGGCTCAGTTCCAGTTTCCGCACCGCAGCCATTCCATAGGGGAAGGAGAGCGCAGTGGAGAGGGGCTGGTCTCTGCACACACCGCTCGGACTCTGTTCTCCACGCCAAAAGGGGCACCGAGCACTCAAGCACCACTGAACCCACGCCTTCTCGATAGGGCAGTGGGGGAGGGGCAACCGGAAATGTAGAGGCAACAGGAGCAAGGAAGCTGGCACCAATATCTGTCTAGGTGTGTCATGAGAGTCATCCTTCCTGAAGACAAGTACAATTCATAAAACGGGTGTAATTCTTTTTAAAACTGCTCGATTAAGGATAGTTCAGGTAAAATCTATCACGATACTCGTGGGCACGAGGAACACAGCAGTGCTTGAAATGGAAAAATAGAAGTGCCGGCCCATTTAAAGCACTGGAACACAGCACAGTTTGGCAAATGACACCACTTTTCCATGGAACAGGGAAGGAGCAGGCGTCTTTGTTCGGGGGCCGGGGGGTTGTTTGGGGGATTCTTATCGGTGGCAAGGGCACTGCCCTGGTTAGAACTGAGTTAGAACAAAGTGACGCGCCCTTTTTAACCCCAGCTGGCACAGTTTGCGAGCCATCATGGGATATTAAGAGAGCAGAGCGTTTCTGAGTATTTGAGGGCACTCAAACTAACTGGAAGAAAAACTGTTTATATCAAATCCTGGGGTGAGCACTATGCACAGTACCATACATATTCACACGTGCAATACAATACCTCTCTGTTTACCAGAACCCCTACCATTTATTGGTGCGTCATCCGTCCTTTCCAAGCGTGCAGTGCAACGGCGTGCGTCCATCTGAGCCGCGGCCTTTCACCCATGTAGTACCAGCCCTTTTAACTTGTGCAACAGCGTGTGCGTCCACCCTAGCGGTCACCTTGCACAGAAGCAGCACCAGCCTTAGCCACGAGTGCAAACCAAGCCAATACCGTTTAGTTATGTCCAGTGATTTAAATGGCAGTTACTGTCCGCTGCTGAGTGCCTGCACTTCTATAATTTGAAAGTGAGAGTACCTGCACTTCTCAGCACTTAGCAATGCATTTAAGTGGGAGAGTACCGGCACTTTTTAGGGACAAACAGGTACTCTACAGAGTGATTAAACAGGAACTCTACAGAGTGAGTACCGGCACGTTTAGGTTTCCATTTAAAACACTGGGGGGGCAGATTTACAATAACTGGCGCATGCCTGCATATCAGCAGGGATGTGCCAGTGATTGTGCGTCACGGCAGACACCTCTTGTGCCACCAAGGATGCTCCGCATTTACAATGCTGCGCACCATGGGGCAAGAATAGACAGATGCGTGACCCATCTGCTGCCGTAAAGGTGACGCACTGTTGGAGTTGCGTCGCAAGCGGGACGCAGCTCTAGCAAGACTTGGGGTGCCCCTATGCCTAACATGCTGCGTCAATCCTTACGCCTGCTTCAAGCAGGCACAGGGTTTTGATGCTGCATGGCCGTAAAAGTGACTGAATGAAATCTTGTAGATTTCACTCAGCCACTTTTAGGAGGCGTTCCTGTGCTGGAACACCTTCCCATGCGCCGTAACGCCCACATGTGGCGAAGGGCTTTACAACGTGACATCTCCCTAGATGCGTCACGTTGTAAATACCCCGCAGCATAGCGCTGGCTTTGCGCCGCCACTGCATCACAAAAGTGACGCAACAGCAGCGCAAAATGTGGCGTACGGGGCTTGTAAATCTGCCCCTGGTTATGTAGTGTGAGGCGACGCCACCTGTGCAATACGGAGCACATCCGTGGAGTAGATCTCTTATGCTGATTGTGGACATGGAAAGGGCTGGTGCTCTAACAATTATATAGCACCAGCCCTCCCCACGTGTACAGTTTTGCGCGTGTGCATCCCAGCTGTACTGATCAAGTACCTACAGGAAATCAGAAGCAGGACATCCGTGCACGAGCTCGGCACCCAAGGCTTCTTGCGGACAGCTGAAGTTCATTAAAACCACACGACTCCCGAAGGGGTCTCTGTCACGAGGCATGCACGTCATGCGTTCTAGAGGTTACTTCTACACAGTGCGTGGTCTAAAACGACGCTTGCTTGATCAGTGTGCAGGTCTCTGGGATTAAAATAACGCCCAAAAAAAAACGCAAACAAATACCCTCCTTTGCAGATCGCAGTAATATCCAATATTCAAGCGCCTAAAGAAAATTCTGTTGGGGGTGGGCGGGTTCTAAAGCCCATCATCCTTTCTGCCTTAAGTAGAGTTGATATTCCAAGGATGTTTAGCACCCAGACAGGAGTGCTTATTAGGCTTTTTCGTATACAGCATTTTGAGGTCAGTGAAGACTTCTGTGGGTACACCTGGCCGAGTAAGTTTCGATGAAAGTAAAACTGAATTATGAGGCCCAAAAAATTCTGTTTTCGATTATCATTAACTTATTTTCAAAAAGGCGTCGCTATGGGGAACTGACAGAGAAACACAATATCACACAAAGATGCCACAGGCATGGTTTAAGTTCAAACAAAACATTGGTGGCTTTAGGATTCACTTAAAGTTCATTACTGAGCGCCAGAGAAACACATAATGCATGCTTACAAAATGTAAGGTGTAAAGTATAAAAATTCAATTTAAAAGCAATACAACAATGGGGGAGTTACTGGCATGACAAGAGAAGCAGCTAGCAGCACTGTCTAGAGAACTAAGAATGAGGAATTACCGCTGGGAGCAAAGGCGCAGCTGCAGCACTGTCTGGAGGACTTAAGACTGAGGAATTACCACTGGGCAAGAGAAGCAGCAAGTAGCACTGTCTAGACGACTTAGAATGAGGAATTATCGACGAGACAAGAGAAGCAGCTAGCAGCACTGCCTAGAGGCCAAGGAATGAGGAATTAACACTAGGAACAGAGACACCGTTGCAGCACTTCCTAGAGGATTTAAAATGTGGGAATTACTCACAGGACAAGAGAAGCAGCTGAAGCATTGTCTAGAGGACTTGGAGTGAGGAATTACTGATGAGACCTGAGAAGCAGCTAGCAGCCCTGTCTAGAGGACTAAGAATGAGGAATTACAAATGGGACCAGAGAAGCACCTGCAGCACTGCCTAGAGGACTTAGAATGGAGAAATTACTGACTGGACCAGTGAAGCAGCTAGCAGCACTGACAGGAGGACTTAGAAAGAAAGGGTTACCAACAAGATCAGAGAAGATGCTTGTAGCTCTGTCTGGAGGACTTACAATGGGGAAATTACCAATGAAGCCAGAGAAGCAGCTACAGCACTGGATCCAGAATGACTCAATTTAGATGTCTGCCCTACGTCTGTTGTACATAGAAGAGATGTGGAACATAGTCTCGAGCAAGAATGATACGTTTTTGAGGAGACAGACTAATCAGGAGCTGTACAACCATACACTCTCATTGGATACCAGGGAGAAGGAGGAGGGCTGAGAAGGACGGGAGAGAGGAATGGAAGAGGAAGTGAGAAGCTGCTGCGGCGGAGAATTTTACAGGCAGCAGCAGGCCGCCGGGTCCTCCCTCCCCATATTTACATCAGGAGATGCCAGTGTGTGCACAGCCAGGGCCTGGCTACGACCGCCCCAGGGCATTGCTTTACATGTAGGCTGGTGTCAGTGCTATGAAATATTATAGTATAGCACTATGCCTTCCCCTTCATATGCCTTTTTAATCTGCATCTTCAACAGGCAAACAACGACCTGGGAGAGGTGCTGGGGGCGAGTTCCGGATAATGGTGAAGGTGCCGGACTGGCAACGAAGTACGACTGCAAATACAAAAGAAGCACCAAAAAATAAACAAGAGAAAATAAGCGTGATGTTGTTCAAGCAGCTGGCAAGCCACACAAAAAAGAAATAGTGCTCACAGACTATCATAAATAACTGTAAATGGAAGAGCACACGTGATGGAGGGGGTGAGGGCAATCGCTATGGGAGGTTACAAACACCCAAAAGGAGGGAATAGTAAGCTATTTAACCAATCAAAAACCGGCATTTATGAAGGACAGAAAGAGGATCCAATTGCGGTGCTCAAAGTCCATATTCTAGATACAGCATACCTCGCAGAGCAGTGCATGAGCTGCCTAGGCTTGATCTACATAAGGCAATGAGGTGGGGACCCAAATTGTCGGGGACAGTCAGAAAAAAAATGTTGCTAGGCTACTTAGAAAATCAAGATAGTGTGTGTAAAATATATTACTTTAGAACTAAGAAAAATGGGCTAAATAATTGAGTAACTGGGTTGACAATACTACTTGAAAAAACTTGGCACCATTAATAGTAAAAATTGGAAAATATTCCTGTCTCAGAGGTGCTTTGAACATCTACTGCAAAAAACAGCAAAAAAACGATACAAGTATGAACCAAGGTGCCGCCGACTATGGTGGGGGTGCTGGGGTAGTGGTGGCTGCAGGACGGCAGTGCCGTCACGAGGAGGTGGCCATCGACGCATCATGACGGGAAGGACATAATTCTTCCGGGTGATGCAAACATTTCTGTTTCCAGTGGAGAGGAGCGGCAGTGTGCAGGCCCCCTCTAAAGGGAGACACGAGGCGGGAACCTGGACGCTTTGTTGTCTGCTACCCGCTCGGATACTTAGTGCTGTGCTGCCAACCCTTGCCTACTGGAGGACACCTGCCGTCAGCTGCCTGCTTTGCCTGCCCTCTGGGAGCCACACGGACAGTGGTCCTTGTTTTCAGAGCAAATGGTAAGGGAGGGTATAGGTGTGGTGGGGGGGGGGGGGGGAGCTTAGAACTATTGAGAATGGGTGACTAATACTATTTTGTCCTTTACAGGTCAAAGCTTCAGGGTATCGCTAATGTTGTCGTATTTTGAAACCTGGGTGAGGCCATGATAGGTGGGGGCTCTTTAGGTCCACTTTGGTATTTTTTAGCAAAACAATGGGTAAAGCATTTTTCATCTCAACTCAAAAAGTAGGTCTCAGGCAAGTCATTCTGAATGTTCACATGGGTAGATGGTTCAATACAATCACTGGGACCCCTGTGCCTCCCTGGTCATATGGGAAGAAGTGTGATGACATACAAACAAGTTGTGACAAACCAGCTGCTCACTCTCAAGCAACCCATGCTGGTGGACGGTCCGCAGGGTATTTTATATTACTTTAGTAGGCTAAACAAATTAGCAATAAGGCAATAAAAAAATTAGTAATTTAATAGAAATGTACTTAGAAAAGTTCTGCAAACATAGGACAACTGTTCCTGTCAAAAGCAAAACTAAGGCTAAGGAGTAATGGTCAAAATGCTGTCCTGAGCATACCCAAGATAGTATCATCCAGACAGAGCACACACCAAAAACCAGGCAACAGCAACTACTCCTATATAGAAAAGTATTCATTGAGGCATATGGAAAAAATTACTAATGAAAAGGAAGGCATAATGCAATTACGTGTGAGAAAGTCACACAATAAAGGGGGTACACCGATGTATATATTCCTACCAAAACCAACTAGCTTGAGGTTTGCAGAAAAAAAAATGGTATTGTATCCAAAAAACTTCCAATGAGCCTGAGACTCCGCTTTTGTGAACATGAATATTTTATTAATACAATATTTATATGGCAACTGTTACTGTGGAAACTTACCAGTAGAATTTAGTTTCTGTTAGGGCTCAGCATTCAAGACTCTACTCAATGATCCACAAGTGTTAAAACTAGGGGTGGGCAGAATTTCGCAGAGATGCATAAAAACTCTGCGAGATTCTACGGAGTTTCACCAATGGGCGGAAATAGGCATGTCGCGCTGCTCGCAATCTGATTTAGCACCAGTAGCGCATCCCGTGCTGAAAAATCAGTGCGAACTGCATCACGTGGTGCGCCAGAGGGCAGCTACTCAAGTTGATTTTGCTGAGGTTCAAGTCAATTTTCTACTCGAGCGGCAGCCTTCTGACAACAAACAGTTGTGACCGCCCAGGTTCGAAAAATCTCGCCGGATGTCGTCCTAGTGACCGGCAATCGCGCTAGGGAACACCAAATCTTGCTCACACTCGCCAACTTACTGTTCAGGAGCCTTTGCAAGAAAAACTCCATCACACTGCGAATGGTGGAATTTGGCCGGTGCTCGGCGTTACGAGAGTAACATGGAGTCACCAAAATTTTGCAAGCGGAACAGAATATTCCTCCCACATCTTATTAATGCCTCCCAATTTCAAGCTTAATCGCAACAATTAACAAGCTATCCTTCTCTCAAGAATGATGCGCCTTGGACTCACCCACACTTCTCCAACTGATCTCTAGCATTTCACGTTGAGTGCATGATTTACTCAGGTGTGGCACCCAAGAGCCCAACCAATCCTCCCACAGTGCTCCCTCTAAGGAAACCGAGCACCCTAAAGGTCTATTATTCCTCCTGGCCTTGCATGATGAGCAGCTTCCTTCCAAACTTCCCTCGAATAAAACACCATCCGATTCACCCCACTATAGACTTGCTTCATAGTTTGTTGGCCCCTCAAGAGAGGGTGAGTTATGTGCAGTACAGTGTTCACAAATACGACTAGAAAGTCTACATAAAGGGCCATGTTTTATATCTAACATCAGGTGGATTGCTTGTATGGCTCAAACGTCTCTCCCATGCCGAATATATCATCCCAGCTCCACTACAAATAGTCTTCTTCCAAAAAATATTAGTCATTGGCACATCCAACGTCCACAATTTGAGATCTTTTTCTAATTTTGCAAAAGGGGTGCCCACGTTGTTTTGATTTCCCATTACTGGGACCACATCAAGATAAATATTACCTTTGGTGGTGGCCAAGGCCTCTTTTGCTCTCGAACAAAAACAAGGTATTTCAAAGGAGGGAAGCATGTTTACAACCTCAAACGAAGACTATTTTTCTAAGTCTTTGTGCATATCAAAGCCAACATCGACAACCTTCTCTAAGCTGAAATGGGGCCCGCAACCCGCTCCTACATCTGTGTTGTACATATTTCCCTAAATCACACATTGCAGGCAGGTAGGTTCAAATGACAGATCGGGGTACGTTCTGGGTGCTCCCACACAGACAGCTTACTTGTGCACCTGGTTCAATGTGCATATTTATGTAGGTCTAGAAGGGCCAGATCCAGACCTTATTTTCAGACTATCCTGTCAATATGAAGAGGTCACATACAAATTCAGTATTGTATGTGGATATCCTGAAAATCTGGCATGGATGCAGCCTCTGCACCTAGGTTGGACACCGCTGGTTGAAGAGCACTCGGCATGCACAGGTTGAGTCTGCAGGTAGAGGACTGCAGACAGGGCCAGGGTTGTTCAGCTACAGAAGGGACAGGGATTGTCAGCTGTGTGGAAGACAGGCCTGCAGGGCGTCACTGCAAGCTCGGTGACCCACATCACAGCTTGTTAAACCTTTACATGCTCTGAGCACTTGGCCTCTGACACTACATGTTTTCCGGTTAAGCAGTCACACGAAGAGGGCCTGGGGACCTGCGGCGCCGGCGCGCACACACGCCACTCTGAAGAGATTCGTGTTTTTCCCCCTTCGTGGCAGCGCAGCTCTACAATACTGCGACAAAAGCGGACAGCAGAAACCAGGCGTCCCGCGCTCTGGTGTGCCGTGCACTGCAGGGCTGCGCGGGGAGCTGTGGAACCGAGGCCGCCTTCTTTAATGCGCCAAAAACGACTACAGTTGTGACGCTGCCACAGAACATCATGTGATTGGTTGCTTTTCGGCTTTAACTTCACCCGCCTATGGGCCACCACACGGTGTCTTTGTTCGCAGGGCATCCAGCCGTTTTCTATACATGTAAGGAGGGGGGAAGACCGCAGCTATTGCATTACGAATAATTAATGGTCACTTCGCCTTACACGAAGTCGCCACTCATTTAGAGGTCAGGCCTGAATCTCGGAAACGGGCGTAACAAACAACTCCCATATACTGAACAGCTTTTTGACACTGACCAACTTGATATCTAGGGTCAAACGACCTTACTCTGTGGTAAACAAAGGTGGGCACATCCCTAATCAGAATTGGTGCCAAGTGTGAGGGGAATGTCTGAGGGGAATCTCTGATGCTCACCACACACGCACACAACCACACACATGTTATCCTATCAGATTATGTCTGATATTATTAGCAATCCTCTGAGCGAATGCAGTAATTACTGAGAATCACGGCTATTACGACAAGTGACCAACCAGGTTTAAGCCCCTTTGTTATGAAGAAATTATCGGTAAAGCGCTGTTCATGGGTGGTGTAGGCGTGGGTTGTCTGTGCGCTACTCACTTGAGCAGTGCTCCTTGCCCGGTTCATATAAACCATCAAAGGTGGCACACAGTGCCTGGCACCCCACTTACTGCAGACTACTTACTCTTGCACATAATCTTAAATTTAACATATTTATCTGGCTAATTGGGAACAGCTTCAGTGTTCGATTACGTCCTCAACTAGCCTTCTTTGAGCGAGACTAGCCCATTACGTGGTGAGCAGAACCCAGCGAGACACACGCCGACAATGCCAGTAACTCCATTTGTCAGCCAGAAGTTGGGATCCCTGTAGTAAAGGAAGATGGGACACAGACAGCACTGCCCACACTTGGAGCCATGTGGTTTCAGGTGCCCTGAAGTCAACAGAGGAAATTAAACCCTGGTGTCATCACTGTCTGATGGAATGTTTGCTTGTTGGGGGTCTTAATGAAACATTTAGGGTCCTTGTAGTAAAAGGAACCATTGGTTTTCCTGGATTTCAATGCAGAATTGTGTGGGACCACATCAGAGGCCTACCCTTGTTGGTCTTGAACTGTGGGAAAGAACAGGCTGGACTTGTTCAGTTGCTACCTCAGCTTTGGAGTGGCAGGGTTGTTTGGTGGCAGACCTAAACTGTTAGGTCGTCCCACCTTTGCAGAATACCCCTTGACCAGGTGTCTTCGCTCTGGCTCCCTCACACTATGATTTCAAGTGCCGCCAAGCCTTCGCAGCTCCTCGGCCCCTTCCCATCCTCTCAGTATTTTTTCACAGGTGTGCCAAACTAATTTTTTTAAGTGTTGGAGGTGAGCTAAGGTGAAATTTCAAAATTTAGCTCCCGCTTTACTTTTTTTTTCTTCAAATGTTTTTACTCGCCAATCTCCAGTACCAATAAATACATTTAACAAAACTAAAACTTAGAGTAGATTCTTTACCAAAAAAGGTGCATGGTGGTTTCACAACTACAGTCAAAATACGTCCATCAGTCTGTCAAATCCTAATCTATATTAGAATTCATTTTACCATTATCAATTTCAGTTATTTCCATTTTCTTCTGACTACACCCCCAGCGTTTTCACATAATGTCCGTATTGGAACGTATGAGGCACATTTCTACAAGAAATTGCCTTCTAGACAATACAATAAACCATGCAAGTGTACTTACTAGTTCTTGATACACTAGTTTATCAAAAGCTCAGTTTTAATACTGAAAGCAGGTAGGTATGTGTGCGGGGCACAAGCGAAATAAAGCGAGTTTATAAAAGTGTGCAACTCCCAGTATCCTGTGGATGGAACAAAACTGTTTCACATTATTGTACCATATTGTAGCATTTCTATAGTGCCTTCATCCCTCTTGTTTTCTCAAGTAGCGTAGTGCTTTCTCTAGTAGTGTAGTGGTTAATTTTCACATCTATAGTGCACGAGTGAGTGAAGAAAGAGTGGTCTAGTAGTGTTCAGCTTTGGTAACGTGAAGTTAGGAGGGCATGCTCTAAACTTGGCCAGCGCCATGCAAGGCATGATATCAGTTGTGGTTGTAGGCCATGGGGCATGAGGATGGAACCGTAGGGTGCATACAAAAACAGTGAATATCTGTGAGAGGATACTCAGTTGAATCAGGTACTTGAAAAAAGGTAAGTCTTTACTTCTCTTCTGAATTCTCCATAATTGCGATGGTCCTTATTCTCTTTAGGAGTGTATTCCAGAGCTTGCAAGTCTGTACTGAGAAGGTGCTGCCCTCAAGGCAACGCTTTTTGATAAGGAGGAATTATGAACAGTGGAGCCAAGGTTGATCTCAGGTTTCTCTTCTGTTCATGGTGCCTGGCAGAACCTTGATTTGATATCAAACAGGATATTAGTTTAAAGGAAACAAAATTCAGGAGAAATTTTGTTTTGCACCAAGGACAAGCCCATCAGCTGAGAGGTTGAACTGGTCCCTAACCCGAATGGCACTTGCACTACTGAAAAAAGTGTGCCTCCTGTTCAGTATTAAAGGAGGTGAAAGGATGCATTGCGGTGGCTGAAGTGGTGTAGTCTCACGGAAGTGCAAACTCTTCATAGACACACTGACCTGGTGATAGACAAGTAAACCCCCTCCCGACCATAAATCCCCACATGAAGAAGTAGCTACGGCATTCGTTTTGACCGTGGGGATGGAATGCCACTTGATACAAGTTGAGTTTTGCATTTCTCCAGTGCAACGTACCTGCATTTCCGTTCTGTGACCCGCTAAACCTCTGTATCCACTGCAGGCTACTGGAAAGGCTGGTCAAAAAGCTGCAACTGTAGTCGTCATCCTCCTTGGACTCTATTGACTGCACTTGTCGCAGGACGGACCTTCTTGGCTGAGAAGGGGTTGCTGTTACAGCAGGCTCAGACACTGACCTATGGAATTGGACCCGAGTACAAGGGTTGTCCACCATCACCATTGATTGCTGTTTCAGGACACAATGTCTAGCAGGTGGCCTTTTCCTGAGGTCTCCAGCAGACCTTGGCTCCAAGTCCTTGGGAGAAAACATTAATGGCGAAGCTCTACTGCTCACAAATCTGGGAGTTGTTGGGAGGCTCTGCCACCTGTAGGTGTGTAACAGCTTCCCAGGTGGATTGGATGTGTTGTGCCCGGACACATACTCTTTGGTCTTCACGTGGCGACAACCCTGGTAATCCTTCAGACTATGGCTCACATCTCCTAAAACGTGGCTAGCAGGTACGGAAGCAGATCGCTGGTACACCGGAGTGCAGATCTTCTGCTTTTTAAAAATATTCATGACCTCAAGCCTTTGTTGCTTCTGCAAGTTTCTCACAATCAATTGTCAAATTGCATGAGCATCACAAACAGGTCAGAAGCCAGTCGCTATGAGATCCAGCAGCGATCCATTGGCAAAAACTGCTTCACATACAACAGGAACAAACCGCTTCTGATCCACGATTCTGCATAACAGCTGGCTCTGGATCATCAGAACTAGCCAACTGAGTCTCAGACAGATTTCACACTACACTTGAAAAATCCCCACTCGCGGCGCACGCAAGGCCCCGGTCACTTCCTGTACAGCGAAGAGGCGCTTGTCTACGACTGTCAGGAAATGAGAAGTGGAAAAGCTCAAAAACCACAAAGATTGCCTGGGCCAATCAGAGTGATGGTTCAAAGTTCTGTGAAAATAATGGCTTAAAATAGACACACAAAAATGACTTGTGTCGGCACTCACTAATCCGGAATCAAAGTACTAGGGCATATCTCCAAATAGTGCAAGTGACTGCAGCATTTCGGTGGAAAGAGACAAATGTGTGGAGTTTGGGGTTCTACAAATGGCGTATCAGCTTCTCCAGCTGGTTGAGGTCTTATGGTGGAAAGCCTAAGCAGCTAGGCTGGCTATGGATTTTCCAATATCCCCCCCACTGGTCCCAAGAACCGCCACAGCCCTTGGACACTATTCTAACGAAACTTCAGAACTAATCTGAAACTAGAGCACCAATCTGCAAAGACACTGCAAGGAAGCAAAACAACTACCAGAAGGTTCCCAAACAAGCAATGGAAAACACGTAAATTCTTCAGAATCAGGCTACAGTCCGCTCAGTGTCAAGACGTATGCCAAGAGTTAGTGGGGTTCAACATGACCGGGAGACATTGAGGCGCGAAGGTCTGCTAAAGCTATTGAGATATTTAAGGGTTCATTCCAAGTGCACCAGTGAAATGAACTAATACAGCACAGTGTATTACCCACACAGCAGAGTTGTTTCATTTTTCTCGGCTGTGGTATTACCGCATCAGAACACATTCTGCCAATAGGGCTAGGGGATAACTCAGTAATCGTGCACGCTTTCCCTCGTTCTGAGATGCAAAGCTGAAAGTATGTGCATTTTCCCTACACAAAACATGGCGACAGTTGTGAAGGAAAAACTGGTGGCATGTGAAGTCAATTTTGCATAAATACTCCTGTTTGCACCCAAATCGGTATTACCGGCCTGATCAGCAAGCCAAAAGACATCTAGCAGTCAGAGCACGTAATAAACGCACGAAGCATGAAGGCTGAATTAGCATCTATATGGGTAGAACAACCAATCATTGATTTGTTCCTCAACCGGTCAGTCAGGCAGCCATGGATACCACAGATGAAGATGTATTCAAAACAAACAATTTATGACCAGACATCAAGCGCCTGGATTACAGAAAGTCACTTTCTTGGAATTCAGAATGAAAAACAGTAGATTTTATAAGTAGTAACCAGGGTCTTCTAATTTAGTAACGACATTGGAACCTTAAAAGATTGTTATACAATGTGCCTGTAAGGTCCATTTGCTTATTCACCAATTAATGACATGAGACCTCAATGCACAAGTCAGATGTGCATTTCACAGCTTTGGTTTGCTGATTAAGCCTTTGGGACAAAGTTAGGAAAGGTCCTTGTGATGTCAGATCCTGCTGGTGCGCAGTGACATCCTGGGTGTTGGAGGATGTGGAGGATGAGATCGATGACAGATGAGGATTGCAAAATCGATACTTTTGAATGCAATATAATTGTAACTTAGTTAATTTTGAAAAATGAGCATTCCTCCTTGTTTATCACAAAAGAGGCAACAGACTAGACTTTTAGAAGTAAAGAATTCTGCAGGTTGTGCAGCCAGACTTGCCGAAGACAAAAAATAAATATGGCAACCTATATCCTAGAGGTCTTTAGTCGGAGATTAGTGCACAAATGTACTGGTGAAAAAGCATCAGATTATCATCGGCGTAAAATGTGACGGTCGCTTCAGATCTATAGTTTTCTAGACAAGGATGCCTTCTCAAGTGAGCCAAAGACTTACTAATCGAACCAAAAATGGCGGAAGAAGCCATACTGTTACCTATTGTAACATTCCGTTGAAATGGAGCTTTGGCAATGCTGTGCCTCCCGGGTAATGACCCCTTTCTATATAAACAAGTAAAATACGCCAATGTTATGTTATATTAAATAATTTTTGTATAGTGCCTAATCACCGAAAGGTCTCTAAGCGCTTTTGAGAGGGTTGCCAAAGGTCGTAAGCGGATGCATGGCAGCACAGGGGGCTAAGTTAAACATATGTTTTTGTCAATGGTCTATTGCATCCAGCAGATGAAGGCCACAGGATCGAGGTTCCTCAGGTCAGTTTAGTCTTGTACTTCCAAGGTCAAAAGGCTAATTAGCACTTCATTGAGCAATACCAAGATCTGATATTTACAGCTAAACGGGTCCGTAGTTTGCATCACATTACACAGATATTATCATTATTATAGACGACCCGATGCATCAAAACAAACATTTTAAAATCAGTGATGGCACAGTCAAACAAACAATGAGATCCCAGAATAGGTACGTTGAGTAATGGCGGTGGCTACATGGTAGGTGAAGCAACAGCATTCTCCAAAATGAACAAACTGGATACTAGAATGTTTGAGGGACATTTTTTAATAATTATTTCAAGAATACAGAACCATGAAGCAAATCTCTATGCCACATCGAGTGACTTTGCTCTGGACTGTTTCTACCACAAATGGAAAATGGAGCACACCAGCAAGAGACACCCACAGAAACCCTGACATGGTCAATTCCTCAAAAACACTCTTAAAACTAGTGACAAAAAACAGAAAGCAGATGTATGCTTTGATTCATCTTGCCCTTGATTAAACCAAGTTTTGTCCAAATGACTACTATACCCATAGGATCCCGGTACTAGCAAGTATGGACGTTACTCAGAAAGATGAAACAAGCATTTACAATGCAATGGTTTTGCCTTTGTTAAAGTTAGAGCTATTGGCATTGCTCTTGACACTCTGAAGCTCCACTCTGAAGCTCCACTCTGCACTCTGAAGCTCCACTCTGCACTCTGAAGCTCCACTCTGCACTCTGAAGCTCCACTCTGCACTCTGAAGCTCCACTCTGAAGCTCCACTCTGAAGCTCCACTCTGAAGCTCCACTCTGAAGCTCCACTCTGAAGCTCCACTCTGAAGCTCCACTCTGAAGCTCCACTCTGAAGCTCCACTCTGAAGCTCCACTCTGAAGCTCCACTCTGCACTCTGAAGCTCCACTCTGCACTCTGAAGCTCCACTCTGCACTCTGAAGCTCCACTCTGAAGCTCCACTCTGCACTCTGAAGCTCCACTCTGAAGCTCCACTCTGCACTCTGAAGCTCCACTCTGAAGCTCCACTCTGAAGCTCCACTCTGAAGCTCCACTCTGAAGCTCCACTCTGAAGCTCCACTCTGAAGCTCCACTCTGAAGCTCCACTCTGAAGCTCCACTCTGAAGCTCCACTCTGAAGCTCCACTC
Source organism: Lissotriton helveticus (assembly GCF_964261635.1). Classification (NCBI taxonomy): domain Eukaryota; kingdom Metazoa; phylum Chordata; class Amphibia; order Caudata; family Salamandridae; genus Lissotriton; species Lissotriton helveticus. The sequence continues at coordinate 1,878,843,261 of NC_136057.1, read as the reverse complement.
TGAAGCTCCACTCTGAAGCTCCACTCTGAATCTCCACTCTGAAGCTCCACTCTGAATCTCCACTCTGAAGCTCCACTCTGCACTCTGAAGCTCCACTCTGCACTCTGAAGCTCCACTCTGCACTCTGAAGCTCCACTCTGAAGCTCCACTCTGAAGCTCCACTCTGAAGCTCCACTCTGAAGCTCCACTCTGAAGCTCCACTCTGAAGCTCCACTCTGAAGCTCCACTCTGAAGCTCCACTCTGAAGCTCCACTCTGAAGCTCCACTCTGAAGCTCCACTCTGAAGCTGCACTCTGAAGCTCCACTCTGAAGCTGCACTCTGAAGCTCCACTCTGCACTCTGAAGCTCCACTCTGCACTCTGAAGCTCCACTCTGCACTCTGAAGCTCCACTCTGCACTCTGAAGCTCCACTCTGCACTCTGAAGCTCCACTCTGAAGCTCCACTCTGAAGCTCCACTCTGAAGCTCCACTCTGAAGCTCCACTCTGAAGCTCCACTCTGAAGCTCCACTCTGAAGCTCCACTCTGAAGCTCCACTCTGAAGCTCCACTCTGAAGCTCCACTCTGAAGCTCCACTCTGAAGCTCCACTCTGAAGCTCCACTCTGAATCTGCACTCTGAAGCTCCACTCTGAAGCTCCACTCTGAAGCTCCACTCTGAAGCTCCACTCTGAAGCTCCACTCTGAAGCTCCACTCTGAAGCTCCACTCTGAAGCTCCACTCTGCACTCTGAAGCTCCACTCTGAAGCTCCACTCTGCACTCTGAAGCTCCACTCTGAAGCTCCACTCTGCACTCTGAAGCTCCACTCTGAAGCTCCACTCTGCACTCTGAAGCTCCACTCTGAAGCTCCACTCTGCACTCTGAAGCTCCACTCTGCACTCTGAAGCTCCACTCTGCACTCTGAAGCTCCACTCTGCACTCTGAAGCTCCACTCTGCACTCTGAAGCTCCACTCTGCACTCTGAAGCTCCACTCTGAATCTGCACTCTGAAGCTCCACTCTGCACTCTGAAGCTCCACTCTGCACTCTGAAGCTCCACTCTGAATCTGCACTCTGAAGCTCCACTCTGCACTCTGAATCTGCACTCTGAAGCTCCACTCTGCACTCTGAAGCTCCACTCTGAATCTGCACTCTGATGCTCCACTCTGATGCTCCACTCTGATGCTCCACTCTGATGCTCCACTCTGATGCTCCACTCTGATGCTCCACTCTGAAGCTCCACTCTGAAGCTCCACTCTGAAGCTCCACTCTGAAGCTCCACTCTGAAGCTCCACTCTGAAGCTCCACTCTGAAGCTCCACTCTGAAGCTCCACTCTGAAGCTCCACTCTGAAGCTCCACTCTGAAGCTCCACTCTGAAGCTCCACTCTGAAGCTCCACTCTGCACTCTGAAGCTCCACTCTGAAGCTCCACTCTGAAGCTCCACTCTGAAGCTCCACTCTGAAGCTCCACTCTGAAGCTCCACTCTGCACTCTGAAGCTCCACTCTGAAGCTCCACTCTGCACTCTGAAGCTCCACTCTGAAGCTCCACTCTGCACTCTGAAGCTCCACTCTGAAGCTCCACTCTGCACTCTGAAGCTCCACTCTGCACTCTGAAGCTCCACTCTGCACTCTGAAGCTCCACTCTGCACTCTGAAGCTCCACTCTGCACTCTGAAGCTCCACTCTGAAGCTCCACTCTGAAGCTCCACTCTGAAGCTCCACTCTGAAGCTCCACTCTGAAGCTCCACTCTGAAGCTCCACTCTGAAGCTCCACTCTGAAGCTCCACTCTGAAGCTCCACTCTGAAGCTCCACTCTGCACTCTGAAGCTCCACTCTGCACTCTGAAGCTCCACTCTGCACTCTGAAGCTCCACTCTGAATCTGCACTCTGAAGCTCCACTCTGCACTCTGAAGCTCCACTCTGCACTCTGAAGCTCCACTCTGAAGCTCCACTCTGCACTCTGAAGCTCCACTCTGAAGCTCCACTCTGAAGCTCCACTCTGAAGCTCCACTCTGAAGCTCCACTCTGAAGCTCCACTCTGAAGCTCCACTCTGAAGCTCCACTCTGAAGCTCCACTCTGAAGCTCCACTCTGAAGCTCCACTCTGCACTCTGAAGCTCCACTCTGAATCTGCACTCTGAAGCTCCACTCTGCACTCTGAAGCTCCACTCTGAATCTGCACTCTGAAGCTCCACTCTGCACTCTGAATCTGCACTCTGAAGCTCCACTCTGCACTCTGAATCTGCACTCTGAAGCTCCACTCTGCACTCTGAATCTCCACTCTGCAGCTCCACTCTGCAGCTCCACTCTGCAGCTCCACTCTGCAGCTCCACTCTGAAGCTCCACTCTGAAGCTCCACTCTGAAGCTCCACTCTGAAGCTCCACTCTGAAGCTCCACTCTGAAGCTCCACTCTGAAGCTCCACTCTGAAGCTCCACTCTGCACTCTGAAGCTCCACTCTGAATCTGCACTCTGAAGCTCCACTCTGCACTCTGAAGCTCCACTCTGAATCTGCACTCTGAAGCTCCACTCTGCACTCTGATGCTCCACTCTGAAGCTCCACTCTGAAGCTCCACTCTGCACTCTGATGCTCCACTCTGAAGCTCCACTCTGAAGCTCCACTCTGCACTCTGATGCTCCACTCTGAAGCTCCACTCTGAAGCTCCACTCTGCACTCTGATGCTCCACTCTGAAGCTCCACTCTGAAGCTCCACTCTGCACTCTGATGCTCCACTCTGAAGCTCCACTCTGAAGCTCCACTCTGCACTCTGATGCTCCACTCTGAAGCTCCACTCTGAAGCTCCACTCTGAAGCTCCACTCTGAAGCTCCACTCTGAAGCTCCACTCTGAAGCTCCACTCTGCACTCTGAAGCTCCACTCTGAAGCTCCACTCTGCACTCTGAAGCTCCACTCTGAAGCTCCACTCTGCACTCTGAAGCTCCACTCCTCCACTCTGAAGCTCCACTCCTCCACTCTGAAGCTCCACTCCTCCACTCTGAAGCTCCACTCTGAAGCTCCACTCTGAAGCTCCACTCTGAAGCTCCACTCTGAAGCTCCACTCTGAAGCTCCACTCTGAAGCTCCACTCTGAAGCTCCACTCTGAAGCTCCACTCTGAAGCTCCACTCTGCACTCTGAAGCTCCACTCTGAATCTGCACTCTGAAGCTCCACTCTGAAGCTCCACTCTGAAGCTCCACTCTGAAGCTCCACTCTGATGCTCCACTCTGATGCTCCACTCTGATGCTCCACTCTGATGCTCCACTCTGATGCTCCACTCTGATGCTCCACTCTGATGCTCCACTCTGAAGCTCCACTCTGAAGCTCCACTCTGAAGCTCCACTCTGAAGCTCCACTCTGCACTCTGAATCTCCACTCTGAAGCTCCACTCTGAAGCTCCACTCTGAAGCTCCACTCTGAATCTGCACTCTGAAGCTCCACTCTGAAGCTCCACTCTGAAGCTCCACTCTGAAGCTCCACTCTGAAGCTCCACTCTGATGCTCCACTCTGATGCTCCACTCTGATGCTCCACTCTGATGCTCCACTCTGATGCTCCACTCTGATGCTCCACTCTGAAGCTCCACTCTGAAGCTCCACTCTGCACTCTGAATCTCCACTCTGAAGCTCCACTCTGAATCTGCACTCTGAAGCTCCACTCTGCACTCTGAAGCTCCACTCTGAAGCTCCACTCTGAAGCTCCACTCTGAAGCTCCACTCTGAAGCTCCACTCTGAAGCTCCACTCTGAAGCTCCACTCTGAAGCTCCACTCTGAAGCTCCACTCTGAAGCTCCACTCTGAAGCTCCACTCTGCACTCTGAAGCTCCACTCTGAAGCTCCACTCTGAAGCTCCACTCTGAAGCTCCACTCTGAAGCTCCACTCTGAAGCTCCACTCTGAAGCTCCACTCTGAAGCTCCACTCTGAAGCTCCACTCTGCACTCTGAAGCTCCACTCTGAATCTGCACTCTGATGCTCCACTCTGAATCTGCACTCTGATGCTCCACTCTGCACTCTGAATCTGCACTCTGAAGCTCCACTCTGCACTCTGAAGCTCCACTCTGAAGCTCCACTCTGCACTCTGAAGCTCCACTCTGAAGCTCCACTCTGCACTCTGAAGCTCCACTCTGAAGCTCCACTCTGCACTCTGAAGCTCCACTCTGAAGCTCCACTCTGCACTCTGAAGCTCCACTCTGCACTCTGAAGCTCCACTCTGCACTCTGAAGCTCCACTCTGCACTCTGAAGCTCCACTCTGCACTCTGAAGCTCCACTCTGAAGCTCCACTCTGAAGCTCCACTCTGAAGCTCCACTCTGAAGCTCCACTCTGAAGCTCCACTCTGAAGCTCCACTCTGAAGCTCCACTCTGAAGCTCCACTCTGAAGCTCCACTCTGAAGCTCCACTCTGAAGCTCCACTCTGAAGCTCCACTCTGCACTCTGAAGCTCCACTCTGAAGCTCCACTCTGAAGCTCCACTCTGAAGCTCCACTCTGAAGCTCCACTCTGAAGCTCCACTCTGAAGCTCCACTCTGAAGCTCCACTCTGAAGCTCCACTCTGAAGCTCCACTCTGCACTCTGAAGCTCCACTCTGAATCTGCACTCTGATGCTCCACTCTGAATCTGCACTCTGATGCTCCACTCTGAATCTGCACTCTGAAGCTCCACTCTGCACTCTGAAGCTCCACTCTGAATCTGCACTCTGAAGCTCCACTCTGCACTCTGAAGCTCCACTCTGAATCTGCACTCTGAAGCTCCACTCTGCACTCTGAAGCTCCACTCTGAAGCTCCACTCTGCACTCTGAAGCTCCACTCTGAAGCTCCACTCTGAAGCTCCACTCTGCACTCTGAAGCTCCACTCTGAAGCTCCACTCTGAAGCTCCACTCTGAAGCTCCACTCTGAAGCTCCACTCTGAAGCTCCACTCTGAAGCTCCACTCTGAAGCTCCACTCTGAAGCTCCACTCTGCACTCTGAAGCTCCACTCTGAAGCTCCACTCTGCACTCTGAAGCTCCACTCTGAATCTGCACTCTGAAGCTCCACTCTGCACTCTGAAGCTCCACTCTGAATCTGCACTCTGAAGCTCCACTCTGCACTCTGAAGCTCCACTCTGAATCTGCACTCTGAAGCTCCACTCTGCACTCTGAAGCTCCACTCTGCACTCTGAAGCTCCACTCTGAAGCTCCACTCTGCACTCTGAAGCTCCACTCTGCACTCTGAAGCTCCACTCTGAAGCTCCACTCTGCACTCTGAAGCTCCACTCTGAAGCTCCACTCTGCACTCTGAAGCTCCACTCTGAAGCTCCACTCTGCACTCTGAAGCTCCACTCTGAAGCTCCACTCTGCACTCTGAAGCTCCACTCCTCCACTCTGAAGCTCCACTCTGAAGCTCCACTCTGAAGCTCCACTCTGAAGCTCCACTCTGAAGCTCCACTCTGAAGCTCCACTCTGAAGCTCCACTCTGAAGCTCCACTCTGCACTCTGAAGCTCCACTCTGAATCTGCACTCTGAAGCTCCACTCTGCACTCTGAAGCTCCACTCTGAAGCTCCACTCTGAAGCTCCACTCTGAAGCTCCACTCTGAAGCTCCACTCTGAAGCTCCACTCTGAAGCTCCACTCTGAAGCTCCACTCTGAAGCTCCACTCTGCACTCTGAAGCTCCACTCTGAAGCTCCACTCTGCACTCTGAAGCTCCACTCTGAAGCTCCACTCTGCACTCTGAAGCTCCACTCTGAAGCTCCACTCTGCACTCTGAAGCTCCACTCTGCACTCTGAAGCTCCACTCTGCACTCTGAAGCTCCACTCTGAAGCTCCACTCTGCACTCTGAAGCTCCACTCTGAAGCTCCACTCTGCACTCTGAAGCTCCACTCTGAATCTGCACTCTGAAGCTCCACTCTGCACTCTGAAGCACCACTCTGAAGCTCCACTCTGCACTCTGAAGCTCCACTCTGAAGCTCCACTCTGAAGCTCCACTCTGAAGCTCCACTCTGAAGCTCCACTCTGAAGCTCCACTCTGAAGCTCCACTCTGAAGCTCCACTCTGCACTCTGAAGCTCCACTGAAGCTACACACCGCGCAGGGCAGCTCTGGATGCTGATGCGAGAGGCCAGCTGGGAGGCGCGCTGCTCGTCTTCCTGCTCGTGCTGACTCGGAGAGAAAACTTGTTTTCATTGGGAGAGCGGCCTTCAAAGACCCGGTCACTGCGCCTCTCCGAGTGTTTAGCTTGGGATAAAATGGGCGCAGTGTTGTGGTGATGACAGTAGAGCAAGGGAGGTGCCGGCAATGCCGGACCAGACTCGGGGGCGTTCCCGGCGTCGCGTGACGTCGGCAAAAGGCAAAGAATGTCAGGAACGCCCCCGTGTCTGGTCCGGCATTGACGGACAGGCCCCTCGTCCAATGGCAAGGCTCCGTTTACGGAGCCAGCCAATCAATGACGAGGGCCGACCCAAAGCACCCTACAGTTCTCAACAGGATTTCGCCTGCGCGAAAAGCTGCGCAGAGCGCAGCTTTCGCTAGGCAAAACCTAAAAAGCAATTGGACCAATGCCTTCCATTTTATTTTCAAATAGGTCAGGCACTAAAATCATACTGTCAAAACTCCACCTCTGAACAAGATTTTCAGTTTACACAAAATACAGCTGAAATCTATAGACCGGTGGGTACTGCTCACAATAAGGAAGAGGATCAAGACTTGAAAAACAGCCTGGTAAGACAGCAGAAGGGGTCACAGTGCAAAAAGAAAGTGGAAACTGTGATAATCTTTTAAATCACACAAAATCATAGGTGCTATGAAACACTTCCACCTGCTTAAGCAACTCATTGTCCAGAGCAGACTTCCTGTAGCCGCAAGTCTTCCTTGACCACTCCTGAAAGCGTGCAATTATCATGTTCACAGCATCCACTATCGAAGCAGACTGCAAATTTAACAGCACAATAACTACATCTCTGTTCCATTCAAATGGTGCGTTTTTAGGAGAACAGCGGGCGTGAGAAATTAAATTCTCCCTATGGGCTTCTCACTTCCAATAACCCGTTGTGTGCAGGCCCGATACCATAATGGAGGCACCACCTGCTCGCCTCATTCTTCTGCTGTGAATGAGAAGAGCCCCGCGTGGGGTTTTATTAAAGAGCAGTGTTTCTGATCAATTTATAGCAAATTACCGTGGGCGGACTTTCCATTCCCGGAAATAAGACAAAGATCTGCTTCGCTGAAAGAAGAGAAATAAACCTTTACAGAACCTGTGTTTTCAGTTTGCCTGGGGAGCTCAATGCGGTAGAGTTTGAAAGTGGGATTTATTGGTTTAAAGATTAAGTCATGCTCGCCTTGCGGAGAAGCTTCTACAAGTCCAGGTCCTCAAAGAGCACCACAATCAGTGGCCTTATCCCAGTCATAGTAAAATTGCTTGCGTTGTGTCACAATCCCTCATACTAATCACCTGGGCTTGGCACATGTATCACCATCAACAGATTTCCTCAATTACACCTCCAAATCATAAACCAATGGAGAAAACAATAAAAGAAAGAGAAGGAATCTGAGTGGGTGAAGGGATACCACGTAGTAGGACCAGAACACCGAGAAACACTGTTGCGTTCTTTATCAGCACTAGAAAATTGTCAGTTCCTCCAACCGGAAACCTCAAGGAAGATGGTAGTAGCAGGTGGAAAGGTTAACAGAGAAGATTTATCAGATATTTTGTAGCTTGCAAAAACATTACATCAGACATGGCACTCAAATGCAAATGGTAACATTTAGTAAAAGTGTGCACCTGCCCAAGAGGTTCCTCATACACTTCCAAAGTACTAGCATAGCTAATTAAACGCATTGATGTTTCAGCAAATTTTAACTCATTTTTTCCTGCCTCGGTTGGCCATAGTTTGGTCTAAAGTCAAGTTTTTTTTAATTGTGATTTCATTTATTTAGACACATGTTTTTATTTATGCAGCCAGAGGTTGTCAGTTTGTCTGCTTTCTTGTGCAGTTACCTCTGACCCCCTCGTAGGTTGCTGGCTCCTCAGCAGACCCCAAATGAGCCGTGCCTGGAGTTCTTCTCATAAGCACCCAGTTCCCTTTATTAACGTGATAGTGTGAGATTTTTAATTTGACCACCAAATATATGTTCCCAGCCCAGGTTTTGTATGACTATCACTAGGAAGCAACGCAGAGGTCAAGTATTTCTCCTTTGTCACACCTACCCGACTTAGCGACTTTCCAGACAAGTCCTTCCCCATAGGTGGATTGAGCACCATTTGTTTGTGTTCCCATGGTGGCAGGTTTCTATCAGTTAGCTTAGGACAGTGAATCACTTCCAGGATCCTGTTCTTCCACAGGTAGGAGACTTCTATTCAGGGACTTGACTCTTAGGGAATACTTCTTCAAACTGTCTATGTGCAGTTAATAAAAAGGCCACCAAAGCAGAAGATCCTTTGTTCCATGGGTGGGGACCAAAAGAGTAAGCCTTGTGGCACACCGTCAGCGAGTTACTGAGCCATATTTGTTATAGAACACTACAGATTTGTGCAGTTGTCTAAGAGGTTTTCAAATCTGTATCAACCAAATTGATAGGCGCCTTAGAAGACAATGTGAACATTGTACAGTAATGAACAAAGTGTCCAGGATGTGTACCCCAACCATAACAGGAATGATCTTTCATCAAAGTTAATGAAAAACACTTGAGTAATTTAGGATGCCCTAACTAGTACCTCTACTGTTAGAGCACCCTTAGTCCAGATGCAGTCCCTCCTATGGGACAATCATGGCGGTGGAGGAAGACATAGCTGCTTTCAATACATTGACTCTACAACAAGTCACAGAAGTTAGAGTGCAATTTTTATATATGATGGATTTCTACTGTGATGCACACCGGAAGACTTCTCAGAAATGGAAGAAATAATTTCTTCACATTTTAGAAGAGGACATGGGAGTAAGACGGCCTGACAAGTTTGACTCCAAGATGGCAACCAATTAGATTTGTACTGGTTCATATTAAGATGGAGGGTGAGGTGGAGAACAAAATGGTATATAAATACTTAAAATGCCCACGTGGGACCTTTTCTCTTGGGCAGTTTGCTGTTACTCTACAGTGGTGGGATTTGCCATTTATCACTGGAGTCCCAGGACCTTAGGTATTACTGCTGTCCAACTTGGAAACCAATATACTCCCTTTGCAAAACTGATTCTCCTGGAGTAGCAAGGAAGACCAATCAAGGCTTATGCCCAGACGAGTCAGGAGATTGGAACTCAAATATAGGTTGGCAGAGTTATCACAAAATCTCAATGTCCAGTCAGAACCATATCTTCTCAAAAGAAGAGGTCATTTTTTACACATTGGATGTATAAAGCAGTTAACATTATCATCACCAAAACAAATAAGAAGGTTCTGCTGCCTTCTGGAAAGCCTCTACATTCCCAAAAATAGTGCAGCAGTAAACCATGTATTCTTATAGGGAAGGAATCTGAATTCTCGGTTGCCAACAAAAGGATTTGGCTTTCACTTCTCTTATTATGATATTCTTTAGACTCCAGTTGACAGAATGAAAGATGCCAGGCAATATGTTACAAACTAAGAAGCATCTAAACATTGATACTTTTGAACCATAAGGGCTAGAGAGACGGTTTACATAATTCGGGAATTAGGTTGACCAGCCTTACAAAACCATCCAATGATTTTGTGAGAAATAATAAAAATAAAAGTCCCACTACTAGCAATGCAGAAAAATAGGATTTAACATGATATGCGACGATAAATGACGGGTCAGGGCAATGTTAGTGTATCACAGATCCAGACTTGGAAAATCTCCTGCTGCTCCTCAACGCTTCTGTAAAACAGAGGTCTACAGTATGGCTCAGCTAGCTGGACGGCAAGATCCTCCGGTGTCCGGGGCAGTTCACCTTTGCTCGGTTATCGAGTTCCTGCTCATACTAGGCAGCTCAGTTTCTCTTTCTCTGTGGTAGGTCACAGGTGCCAGTCTTCCTTCAGTCCGCACAAGCATCTACCCTGACCCAGAACCTTGGGCAAAAAATCCTTCAGTTTACCGAGCTTCTGGACAATTTCAGATGAGTACACATTACAAGCTGAAAGAGACCAAAATGTATCTAGAACTGACGGCACCTACTACATTTTACTGGGCGTCCTGGATTCATTAATTATCTTACATGATCACCCCAAATTCATTACTTTAGGTTGGAGACTAGATTCCCCTAATTCCTGAAAATAAAACAATAAAATACATTTTTCCTGCCTGCCCTCACTCATTCTAACAAACTTAGTCCCTTGAATATTTTTGATGGTTAATCATGGTACCCTTATTGAAGAGAAAGGGTCTTACCCTTATTTGAGGTACAACACAGCATAATTAAAGTATGGCTACAGTAGTTCAAGCAAAGACAGCTTGTTTTTCTGCAAATAGGATATTTCAGGCCACTCTTAATCCAATTAAAATTAGACTAAACGTAGGGACATTGTAACTGGGCAATTTATCTGCTATGTAACCAGAATGCAATGATGTCATGTTAATATACGGAGGCAGAATAAAACAGGGTGTGCATATACTACAAAGAAAGATGCAAATGTGTAGGTGGAGAAATGTACTATGTCAATATATGACACAAATTGTATTGTTAAAACCGAAAAATAAAGTTTAAAAATTAAAAAACTTAAGGACATGAAATGTAACAATGATAGATATTTTAAACCACCATAGGGCTCAAGGATCTACAGTTCCGTAAAGATTAATTTTTTTTTTGCCACACAAAATGCTTATTATAATGACTAGAATTTTAACACGCGGACCGAAATCCTTATTTTCAAAGGCCCACGTCGATAGTCCACATTCCAAAATATTTAGCCCTACTTATGCTATAAACATTATGCTACAAGAGCAGCACGATGACCTGATTGTATAAACGCAAAAAACACAGTTGATGGACAGAATGCAGAACAATGTCATACATTCATCTCAGTACAGAGATCTGGGCCTAAATCCATCGTTTTTTTGCTCACCATGCCATTCCAGTTTGAACCCAGCCATATGCAAATCAGTCTTGACCCTGTGCCCCATGGAAACAGTCCAACCCGAACTGCCAAGCCAGGTCCTCCCTGGACGGGAAACAAGCATCCAAGGGGCGGTTTCGGGCTTTCAGCCCTTATCAGCCTGGCTAGCTTGATTCCAGTGGCCTGGAGAGCACGGGCAGTTCGGGCTGGACTGTTCCCATGAGGCACAGGGTGAAGGCTGATTTGCATATGGCCATGTCTGAACTGGGGTGGTCTGGTGAGCAAAATAATGATGGATTAAACCCAGATCTGTGACTGGGGGTGAATGTTTTGCCATTGTGCAACATTCCGCCCATCAATTGTTTTTGCATTTGTCACCCCGAGTGGGACGGGTATGCTCAGACGTGAGTCCCGTGCTCTCCACGCCACTGGAGTCAAGCTATCCTGGCTGAAGACGGCTGATAGCCAGAAACCGGTCCTAGGATGCTTAATTCCGATCCAAGGAAGACATGGCTTGGCAGTTCAGCCTGGACTGTTCCCATGAGGCACAGGGTGACGGCTGATTTGCATATGGCCATGTCTGAACCAGGGTGGTGTGGTGAGCAAAAAAACTATGGATTTAGGCCCAGATCTCTGTTTTGGGGTGAATGTATGACATTGTTCTGCATTCTGTCCATCAACTGTTGTTTTTGCATTTGTCACCCCGAGTGGGACGGGTATGCTCAGACGTGAGTCCCGTGCTCGCCACGCCACTGGAGTCAAGCTATCCTGGCTGAAGACGGCTGATAGCCAGAAACCGGTCCTAGGATGCTTGATTCCGGTCCAGGGAAGACATGGCTTGGCAGTTCGGCCTGGACTGTTCACAGGATGAAGGCTGATTTGCATATGGCCATGTCTGAACCAGGGTGGTGTGGTGAGCAAAAAAACAATGCATTTAGGCCCAGATCTCTGTACTGTGGTGAATGTATGACATTGTTCTGCATTCTGTCCATCAAATGTTCTTTTTGTAACTGATTGTATAAACAGTAGCACTGCCAACATCCCTTAACCCAACTCTGTAGGAACCTGGCTAACTTGTAAGAGGGTAACATTGTTCTGCAGTGCTCAATGCATAGTGCATGGTGTGGCGGCCCAGTTAATATAGCCTTATAGCCCACCGTATCAGGCTATACCGCTATTAAAGGTCCGCTCCAGCGTTAAAGGCCTTTAACAAGGGAGCTGGACTTTAATAGCCGGTATAGTTCAGCTACAAAGGGCTATAAGGCTATTAGAACATTCTGCCACTCGAGGGCAGAATGTTCTAACAAATAAAACAAAGAGCACTTGGAATGTGGAGCACTCGGTTGAAGTCAATGGAGTTGCTCCGGGCTTCTAATGGCTGATATGAGCCCAGAGAGCCAACATTCTAATGTTTCTCTTCATGTTTCTTCCTTTTTATTTTTGAACATTCTACCCTTAGTGGGTGGGATGTTCGAATAGTCTAATAGCCCTTCCGCCTCGGGCTACATCGGTTGTTAAAAGCCCTCTTCCTCATTATAGGCTGAACGACTTGCCTTTTCAACTACATATGATGCACTCTGAACAGGAATTTAGAAAGGCCTTGAAGACCTGGCTATTTAATCGTAAAGACTAGATCTGTGCCGCCACTGCTCTGTTGTCTGTTTCAGCGCCGAACCAACTCAGTTGAGGTAGCTGTGCCCTCTACGAATGCCTTCATAATTATTATTATAGGCCTTCACCTGTGGCTCTGGCCTACAACTCGGTTTAAGGCCTTTAACAACTGGTATAGCCCTGCACAGTGGCTAAAGTGTGACCCTGGCCCATCCAACATATTCACCATCCATTACTAAACACCAAGTTACATGTTGGCATTATCAACCAGGTACACAACTGATCCAGTCGAGCGACCTATATAGAGGGACTAAAAATTAACAGCCTTCTAGAAGTTGGCTTCTTCACAGACAACAGGGAGGCCAAGAGGGTACTTCCGTTTACAGAGTTGTCACTTGAATGAAAGAATAGAACAGTATGATGGCATGTCAATGTGTATATAAACTGCCAAGTGACCAGACTGTAGGCGATGAACTCGAACTTTCCAAGGCTGAACTAATGGGCACCTCCTCTCACCCATGCCAAGTGAGAAGCAGGCAACTCTAGTATTCTGAGCTCCCTACTTTGTCCCAACAACGTGCAGACTTGCTAGTACGCATTATCCAACCAGCTCATTCATTTTCTGCTATGTAACCCTGAATGCACCAGCGCCACCAATCTCTTATGATCTGTGTTTGTCTAATTTCTGCAAACATTCTCGCTTTATCTATCCCCTGATATCAATAGATGACGCAGAGACACCATACTGAGTTGCATTCTCTGTTCATAGAAAAACAGAACAGAAAGCACATAACACATGAACCCAGAAGTAACATTTGAAAGCAACTTTTTCGAATTTTTTTAACAAGTTGATGGTCATGGTTAGCATACCCTGCTAGAAGACTCCAACAAAACTAAACACACACTCATACATATCAATCAGGGCTGCCGCTTTCGGCCAAATCAGTGGTATGAAGGTGCTATATAAGTGAAGAAATATATGCACTGTTGTGTGGAAGCGGAGAGCTGTTCAAAATGGTGCCAGTTCGCAGTGCTATCCGTCAGACGGTTATATAATGTGTAAAATCTGTAAAGTAGTCAGGGAGTGCACAAACCCTAAGCACAATATCGCCGATTGTATGCAAATAATAAAAAGTGGGGGGAAAAGCATCCACCGCAATACGCAGACATTCATCAATTTTTTTTACAGTACTTGCCGGATTATTGTTTTTCCCAGCACCTTTTCTCCTAAAGGAATTTAACCCCTCTGAAAAGGTGCAAGCTGGTGTTTGCAAGTACTGATTCAGAAACCGTCTTTGATGCTTTCCCTAATCCAAATAAACGACTTTTGGTAAAGTCATCAGCAACTCGAAAGCGCTGCTCAAGGCAATGCTGGGTGACCCATACCATAGGGCCGGCCTTGAGTCACCATCTCAAAAAGCTGCATGGTGGTTCTCTGGCCACAACCATACTCACAGCTATTGGGCTGAGAGAGAACACATCTACTACTTTCAGTAGAGTGAACTAGGAGAACCACACCCACCCCCCATTTTGACGAAGCCTTCTGTGCACACTGCTGTGGTGCAAGAATCATGGATGTCCTAGTTATAAGATCAACTCCCCTTCAGATCACTGTTCACAACTGCTGTAGTACAGGAATCACAGCTGTAACTTCAAGGACATACGATCTCAGCCTTCCCATCCAATCCCCACACGACCCGTGCGCTCACCCCTGACGGAGCAGGGACTCGTATAAAAGAGATTTGCTCGGAAGTAATCCTCTCATACAAATCATGTAACAAAGTATTAATAATGTTTGTAATGCTAATTTTGCATAACATTCCGTATATTTTAAGATCGAGGAAGCTTGCATATGTGTTTTACTAACAAGTAACCCAAGATAGATTAAAGATGGCTGCTAATGCGGGAAAATGTACTGTGCAGGCGTCAGCTGCATGATGACTTAACCTTTGGAGGGAAAACTCTGCTTCTGCACAATAGCAATTAACATGGCCGCTTGAAAACTCGTGTGCTAAGCATCTGCCTTGCTGAAACTAAAACAAGATATATACTAAGTGCTAATGCATAAAAAGTTTTTTTTAAGTAAATGGGATTAGAATAGAGATAGGCGGTATACAGTGAATTAATTTATTTTTGATTCTAATACTTTGACCTTTGACCTCTTTATTAGTTCGTATTTGGGCCTCTAGAAGATACTAAAGTCTAAAACCCATGTGGGTATTGCTGCATGAACCAGCTAGCTGAACATCCTGAAGATTCAATGGACAGCTGTGAAATTATATACAATGTTGTCGATTAAGTTTGCTAATATGGGTGGGAAATAAAGCTTGGGAGACCAAATTAATGGGCAGGAACTTAAACAATTGAACTTAAGAAAGTATTAAAACTTAGCATGGCGTGATGATCATCCCCGCAGCCTTGTCCAATCAGAAATAGGAGTTTCATAAAGTTGAAACATTTAGGGGTAGTAGATGCCATTAGGAAAGTATAATTGAAGTAGTTCGATAGATTAGTTCACCACAGTAACATCCAGAACGCTGAGAGACCACTCCCCTGCGGCGTCCATACAAGTGGCATTCTTCCCTTGTATACTCGCCTTCGCCCTCCTGAGTGCCTTCAGAGCACACTTCCTTTCGTGTAACCATTGTCCTGATGATGACCTCAAGCTAACAGAGGCTGAAACGCCGTTGACTCGACAACGCTATTTGCTGCTTCCTAAGGGTCATTCGCTAATAATGAAATCATGTGTTGAGATTGTAAATACTTTAGTTTGGTCCACTATTTTTTTTATCGCCGCCTCACGTTGTTCTCCTTATCACTTGTGTCACTGCGCCGTTTATTCACTGTAACACTTCCAGCGCACATTTGGTTGTTATGGTTACTGCAATTTAGTTGTCCTTTGTGCCCCTATATGCAAATAACAACCTTTCCACTGCTACTTGGTCTCCCGTGTCCCCTTTCTGTGCTTGGTGATTGATGCACACATTACTTTATCCCCTTGTATGATATACCGGTTGAGACATTGTTCTATTGTTACAATTAAGTGGGACTTAAACCACTCTCCAAATAAGTGGCGGTCTCTAAAAGGGCTGTGTCCTAAGTAATTAAGGGTGTGGCTTAAAACATGTGAACTACAATCCTGTGTATTACACAGCATGCTGCCTGACCAGCATTTAGGTGCCTCTTTGTGAGTTTTCTGCTATTGCATCCAAACATATTAAAGCCTTGAGAAATCCATGTACCCACTTGCTAGGGTTAACCAGATTTTACCAGGGCAAGCTATTTTTAGGGCCTACTGGTCTGTTCTGGCCAGCTGACAAAGAACACTTTGTAAGTGAACGAACAAAAAAGATGGTTTAAATATTGTTATTTGGGCCCATTTGCTCCGTGTGCAAAGACAAGGGTCAAATGTCAGCTTATGTCTTCTTACAATTTGAAGGTTATTTTATCCTGGAGGTTGGTGTTTAATTTTCTTTTTCTCACTGCAAAGTAAGAGGATTTTGTAGAGTGAACTGTCTGACAACCATGCTGTACAACGAGTATGAAATGAAAGGCTATAGGATATCAGTTTTTTTCTGCTGAGAATGTTATTTATTTTCAAAGAAACAAACAAGCAGGAAAACAAAAGTTGAAGTGACAATGCAAATAAGCCAGACACTCCGAATGTCCCGGAGGCTAAGTGGAGAGATATTGATCTACACAATAAACATTACTGGTTACCCTGTAATTATAACAGTAGTTATTATAGCTTAAACATCAGGGTAGTTTATCCTGTAGGTAACAAACGAAGTCCCATAACCATGCCTTGTACTGGCTGGAGTGTAGGTTAACCAGGTCCTCTGGCTAAAGAGTGGAAGTGTAGAGAGAGAAAGAGAAAAAAAGGAAGGGTGGAGAGGGGGGATAGAGGGCTACGGCTACGCTGTGCAGAAGTGCTGTAGGGCCATGGGTCGATCATTGAGCAGGTTGTCACTCAACAGGGAGTCACTTATAAAGCATGTTATGGCAGTTTATTTTCTTTAAGTATTCGTCAAAGACATCCCATAAGGTAAGGTGGGAGAAGAGAGAAAGAAACCTGACAATTCTAGCGCTTCTCCAGATCCTGGCATTTTTCTTCTAACACAAAACATTTAAAGAGCTTGTAAATGGTTGTACACATTTCAAAATATATTTCAAAAGTTAGGAACACACTTTTTTTGTAATTCTGTGTGATGGAAGCAAAGAACAAACAAGATGAAAACAAATCTCAACACTTTACTTGGTAATGTGCAAACGATAAATATTTTTGCCGAAACCCAATTTCCATAAGCTATTAATACACTATATAGTTTTATCAGCAAAACAGAATATTTGTGGGAAAGTTTGTGACCATTTTAATGGAAAATGTGCTCTCTGTAAAGTACAGTACACTACCACATCATGCTTTAGTAGTATATTTATTAATAGTGAGTTTTAAAACATTCTAGCTCCTTTATTGATAACAAAGCTATTGGTGAACTAAAATGTAAGTCAGGATCATGTGTAGCCTAAACGTGGGCTAGATTATTATTACATAGGGAGTAAAATGTTAGTCTATTAAATCAAACAAAAGAGTTTTTTTTGAACAGCAGAAATGCTGAACTCACAAATTTGAAAGGTGCTCTCATATGCAATACTGAAGAAAAAAGGCTATTCTGTAGAATAAAATATTTGCCAAGGAGACGAGTTCACAGGTCAAGTACATTACAGGTAAATCGAGTAGATTATTCAAGTCACTAGACCTGCAGGTCTGGTAACTTCTTAATGAGTTTTGGAGGCCTGATATCACACAACCAAAAACATATGCCTGAAAAAAACTGAAATATTGGCTATGTGAGTGCTTGCTAGCAATTCAATATCAATGAGTATCATCAATGATTTAGTTGTCATATGGTAATTACAAATGGTACATATGTGATCATCACTGTGGGCACACTGGATAGAGGACGAGGATTGGATGAGCATGTAATCTGAACACTATGGCCCACTTACTTACACTGACTTCAGCCTTAGCCATGGAGCTCTCAAATGTGAAGCGCTTTAACACCCTTCAACAACCAGAACTCCCCAAGACACCAAAATGTAACTAATTTCACATGTAACACAGACGCATTAGAAAGCCTAATTGCTCAGTCTTTTACAGCCAAAACCTCTTGGCTTTGTCAATTCCTAGTAAAATCAATTCCAATTAAAATACAAAATTGCAATAAAGCAAAAGGAGTTTACAATGCTAACAAATTCAAGGTCCTTACTTATGTAAATTATGAGATGTATATTCAGTAATATATTGCAAGAACCAATTGAAAGTAATTAGGCTCCAAAGGGAAGACCTATTGGCTATGACAAATTTGTTTTCTATTTTGACCGGAAGCAGCCACTACAGCATATTGAGGCGAGCATGGAGAAGTCTTGCTCATGCAAATACTCTCACCTGGCATGGGTATGAGTAAGGGTCCTGATTCAGCTGCAGGAGAACAGAGGTCATCTCCTTCTGTGTAGAATGTGCATGGCTGCAAAAACATCTTGAGCATATCACTGGTCTATTGGTGGAAGCAAGACAAAGTGGAGGGCAGGCCAGAAATTAGGAAAGCAGGGATCAAATGGTCCACAATAAACAGGCTTTCATCTTTTGCCTGATGGGAGAAAGATTGTTTTCTGATTTTAAAGGGTTGAAAAGACAGTGCAATCCAGATTTCAACTCCTAAAACGGAAAATAGTAATTCCACTCCTGTGTTAGTGACTTGCTAATCTCAAAAACACTTTTAGGTTGAGCCTAGAGGCAGCGTGCATTGCATTTGCTGCTCTGCGAGGCATGCTGTAATCCCTCTGTTGTGTTTGAACACACCCACCATATGCCCACCACTTTTCATTGGTTGCTTGGTCTGCCTATACAAATTCCATAGTTTTTGTTTGTGAATAGAGTATATTTTTCCCGCTTTGTGGCTGTTTTGTTCCCGCCCTGGGGAAGGCCCCTGCAACATGGATCCTTTCGATATGGGCCATATGTTTTGTTTGAGTAGCCATATATAGTGTCTGCTCACAATTTTTTCTTTTGTCTTGACTTGTAACCTTCCTGTTCGTCTTCTGAGCTCTGCTGCTATCTCCGAGCGCTGTCTGTCCGTGTTGCCTTTGTTCCTGCCCCCCTCCCACTGTAGTTTGTGTTCTTTTTCCACCTGCCCCCATCCTGCCGTAATTTGTGTTGACTTTACTCCCACCTCCTCCTGTCAAAGTTTGCAGCTTTTGCCTTTATTCCCGCCCCTCCCGCTGTATTTTGTGTTAACTTTGCTCACCCCCCCTCCTGCAGTAGTTAGTGCTGCCTTTCTTTCTGCCCCCGCCATAGCTTGTGTTGAGTTTGCTCCAGCCCCCCCTCCCGTCGTGGTTTGTGTTGTCTTTGCTCCCACCCCGGCGTAATTTGTTACCTTTGTTACTACCTCCTCATGCCATAATTTGGTTTGCCATAGTTACAGCCTCACTCCCGCCGTAATTTGTGTTGCCTTTCTTCCCGCCCCTTTCTGTTGTCTGTGTTCACTTTGTTTCCGCCCCTAGCGCCGTAGTTTGTGTTGCCTTTCTTAGCACCCCATGAGCAACAAGAACCTCTGAAAATATGTTGCAAATACTGCAAAACACCTTAAATCTAGGACACTATCCTACTGATCAGTCACATCCTACATTTTTACGTGCACTCCAGTGCATCTGCATGCCGCACTACAGACAGGCCACACTGTTGTCTTTGGTGTAAAATTGCCAGAACATGTTTGGCTACATGTATCTTACCAGAACTAGACATCATAAAATTCAAACCCCTGCGTGTAACCTTTCATGCGTATACCACATTAATGTGCCCCAACAGGATTCACCCTCTGGCAGTGTTTGACCCTTCTTGACTGGGCACTTTTTTTGCACATTTTTAATATAGCACGAACTTGACCCAAAATTATAGGAGTGCTTTATATGAGCACTAGTTATACCACACAAGTATGCATTCTTTTTTTGATTTTATGCATGGGAAGATTAAGTGGTGTGCCCAGAGTCACAGGCTGTTGAGTGCTGATGCATTGACTCAAACCTGATTCTCTAGTTCTAAAGTCAGTGGCTCTGACCGATAGGCAATCCTCACTTACCAACTGGGAAATGCTGCAGGTCCAGTGTAGTGGTCTCTAGCAGTGCCTTGTTAAATTGCTTGTTTCAGTGCTGATGCACTGTTATTGGTGTTACACTGATAGGCAGGCGCTGATCCTCTTTTCTTGACAGATTCATGGGGATCAGCGCAGTTCCTGGTCTGAGCGGAGTGTCGCCGCTGCAGCTGCCAGTCATGAACAGTCACAGGCTGTTCCAAACCTTTAAAGACAGTGACTCAGCGCTCACCTACACAAATCTATTCCTCTCTAACCCCGTCACACATGGAGGGAGGGCTGGTAAAATGTTGCTTACTTCCCAATCCCCATGGCGCCTGCGATGTATTGCCCGGGGGGGGCATACTGCTGAAGTGTTGGGGGAGGTGATAGGCAGAACTTTCAAAACACTGTGGAGTTGCAAGTGGACCGGATGAGGTTTCACTCATTTTGGTAGGCGCTGCAAGGAAAAACAAAAGCTGCCATCCGCCGCCTCAGAGCCAATCAGACGCACTGCTTGTACAGAAGGCAGAGGCCACAACAGTCAAGGTACAGCCCCTGGGATCAATGTCAGAGGGCTACCAGGACCTCCAGATTGTATTTGTTTATGACACAGGCTGCGATAAACTACCTGGCACGCAGCTCCTTATTGAAACAGATTGGTTCATGAGCTGTATTTTGAGAGTCAGCACAGCGCACTTACAGAAAGCATGCTTGCCGATTAAATGGAAGTCCAGTTAAGTGTGCCTTGTGGGCTGGAACTGGGGTGCTATAATGCATGTCTAACCGTTTTTAGTGTGGTGCAGTGGACACCACACTAAAATGCGTTAGTCTAGCACCTGATGTGTGGTACTTGGAAGGACTGTGTCCTAAAGCGTCATTTACAATACCAGCGTTCATCAGATGAGCTAGACATTGTGTTCCTTATCTACATGATACAATGATAATATAAGGCTGTGGTGCTCAAAGTGTGTCCCTCCTGACCTTCACATGAGGGCCCCAGCTTGGTTATGTAGAAAGGTGACAAAAATGCTTTAAAACACTTAATTATAATGTTTCAACATGCTGCACATCAGCTACACTGCCCTATAATATAGCTTAAAGACATTGTCAAAACCAGTAGCTCTGGCTAAACACTTCTAAAGTCCCAAAGGCAGACCTATTGGCTATGCCAATGCTTGTTGAAGATGCCAGGAGTTTAAAGCTGGTTAACAAGGTCAACATTTGCCAAAGTCCATTGAATGTATTACTCATCATTGCACCGAGGCCTCTCTCGTTGATGCAAGTAGCTTGCTGCGCGCTGGCTTTGACTGTTGGTATTAGATTGCCTTAGCCAGGAGGTTTAGCTTTCCATCTGGGATTACTGTACTGTTAAAAGTAAATGCACTTTTTTTTTTTTACAAAAAACGTTTTGGATGCTATTAGTATATACACTGTGATCAGTCTTAAGAATCATTAACTTTTGGCATCCATATTATTTTTTATTTAACTTTTTTTGCAATTATATTTCTTACAGAGAATGTCCTGTACGTTATCAACTGGCATCAGCACAGGAAATGACATCTCAGTGGAGCCTGGAGCACAATGTCATAGATGGTTACTGCGCCACCGGTACAAAGTAAAAGCCTGCTTTTTCTTGCATTTTTCACCTCCACGACAAGGTAACATTTTATTACGTCGTCTTGTCCATTGACTCTCTTCCTCTAATATCTCGTCCTGTTTCAGGGATTGAAGATTGTCAATACAACAGAGGACAGCTCAAGAAAACATTTTTTTTTCATAAAAAAGATTAAAAGTAAAATATGCGTAACGTTTTGGATCATAATTTCTAGTTACATTTAAGAAACAACGGCCAGCGCCCTCTAAGCCCGTTTCAATGACTAACTGTATATTTTAGTATAACAACTGCATGAGCTTATGTGTTTTGCTAAGCAACTGAATCTGCCTAAATGTATGTATAGAATTAAACAAGTCCCGTGCATTCATTACGCGTGTAACGCTTGGCAATCAAATGCTGAAAGGCGGAAGAGTAATTTTGAGCAATTCCACAGAAACCCGCTTGGCAATTACTTCACGAAACAGCTTTTCAGCCTCGCGTCCTTCCCTCCGCTCCATGGCAGGCCTCAATTACTTCGGATATTTTCGTCAAGTTTTCCTCAGAAAAATACAGCCCTGCGAAATGCCACCTTGGCACGCGGGGCTGTCGGAGTAAGCGCTAATGTGCGCGCGGAGAGGGCCACGCGCAAGCACTTCCTGCTGCGCCAGGGCTGGGGCGACGGTGGCCGCAGCGGCCGCTGCTGATTATGCGTGAACGTAATCGGACTTCAATCTTCCGGATCTCGTGCTCTACCCTCGCGCCTTCTTCCAGAAGCCAGCGGGGTACAGGCGCTAAAATACACTCATTTCTATGTATTTATGCCAACAGCAAACCGAACCCAGGCTTATAAATGAAGAGCATGCTGTGCGGCTGCCGGTCCACCTGCATGTATACAACATCCGGGGTAAGGCAAAGGCCCCCCCACAGACACCTCTGAGGTGCCTGGACGAATAAGGACACGATATGTATTAACCTTGAGGGATTCGACTGGAAAAGTATTTAAAAGGAACTGGACAAGGCAGACTCAAAAAAAATATCAAATGTGAGAGCAAGGAAAGGGATTTGATAGCCGGCAGGCGCATGGACAAGTTTGCACGAGATAGTGTGTTACATGGAGCAGGTGATTTATAAAGCACAAACTGACGCTCAAAGGTTTTCTTTACAATGTTGACAGGGGTGGAAAATGTGTGACGGCCAGATAGCTCAGTCAATTTATGGTCTATTGTGGAAACAGCAAAGCAATGGGCTTGACTGATTTGCAAGTCAATGCCTTCCCTCGCAACATATTTTAGGAAGAAATTCCACAGCTCTGCAGCCTAGACCCGAAAGGTATTCTGCCCATCATGTGGAGTTGTTATCCGATTTCCACAAATGCTGGATTATACAAAGAGTGGAGGGTCCGTCCAGTACAATGTTTGTAAGATGGAGGGAAGGCTTGGTGGGATAACAAAAAGTGTCTTCAGTAATATCTTTTTGTGCATAGGTAGAAGAGATGTGGTCGGACAGCAGGTGACACATGGTCATCAAATGAAGGTTGCAAAGTGCAGATCATAGCGCTAAATGCAGATCATGTGTTCTGTGACACCAATACTTTGTTAAGAGTAAAGGAGAATGGTAAACGTTTTATGGCAGTATTTCCCAAACTGTGGGTCCTAACCCAGAGCTGAATATTGGTGGGTCACAAAAATACAAGCAATAAATGCCTTTAAATTCTGTGTTTATCTTGCCTCATTTGTTGGACTTCAAAGACAGAGGTGAAATGCCAGCCCTGCCTATGTTTTTTAAAAAGGGATTGGAGACTCCTCTCACTTTGCTGTCAGAGAAAGAAAAGTAAAGTGAATTATGTGGCCATCTGCTGGAGTGCAGGGGATGTAAAAGAAAATGCTGCAGGGTGTCATTTCTTTTTTAGAACACACCAAAAAGTAAATATCTGTAAAGAAACTGTACACATTCAGCAGTTACGTACAGTAAAATGAAGCACTTTTTTGTAACCCGAAGTGCGATGGAAGCAAAGTTTTTAATAGGATCACAACAAATCAAGACACTTTACTTGGTAATGCACAATTGATAAATATCACTGAAACCAGATTTTTCCCATTATCATTTCTGTGCAATATAGTTTTATCAGTAAAACAGAGTGTCTGCACACATTTAGTGGCCATTTCAATGGAAAATGTGCTGCCTGTAAATGATAGTTGGCTACCACACAATGCTTTACTTAGATTTTTTTAATTGCCCTCCTCATGTCCATTAAAGCTAGGTGGGTTGCGAAAGTTTGTTTTTCTTAAAACTGGGATGTGGTTCTAAAAGGTTTGGGAAGGACTGCTCTGAGGGCTTTACAATGGAGGACCAGTCATTCACACACATCACAGAACGAATGACGCAAGAAGAAATCAGACCAGAGCGTTGGTTAGGCACAAATGGACACAAAATTGCAGCCCCCGGCAGGATTTCTCCAGCTCACATGCATGATCACCACTCTTGAATTACATGGTGCACATTAAAACTGAGGCCTCGTGATCAACTCATAATGGAACACTTTCTTATTTGTCCTGAGCACATTCACCCTAAAACAGAAGATTCTCATCGGTTCTTCTTGCTGAATACACTGGTTATGTGAGGGGCATTTAAGTTGGAAGGCACGCCGGAAGTAGCACTTGGAACTGGCCCGTTCCCTGATGACAGAGCTTTTCCAAAAACACTCATATGCAGTGAACTGAAAGAAAAAGATGGATGTTGATTTACGGACAGCATATGTAATGTACACATCTCTGGGTACCAAATCACAATGAATGCAAAACACAAGGTGAGATTTTATGGTGAAATGCTGCTGTCATTAAGGCGACCAAGAAGATGTTTCAAGCAGTGATTTAGCTGAAACACGGCATCAATATGCTAAGAGAAGTCTTCAGGAGATATAGGAAGGGAAGCCCCAGCGTTGGCCGCTCCGTTATGGCAGAGGAGCGCCGCCCGCCCCCTGCCACCACCAGCACATAAAACTATAATAGTTTTATTTTAATCCCCTGGACCTGCCCCCAGGACTCTGACAAGTCTTGGGGGCGGGTCTAGGGGATGACACTGCTGGTCGGGGGAGTGGTGGGCACTCCCTTCACTGCGCATGAGCTGTTTGGCCGGCTGTCTCAGGCCAACTAAACCTCTCATGCGCAGTGAAGCTCTCGCCAGCCTCAGCTGTGTTGCTGGGGCTGGAGAGAGAAGAAACAAACTCACCGTCTGCCTGGGAGCGCAACTTGCCTACGCTCAGGCCAATCCTGAAGCTGCTCTCATACGAGAGCAGCTTGAGGTATGGCCGCAGGCCAGGCTGGGAGCCTGTGCCCAGCCCCAGAGCCAGTAATAGGATTCAATGCACGGGAAATGGCGGCGGCAGAATTAAGGTATGTTTATTTATTTTGTGCCCAAACCCTCCCCACCTCTCTATTCCCGCCAGGCCAGGGGCGGGCCGCTACTCGAAAGCCCTCAATGTAGGAATGTGATCTACCCATAATCATACATAAACTTTCACCAACTCTGCCGTTGTGGTGATAACATGTATGTAGCACACTCCTTAATAAATGTCTCTAGGTATTTTGCACAAATGCTTCCCTGGCTCAAAGCATCTCCTTTGTAAACACCTAGTTGCCCTCTCGCCTCACAATACACCACCACCAGCCAGCCCTAAACCACAAGTAAAACGCCCAATTAATGTCCTTTGCAATCCTAGCGCCACTTCCTTGGAAACCATCACCTCTGATCTGAGAGCAACTACTTGCCTGCACACCTTATTCACAGCCCTCAAGAACAACCTAACCTCCAGCTTGAACACTGAACATTCATTACCAGTTCACCATGCTTCACAAAACTGACTGAACTCTGAGCAACCTCTGCACTATGTATAGACTGTGCTTGTCTAACCCATTCCCCTTTCTTTTTCTCCACCATGATGGTTTATATCCTTGACATGTGCACAATTCCTATCTTTATTCAACACTCATCTCAGGTCATTTTTTGATCTACCACCAGATTAGAAATCGAGTCTCATGCTAATGACAGATTTGTCACTGTAAAGCAGGAGTGCTTCTCGGCCTAGTGGTGGTAGATCACTGACTCAAGCAGAGTGCTCAAAGCTTCCCAAGTTATGATGCATGGCATACATCTGCCAATCAACCAGCTGCCTGCCCAGCTTTCCCATAGCCCTTGGTAACCAAACGTCCTTTGCAGGGAAATTACGAAATAAAGGCCTTATACAGGATGTTGGCCTTGGGTTGAAATGGCAGATTAACACGGTCGTTCAAGGATTAATGTTCACAGGCACCAATTATTAATAATATTTAACAGAGTCCCGGACCAAAAATCCATGCAAAACTTGGGTGTAAAGTAAAAAAGCATGGTTGTTCAATGATAGTCTACAAAAGGACAAACACGTGCCATATTTTCAGTATATCCAAATAACTAATTTACATGCAAGAAGTGGAAATAGGGATAATCCACACCGAGGACATCCTAAAAGAATCAATGTTGGATGAACCTTAACTAAAGCATAGTATTGATATGAATATGTTTTTTTCAATTATCTGTAGCTGATCCATATATCTGCAAAATGCTTCAGTGCTGCCCCACTCCCACCATTACCCCTTTCAAGGGCATATTGCCAAACATCACCTTGATACAGTGAGTATTACCACATATGAAGGAACCGGATGGGAGGTGATCTTTAAGTACAGAGCCACATAAACATTAGAAAGAGTGCTACTCAATTCAAATGAATTTTAGAGAACAGAATCTCAGAATGACACTGTGACAAAATGCCCCTTCTTAATTTCTTTGTCCCAAAGTCAGAAGACCGAAATTCCTCTCTTCTATGTTCAAGACAAGAGACCAGATTGAAAACGAGTGGGATTTAAGTCTGGTCATCGATTTGGGCACCCATGTTTTTCCAGCTGCCCATGGAACACATACCCTTGCTCCTTTATGCAAGGGTCTAGGTGAAATTTTCTCCCACTTTAGGCAAACTCCGCCCTGCTTGAAAGATAAGGACCAGTTCAGTGCTTCACCACTACCTTTGAACTGACGATGGGCCTTGCAATTTGTCTAGGGGTCGAAACGCAGTCAAGACTCGCAGCCACAGACACCTCGAATCATCTTGCTTCATACAGAGTATAAGGATTATAACCTGGACTCAGGTTTACACCATGTCCGGATAATCTTTTTTCCTTCTTTGTAGATGTTGTCTGTCGCCCTCTAGTTACAGTGATCATTATGCTGGGCAATATGTTTCATGTTATCACTAACACCGTGTGGTCACCCCCGCATTTGATTGCTGTTTTTCGTGATCACGACCTAGGTCTCACATCTAGTTTCTAAATCTCCCATATAAAATTAATGCTAACTTTTTTTTATCTATTTGTGGAATGATTCCAATATTTTTTGTTTACATTTGGTGTTTTAGGGTACATTTGTTTCAACTATTATCTTACTATAAGATTGTTATAGTGAATGTTACCTAGTTGAACCGTGTAGTTTCATATATTACATACCCCTGTCAAACTCAGCCCCACGGTTAGCTCTTGTGGTTCTTTTATACTCGCAATGCACAGCAGGCTCAGGGTATCTGCCTGGTAGCAACCATTTTCGAACCACCCCGCTATGCCCTGTGTTTGGACATAGCGATACAAAAAGGGATGATGGACGGAGCGTTTGAGCAAATCAAACACTCACCCCCAGTCAACTGATCTGGATTTGCATATGGCCATATCTGAACTGGGGTGGCAGAGTGGGCTAAAGAACGGTGATGGATTAAACCCAGATCTGTTGACTGGGGGTGAGTGTTTGATTGGTTCAGATGCTCCGTCCATCACCACCCCCTTTTGTACCACTTTTGGCCGCCATAAGTGTGGCAGGGTATGCTCAGACGTGAGTCCCTTGCTCACTTTGCCACTGGATTCAAATAAGCCGGGCTGAAGACGGCTGTAATGCCAGAAACCGGTCCTCGGAAGCTTGTTTCCAGTCCAGGGAAGGCATGGCTTGGCAGTTCGGGCTGGACTGTTCACATGAGGCACAGGGTCAGACTGATTTGCATATAGCCATGTCTGAACTGGGGTGGCAGAGTGGGCTAAAGAACGGTGATGGATTAAATCCAGATCTTTTGACTGGGTGTGAGTGTTTGATTGGTTCAGATGCTCCGTCCATCACCACCCCCTTTTGTACCACTTTGTTCGCCATAAGTTGGCAGGGTATGCTCAGATGTGAGCCCCTTGCTCACTTTGCCACTGGATTCAAGCAAGCCGGGCTGAAGACGGCTGAAATGCCAGAAACCGGTCCTCGGAAGCTTGTTTCCGGTCCAGAGAAGGCATCGCTTGGCAGTTCGGGCTGGACGGTTCCCATGAGGCACAGGGTCAGACTGATTTGCATATGGCCATATCTGAACTGGGGTGGCAGAGTGGGCTAAAGAACGGTGATGGATTAAACCCAGATCTGTTGACTGGGTGTGAGTGTTTGATTGGTTCAGATGCTCCGTCCATCACCACCCCCTTTTGTACCACTGTGTTTGGACATATCACACTTGGTTTAGAGTCCTAGATCTCAGTTATTGTGTGTCTTTGCTCCAGCTCCCAGTGTTGTGATGTACAGGGTTGTTGTGCAGAGTGTCCCCAGCGTGTTATCAATGAGATCACATACACCAGACACCTGTGCAGTAAAAAAACATAAGTTCCTTAAGGGACATGTATAGATATGAACAACTAGTCTTACACTGAACTAGAAAGTGATCATGCTATGCGTTTTGGCGTTAAAGTTACATTTTATTTAGAGTGGCAAGTTACATCACTAACTAGGGTTAGGCAGGAGCAAAATGGTGAACCTATGAGGAGATGTATATGTTTTGAGATTAAATGTCACAGATTCTCAAAATGCCTTTGTTTCAAGAATATTCCTAAATTGTCATCCACAAAAAGTGTCACCGCTTGGAAAAAATCCAAACTCAGTAACGACGGAGGGAAGGAAGGATGTGGTTATGTTACTGGCACGGGCAGCAGACTGAGCTATTTAAGGACTTGGAGTTGTGAGGAACGGCAAAAAAATTCAGGCAAAGGCAACAATGATCTACACAAACTGAAATTTAAAATGGACTGCAGCCCACTTCAGGCACAGGCTGGTCTTTCTGCGCCCTAAACTCTGAACGTAATGGTATGTGGATTAACTGAAAATGGTATTGATCCTGCAATCAACATCATAAGGTTAGGGAGGTTGAAACCGCAACGCACCGAATCTACTGCGCCCAGATGCTGAGAACCTCTAGAATAACAGACCGAACAATACCACAGAAAAACACAAACTCGCCACCAGAAACTAAGCAAGATCCGGACCACCTGATACTATGGACATGCAGACAAACTCTCTGACATCCATACAGGCAATTTGGAACCGAAAGCACCACACACCAGAGGTACGGAAGTACCAACATGACACGCCTAACTTCTAGTTCCTGCTGATGTTTTCTGGTGACTACAGAAGAACTGGGCAGTACCTCAGTAAGCCTACAGGCACCCACACAGCCTGCCCCAAAACGATGCACTGCATCGGTATGATGATGTGCAGACCCTCTTACACGAGGACTAAACCTCAGAATTTCATCATTTCACACATTTCCGGGTCTGCAGCCAATGTCATGGGGGGAAGAGGGGCAGGAGGGTGGTGTAGGCTTTTCTCTACCATCAGTTATCAGGACTGCAAAATGGGTACATGTTATGGTAACGCCTAAACTGCCGCAGTGTATTGCCGACTATATAAGTCAGTTGAGCTAAGACAAAACAGTGTGTACTGCATAGGTGGTGCTGAGAAGCACTGACAGCTGGGTATGGTCTTAGACTCAATCCAGTGGACAAGGCCTTGTGCTGTTCCTGTACTAACAGGAAAGAGTGCCTGCTAGAAATGAGGCGCACAGAGAGTCTTGGGTCCTCGGTACTGGAATCGAAACAGCTGTTGTGCGCTAGGACTGAGGGCCACTAGTTTTGCAATGTGGTCGCCCATTACAACTACAGCAAAAGACGCGGCCTCACAACCGAGGTGCACTGGCAAAGGGGGTCGTCTCTACATTGGGAAAGTAGGGGCACGTGCACTTTGTGACTGAAGCATATTAGCAGTGCAAATTGTCTTGGTTAGGAACGAGGTACATAGCACACCCGTGGTGCTCTTTTAGGGTGTGCTGCTGCAGACAAGGGCCGAGGTGCCTTGAGAGAGCCGTGTGACGCCCCGGAGCCCTCGGTACTGCCTCACAGACCAGCGGCGGTTCTCTCCGGTCATTCACTCCCGCTCCCCGTCCTCGGGTGGAGCTCCGGAAGGCGGCAGGGTGCCCCAGCCCCGCGCGCTGCCCCTTCCCGCCCCCCGCCCGACGCCTGGAGTCCGAGGGCCGGCGGAGGCCTCAGCACGGCGCGCTGCTGCCCCGCGTCAGGAAATCCTGACGGCCGTCCGCCGAGAAGCATCCCTAGCGGGATACGTGCACTTCTTTCCAAAAATACCAGGCGTGCTCGGAGGCCAAGGCGGGCAGAGGTCGGGAACAGCAGCAGCGGCCCTGGGAGGCGCGCGTGCAGCTGGCGGGCACTCCGCAGCTGGCCACATCCTCCGTCTCCGCAGACTACGCCACTACCTGCGCGGCCCCCTGTCACAGGTCTCACTCTCAGACACGGTTTCCGCAGGTAGGTTCTACCTGGTGGCCTGGCTGGCAGCAGGTGTGCCAGTTACTGGGGGTGGCAAGGGGTGCACCCGTAGGTAGCGGCCTCAAACACTGTCTCTGCAGATTCTAGTACTGGTACCCTGTTACCCCCGCTGACAGCAGGTCTGTGAGTTACCACGGCTCCTCAGAGTACAGTACAATCTGGTCGCGTGTCTTTAGAGGCGGTGCTCGCTGCCACAGGTCTCAACCACCATCTTTTCCGATGCTGCCCCACCTGGTGATCCAGCTGCCAGCTGGTCAGCCATTTTGCTGTTGGTCTCAACAGTCTCAGAAGACTACTTAGAGTCGCGTGCTGACAGCTGGTGCATGCGCCCTTGGTTAAGAAACTCAAAATGTGTCTCTAGTTTCCAACGCCTTCAGAGTCACCCAGCTGCCTGTTGCTTTGGGTCTCACTCTCAACCATTTTCTTAGGAGCTACAGCCTGGCAACCCTGCTCTCATGGTGTGTATTGGGCGCCTTGTTGCCAGCATTTGTGCCCACTGACAGGGCCATCTAACAGTCCACACTATAAAAGGCACGTGGTTCTCCCCTCCTGCACAAACAGTTCACGAGAAAAAACAAAACAATCGGGAATATTACTCCACGAAACTGGGTAGAATGAGGGATGCGGACATTTTCTTTCTCATCAGATGAATATTGGCTAAATGTTTTTACAGATTCCGCCGTTGACTCTGATTGGGCAGCCTCAAGGGCTCTTAAGAGAGGGAGAAAGATTCTGCAAGCTTCACCACAGGGGCTTAGCTATAACCAGAGCAGGAATGCATTCAGCACCAGGACCAAGGAACGTCCGGGGATCCATTTTACTATGCAAACTAGTATCAGGAGGGCCAAGTCAGCTTGCTTGCACAAGGCCCCGGACACTCTTGCCTTGCCAATGCTTGACTAATATGTTATATGAACGTTCCTTCCGGAAACAGGAGACTGGGAGTCTGCAGAATGAAACACAAGCAATTCCCCGTCTTGTTCAAACTATTTACTGCCAAAGACCCGCGGGTGCCATTTTTAATAATACACAGCAGGCACCAGATGGATGAATGAGCTTACCTTGGATGGGGCTAGTGTCTGTCGTTGAGCAGCAGCCCCTCTCCAGAGATTTGAACCTGCCACTTGCCATAGTTTGAAGCTGATGCTGCAAAGCCTGAGGCGCTCCTGGCGGGATCAGCCCAACGCAATCTGCGTGTGTTTATTGATGTGTGGCTTAGGGAACGCAAAGTGCAAAACTGCACCAGCTGCTATTAGTGATGTTTCTCAGGATGTCAACACCTGAAGGGGGGAGTGTTGCTAGAAGTAAGATGGAAAATCCCAGATACAAATAATACCTTAGCTAGTAACAGGAGCTAGGTCAAGTGTAAGCTCGGTTTTTTACGTCTGGAGACTGCAAAGCTGTTTCACCAGCTTGGTGTAATACACAAATCAGAAATAAAAATACATCTAGATGCTTACATGTACACAAGGACTTTGGGTCAGCCTTCTTCCATCCCTGCTGTGTTCGGCTGTCATTCACATTTTGCTCCCACAGTATACAGTATGGGGCAATAGAACAGTCCATTTAAATCACCATGTGTGATGGTATGTGCACATCCACCTTTAAGAAAATGTACTTCAGTGGACCAATACTTTATTTTGCCAAATTTTTTTACCTTTCCATTTTTTTTATCTTTTTTTTTTAGCTATCCTTAAGTGTTTAAACTAGGTCTTTAGGTTACAGTAAATCAAAGCCAATAGTACCATTTCTTTGTGCCAATAAGAATCACATTTTCCTGTAATATGCAATACTACTAAAAAAGATTCTTCACATGTTCTAAGAACACCTGCCTGCATGGAAGCATCAGTACTGTTTTAATAACATTATGTGAAGTACGTTTTTCATCCAACGTTTTATTGTAAACACATGGCAACCACTTAAACTATGTGTACTTCTTTTTATTTTTGTGGCATACACTTCAAATAAAAAAAAAATAGAAAATAATGAACTGCCACACCAACGTGCAAAGGCTAAACTAATTGACTTTGCCAACGCTTGGTATAAAAACACACACCACATGAACATATCAATCTTCTGTACAATGAAAGATCAAATAAATATCAACAATCACATATTTTGGCAAACATATGGCATCAAAAGCAACGATCTCAGGTGTTTTTGAAATATGCGGACAAGGCCCCTGGTGCCCCAAAAAGATTACACCATGGCTCTTGATTTGAGGTACTCTGATGCACAGAATCTTTATCTCACAGCTCTTTTGAGCAACTACAAATCTTGATATTGGCTAAATACACCGACCACTCCCTAGCAGAGGCTTCATAGGTTAACATTGCTCTATCTGGGGCCTCTTAGCAATGTTCTGTACAATCTTGGGATCAGGATCAACTCGGCAGCCAAGCTAGTTACACAGATGCCTGGTTGATATTGCCACCTCATAGTACCTCGAGCGATTCTCAGTGCTCTGTTAGATGGACTACAAATCTTACATCCAAGTGCACGAGGCCTGAAATCCTCAAAGGTCAAGGTACTCAAGACAAGCCTATCTCTTCGGAATTGGATGCAAAATTAAGAGCAAGGAGGTATTTACACTCTACATGCACATCAAATGCTTGCACCCTTGTGCTCGACCACTACACGAGATAGCATGTGCAATGAAATTATATAATTTGATTTTTTTTTGTTTGCATACGCTAATATTTACATACACTGGCCACAAGGCATATCGTCTTGAAAGAAGAAGCCAGACTATTTTATTCAAGTCTGAATCCAGATCTCAATGGGTACTTTGGGAGGTTCTTACCATCAGTTTAGTTATGGTTCGCTGGCAGTTTACTCTACCAGAGTGGTTTAGGACATCTGTTTAGAAAAAGGATGGAATGAAACTTTCATCATGGAATATATATAGCTTAAGTGATAGTATGTATTTCAAATATATTCAGATAAGGGACTATTTACTTTCTAAAATGAAAATCACTGAAACGATTGAATCAGACATACTTAAATGTCTATATTCTAACAAATTAAAATCACTAATAAGTCTAGGGTATGGATATTTGATACAAGGGAAAAACGAAGATTACACGAAAATAGCCCTAAATGGTCTCTTCGATTGGGTATGAATATTAATCCTCTAGAGATTTCATACTCTCTACGTCACATAAACTTGATCGTGCAGTCCACAAGCTTGAGATTACAGACGTACAGAACCATCACTCAACTTTATTATACACCACAGAGGATAGCTAGTTGGACACGGGGTAATCAACTCAATAATAAAACTAAGTGCCCTAAATGTGACCATGAAGCGGCAGGTATAGAACATATGCTTTATTCATGCCCAGCGCTCTCGTTATTCTGGAAAGAACTGTCTGAAGTAATAAATAATAAACAAATTGTCATACCACCACTCTCAGCACAATTGGTTTTACTAGATATCCAGGAAACGAATTGTCCCTATAAAGAATTAATAACTATCATCTTTGCTTGTGCCAGGTTAATCATCGCTAGATTATGGATATCGAAAGATATCCCAACAGTTTTGGATTGGTGGCTTCTGATGAAAGAAATTAATTCCATGGAACTGTCATTAGCAAAGCACAGGGGCCCCAAGGCTCTACAAAAGAAAGAAAAAATCTGGTTAAATTTTTTTTGAATCATGATTTAAATGAATTAACAAGAAAATGAGGCCAGCTCAAATATTTAATATTCGTATATTATTTGTCAAAATGTATTTGTAAATCTTTATTTCTTTATACAATTATTTCTGTCAAGGCTTAGTATTTGTCAGATCTCTGTTTCTAACGTCTCTCCGTCTATAAACTGTTTATTTAAATAATGTTGTAATTATTCATGTACTTTGTTTTACTGTAAATGTACAACAAAAGCGTACTTTTTTTTTCTTCCTTCAATAAAAAAAAAATTTTTTAAAGAAAAAAAAGGAATAATATAGCAAGAGAAAAGCGGGATAGCCAAGATAAGAACATACTAAACGGTAACCCTTTACAATACCTATCCACCTACCAAATCCCTTTAAGAACAAGCACGGTCGTTTTTTCACAAAACCTGAAGTAGAGTCGTGACTGCACGTCTTATAAAACCGCAGAGTTCAATGCAAAAGCCCAGCCATACTGCTGATTAGAACTACAACAAAAAACAGCACATCCCATGCATTGCAATGGAGATTTTTCCATAGGACGAATGATGCATTAAACAGCCAAAACATGAGGTATAAGAGATGTACTCATCTGATACAAATTCTTGGTTCATTTTTTAGAAAATTAGTGACAAAGGCTCTAGCAGACAGTTGATCTTTCAAACCAGACCTGTAAAGATTAACATACTTTTAGGTAAACAAAACATCTCCCCCGACCTAAAAAATAAATGAATAAATAAACAAACCTTAGATGTGCTCACGTCTTCAAAAGGAAGCTCTTCCAAAATAGGTAAGTAAAGCCAGATTTTCTGAGGGTGTTTTTCCGGGGCTTGTTCCTTTCTCTTGGAAAAGCGAGTACTATAAGGAAGCACCCCTTTAGGACACGGGACTCCGGGATACCGGCCATACCCTTGTGTCTCCGCACCGAGGGATTGGGCAAGGCTAAAGGCAGGAATTACTTCCGGGGCACCAACGTGACGTCACTTTCAGCCGGGGCGGACCATGAGGTCCCTGGGATAGGTGCAGACAGGCTCACTCCCAGGGGGTGGTTCAAACCTGACCCTGTTGGAAAGGGGACAGTAGTGGAGCTGAAAAATATCAAGAAGGGATAGAGTAGGCCTGGTGATGCTTATGGGGGGTGTACACGCCCACCCGTCCTCCGGTTCAAACTCATGCAAGGTGGTGCATAACATATGTTTGCCTACCCATCACAGCTGGTCAGTTACTCAAAATAAGATTTGTTCTGCGTCATGCGCAACAGGGCATAGATTTCACCGGATGAAATGGAGGTAGGATGTCTTCTGGTCCATGCAACGGGCCACTTAGTTGCAGCAACCGCGGGAGTTGAAGCTGGTGGGCTTGGAGTGTCTTCCCCCATTTTGTTTGATTGATGTCTGGGCTTTTTCAGATCGTACACATTCGCAGGCAGGTGGAAGACTCCGTGTGCCATGGGGACTGCAGTTCCCAGAGTTGGTTAACCTACATCGAGGGGATAACAAGATGTTGGGAGTTGGACACAGGGTCAGGAGGAAAGCTCTGTGGTCTGGATTCACCCAGTTGGGTCAGATATCTCCAGGATAGCGTGGTCTCTTGTTGCCAAGGCTCAAGTAGGGGCCAGGTTTAATGTTTCAGTCCAATGCCTAGAAGGCCAGCATAGCCTTGCTGTCCCTGGGGCAGGGGCCGGCATGAGAATACACCCAAAAAGTACGCATGGCGAGCGTAGGTGCCACTGCAATGGTGTGTACATGTCTACTTGCGTCTCAGGCTGTGGATCTGTGGCATTTGAGCCGGACACGGCTATGGGCCGGGGCATCGATGCAACTTGGTTGATCGGAAGTTAGCTTCTAGTGGGGAGGGCAAAAGACCGGTTGGCCCTGGTCGCCCTTGTGGCGGTAAGGAGGCCACATAAAGTGACTTACATTGTTTTGGGGAGTCTTCCTCCATACTCCTGAGGCCAGCACTAAGGGGGAGAGACGGTAAGCTCACCCCAGGGAGATTGGAGACACCGGCTGGGGGCAAGAGCGCCAGCTTATCATCTAGGGCATGGGGCTGCGGCCCATTGTTATACCCTACGAGCCCCCTTCAGCAGCCTGGTAGTGGAGGGGTGGGCCCCTAGGGTGGTGGACAAGGTCCAGATGTCAGGGGCTCACCTCTCAAGGACGCAGGTGGGTTGTGCCTTGTGTGGTTCTCAGTTAGGGGGGCACGAGCCAGAAGGCCCCTTAGTGCTGGAGCGATAGAGAACATTCTTTGTAGATAAATTAAGTTCTGTCAGTTCTGCTGATGGATTATGATGTTATGATCAACATGAATGTAAATATAGTATGGTATTTTGAATTGTATTGATTATATATTGTCATGTTTGTGTGATGGTTTGTAATAAACTGGCCTCTTTTACCCACAAACGCTTGTCGTCAAGGATTGATTTGTGGGTTTGGGTAGGGGAGGGTCCGGGCGCAATCTGGGGGTTCCGGGACCTATAGACTTAGGATGGTTTAATTGGTCCTCCGAACTGTTTGACCATTTCCACGTAAATGTGATTGGTTTTAAAGGTGGGATCAGCTTCCACCCTTACATTATATGAAAAGTGTCAGCTCAATAGGATCGGCCTTTGAATTCATCAGTGTCAGAAGAAAACATGTCAGCAGAGGTATTGCAGTGAACTTTTAAATTCATATTTAAACCACACTGTCAGTTTAGGAAATGGGGCTCGCCCAAGAGATCATGGCAGTGAGCAGTAGCATGGCAAAATTGTATAGTGATGGCCTACTTTCTCAGTTAATATTAAAAAGTGGCAAGTCAAGGTTTAATATCAAACCGCTCTGTGCACAGTCCTCACTGCTGCAATATGGGGCACTCATTGGGTTCCTCAGAGGAAACAGGCAGCGTGCCTCCTTCTACCTACAATCTTATCCACCCCCACCTTTCGATCTTTGAGCCTGTGTGAAACGTGCACATTACTAGCAGAAAAGGACCACATGGCCCATCCGGACTCTTAAAGGTGTCCATCTTTGCCCCTTGCGTATACAAATTACTGGTCGCCTTAGTTCTGTCACAGAATACCTTTTATCTATGCCAGGGAAAGGCTGGACTGGCCATTATTCCATTCTGGCATTTCCCCTGCAAGCTGCAGACTAGTGGCTGTTTTCAGAGCAGGATGGGCTGCCTTGACCCAAAAAAACCCCATCTCCATTTTAGCTGTAATCTCTTGCATTGTGGGGCTGGTTTGAACAGCTGTGCCTAGGCTGATTTAGGTGCGTAGTCTCTACCTACACGGTCAGGGTTCTTTAGAGGTGCACAGATCAACTGGCTCCATCCGCATTACAACACCCTCACCAACACAGGTCTATCCGCTGCTTTCCTGATTGAAGCACACTTCTGGGAACTCACAGTGATCAGCTCAGTCACAACCTCACTGTAAAATATAATTTTCACAACTTCCAGCAACATGGATTTTTTTTAAAAATTATATTTTTGCCTTAAGTTCTTGTTCTCAGCTTCATAAACCAGCTAAAAGGTATTTCCACTCAACAATACTTAATATCTTATATTAAATAGTTAGAAAACGGCACCTTGTGTAATGTTGGTTAACGTTTTCAGTAGGCCTGGGCAAAATTTATGTTACGCTTTGGAACGTGTGTAATTTTAGGAATTTCGAGTTAAGAGAAAATTTCCAAAATAACGCCACATTTGCAGCAAATTTTGCAGGGGAGCGCAGAAATAACGCGAACGACCAGAACGTGAGCAGCTGTTATTTGCAGCACTTGTGGTTTGCTGCAAAATGCATCCTTTCGCAATAAACTGGATGCACGGATGCATTTCGAGCTAAAATAAAATGCGAAGTGCCGGTTTTGTAAGTCACGTAATATTTGCAGAACTTTATATAATTATGCAAAAGTAAATTAAACGAGTTTCGCACACCCTTAGTTTTAGAAAAAAGTACGGCAACCTCCACCTGGCGACGGTGACTGGCAGCTCTCCTGAAGATGACTCAAATAAAAATTAAAAAAAGATCCGTGGCGCCCGGAACCAGAAGAAATGGAGCTACCAAGCCCCGGGGCAAAGCGAAGGGCATCCTCGGACGAAACACACGAAGGGGGCGAATAGGAAAGGAATGTTTTGTGTAACACGCATGCGCAACCAGGCACCGAGACTCTGAACTTAACGAACGAATCTACCTCAGACAATCGCACAACAAGAGCAACCGCAGCTACCTCAGCAGAACCACCGCAGCCACGGAAAGAAGGGGCAGAACACCAACTACCATATCCTTTTTAGCCAGTACCCGATCGAACGAAGTAACCGTAAGGGCTGGGGGCCAGCCCAACAACAGAGACTTAACAAGGACTTGGGGGGGGGGGGGGGGGGGGGTGTGAGGACCCTTGCTGTCGCACACCCGGTTTACTACTGACGGGGGGAGGGGGGGAGGTGGGCGGGCAGGGGGGGGGGAGTGAAGCTGGCGGACATGACAGTACATGGTATAGCCACCATTTGTGTAATGAACAAAATACCTCTACTCTTGCCTTTCTCTACATACATCCTATACCTTTTCCCTCTTTCTATTCCCATCCAATCCCCTGGGGGGGGCTGCAAAACGCAAAGCACCAGCGACAACACCAGACCACCATGACAGACCCAACAAAAGCTGGCCTGTCCACTGACCTGAAGATAGTGTCCATGAACGTTAAAGGACTGAACCACCCGGTCAAACGAAGGAAAATATTAGAACACCTGGCCAAACTAAAGGGAGACGTATACATGCTGCAAGAGACCAAGCTCTCAGAAGAAGAAGCAAAGCAACTCAAAGCTAGATGGATAGGGGAAGTACTCTGCTCGCCAGCAAGGGGGGAAAAAAGAGGAGTTATAACGATCCTGAGCAAGAGGGCCAACCTAACAACACAAACAACGGACGCAGACGAGGACGGCCGCATGCTAATAACGAGTGTCCAGAAAGGGAGCGTCAGAATTCACATGGTCAATATATACGGCCCCAACTCTG
The DNA here is from genome assembly GCF_964261635.1 of Lissotriton helveticus. Classification (NCBI taxonomy): domain Eukaryota; kingdom Metazoa; phylum Chordata; class Amphibia; order Caudata; family Salamandridae; genus Lissotriton; species Lissotriton helveticus. The sequence goes on along the minus strand of NC_136057.1, from coordinate 1,878,804,622 downwards.
AAGACAAACAATTTTGGCAGGGAGTGGACAGCAAGCTATCCGGCCTGCCCCAAGAAGACCTCCTGATCACAGCCGGGGACATGAACAAGACAATGGACCAAGCAACAGACAGGCACCCAAACAGACCGAGCCATAACTCCAACAACAACAACAACACCCTGAAAGACCTGTGCATCAAACAGCATCTAGCAGACCCATGGAGGCTTCAACACCCGACAGCGCGCGAGTACACCTTCTACTCACACCCACACAACTCCTACAGCAGGATTGACTACATACTGATATCCAACACGCACACGCACCTCATAGAAGAAACGGAGATAGCTCCAATTACCATCTCGGATCACGCTCACATAACACTCACTCTAAGTGGCAAACACAACGAAAACCCAACGAGGAGATGGAGGCTTAACGACGACATCCTCCAGAAAAGAGAGAACGTTAAAGAAATTGAAGCCACAATTAAAGAATACCTCGAGCACAACGACAATGGCGAAGTAGGGAAGGACATCATATGGGACGCCCTCAAAGCGACACTAAGGGGGAAACTAATAAACATCAAATCCAGGATGAACAGAAGCAGAAACAAGAAAATCTTCGAGCTTGAGGAGGAGATAACAGCACTGGAGAGAGGTCACTGCGCAAACATAACAGACAAGAACACGTTCACCCTGCTCACAAAAAAGAAATACGAACTAAACAAGATCTTAAGCGAGAGGGCAGGGTCCTGGCTAACGAAGTTCAAATCAGTCAACCTATGCGCAGCAAACAAAGCAGGGAAACAGCTGGCATCGTACCTAAAGGCAAAGCAGAGGCAGCACACGATAGCAGCAATAACAGATCGAACGAACAAGTCCCAAACAACGAACAAAGGAATACTAGAAGTCTTCAGACAATTCTACCAAGAGCTGTACACTGAGGATCAGACCCTGAGCAAAGATGCAGGACTAGATCTGCTCAATGACACCAATCTGCCAAAACTCAAGGAGGAGGAGAGGGAGTCGCTCGAAGCCGACATAACGGAAGAAGAGATTGGAACAGCCATAAGCCAACTGAAACAGAACAAAGCGCCAGGACCAGATGGATACTCCGCAGCATTCTACAAAACTTTCAGCGAACACATTAAAACACTAATGGCACAAACGTACTCGACATGCATCCAGAACGGGAAGATGACGGAGTCCATGTGCGAGGCCAATATCACCATAATCCCCAAGGAGGGGAAAGACCCACAATATCCCCAGAACTACAGACCAATCTCGCTAATAAATGTCGACTGCAAAATCTACGCGAAGGTCTTAGCCAATAGACTAAACAGAATCCTGCCAGACATCATCCACACCTCACAAGTGGGATACATTAAAAACAGACTATCGCAGGACAACACAAGGCTACTGTGCCACCTAATCAACCACACAGCAAGCAGCAATGAACAAGCAGTCATGATAGCGCTGGATGCGGAGAAGGCCTTTGACAGAGTCTCGTGGCCCTTCTTGAGAAACTGCATGGGAAGTTTCGGACTGGGGGAAAAATACACGGCAATGGTCATGGCCCTCTACAACAAACCGAAAGCAAAAATAGTGGTAAACGGGAGTGCATCCGAAACGCTCACGCTGGGAAGAGGCACCCGACAAGGATGCCCCCTCTCCCCCGGCCTCTTCTTGCTCGCTCTAGAACCCCTGCTAGCCAGAATAAGGGACAACACAGGTATAACAGGCGTCAAGATCAAGAAGAAGACTGTCAAACTAGCGGCGTACGCAGACGACATCCTAATCACAACAGCAAACCCCTCCACGTCAATAAAAGCGCTCATGGCCACAATAGGAGAATACGCGGAAGCCTCAGGCTACAAACTCAACAAGGAGAAATCGGAGTGCAAGCCAATGAATGTCCATACCACAAGAGAGGTCCTAGGCGAATCCGGACTGGCATGGCAGACGAAACCACTAAAATATCTAGGACTCCACTTTGGAAGAGACCTCACATCAACGCTACAACATAACGAGGACCTTACACTGAAAAAAATAAAAGAAAGGCTGGAGCTATGGTCGCCAAAATACATAAGCTGGTGGGGACGAATTGAAACCATCAAAATGATGATAACCCCGGCGATAAACTACACGCTAACAATGCTGCCACTCCCAATGACAGAGACATTCCACAAAAAACTAGACCAACTCATAAACATCTTCCTATGGAAAAACAAAAAACCAAGGATAAGCCTACAAAAACTAAGACTGACAAGGGACCTTGGAGGCCTCAACCTGGCGAACTTCAAAACATACCAAACGGCATGCCTGGCGAGACAGGGTATTGCCTGGATAGACGGCACACAAACATACAAACCAGTATGGCTAGAGGTCGAACAAGACATCCTGGGAGGGCTCAAGCCAATAGCCCTTCTAACAGCAAACCGGCACCCACTAAAGTCCAACGCCATACTGAAACACACAAGGGAGGCACTGATGAAAGTAGACAGACGCATGGCGCAGAAGCTGAAAAGCACAGCATGGGAATCTATCTGGTTCAACACAAAAGTAACCTATCATGGAGCGACATTGCACAATGACATATGGATCGAGAAAGGCATTAGCCTCCCCAACCAGACAGAAACCAAGCAAGGACCGCTGACGTTCCAGAACCTACAGCAGCTACACGACCTCCCAAACCAAGAGCTCTACAACTTCCTAAAGATCAAGACAGCAATAACGAAAGCGAACTTACGCAGAGGGGAGCCAGGCATCATCAAATACCTGCAACTCCTCAACTCAGCAGGTCACCAAACTGCAAAGATCTACAAGCTCCTAAGCCCCTCCACGCTGGCGCAGAACAAGAAAGCCACTAACGCATGGGAGACGCTCCTGGGCAGGCAACTGAATGAAATAGAACGGGCAAAAATGTGGAGCTCAGCGACAACAAACAAAGTCACCCCACAACTAGCGCAAACAAAGTATTGGCTACTCCACAGGGCCTACTGGACGCCATCCAAGCTCCACAATGTCGGCATCGCAGAATCAAGCAAATGCTGGAACTGCCAGAAAGAAGAAGGCACCCTTGAACACCTCATTTTCACCTGCGTGAAAGTCAAGAGGTTCTGGACACAGATCAACACCTTCTTGAACGATATGCTCAAAACCGACCTAACAATCAGCTTCGTAAGCCTGGCGACAGAACACCTAACCGCGAACCTAAAAAGTAGAGAAGAGAGAGAACTCCTAGACCTACTCCTCACAGCAGCCCTTAAAATAATCCTAACGAACTGGAAGAACACAGCCAAAGCGAACTTTAAAACATGGATTAATTGGGTCACTTTCCTGAGAGGAGCAGACAACATCACAGGCAACTTCTCGAAAGAACACAACGCCAAACTACACATGTGGCGCCCACTCGATGACCACCTGAGGAAACCCCAGTAAACCCCCCCCCCCTCTCTCCCCCTCTTTCTCTTTTTCTCTTCCTTCCCTTCTTGTAATTGAGGGAAAACAAACGATAAGAGCGCGCATCCACAAATGGACTGTTATAGAAAAAACCGCTATTGTACGCTCCACCTATATATATATATTTTTGTATGGTTTTTTATATGCCAATAAAAGTTTTTAAATAAAAAAAAAAAAAAAGATCCGTGGCATTAAAAAAATTGTTTCAGGCATGAATTTAATTTCTGGCACTCCAAACCTTGACTGTTCAGTATGAAAAAGCAGGGCTAAACTATTTTTTGAAGGAGTGGGGAGAGGGGAATAACCCGGTGGAATAACGGAACGTTTTTTGGCCCATTAACCAAAGAAGGAAGATATGGTGTCGTTTTATCAGTTTTTGAGACCACGCAGGTACAGCAGTGAGTTCACAGGAGACTTGCTTCAACGCAAGAACACCACTTTAAAAGGATTTAGAAGCACACTACAAGTAGTTTTTTTGAAAGCATGTCAGAGTAAGAAGGATAGCAGGTGGTTGTGCGACAGGATGATAGAGGCGCTTCCCTGGGCTGAGGGCAGGCTCACGCAAGCAAGGAATTGCATACACGGCTTTTGTAAAATTCAGACATAAATACGCCACACGCTGCCGTTCTCAAATCATCCTGCCCCGGCCGTGACCTCCATAAACCCACACTTGCGGCACCATGTATTTTAAAAGTTCCTGACCTATAAATGCACAGTGAACGCTGCAAGCATGCTGATGGGAGCTGTTAGCTGGAGAGGAGCGTTATCTACCTGCCCACTACTTTATTAAAGGTTCTGCGGACAAGTTGTGGGTACCAACACGACGCAGAGCAGCAAAATGACACCAATAAATTAATTAAAAGTCTCTGTGGGGACTCAAGGTCTCGTTTATGGTACCGACCCGTGGGTTTGGAGTTCGGTAGCCAGAAAAACTGGCCACGCCCACCCACAATTGCGCCCTTTGACACATTTCAACAGTTCAGATGCACCCGATCGTTGGATCCCACTGAGAACAAAGAGCAGTCGAATCATGAACAAGCATTGAAAATGCAATAGGTCTCGCAATAGAAGAGTTTGACATTTTTCGTTTTGCAAATGGATGAGTGACACCTATAGCATTTGGAATGCAACATGTTTTGTATTTACGTGACTTATATGGCAGCTCTGGTCGTTATGCTACATCTCTAGATAGTTTTATCTTTCGCAAATGTGACACCTATTGTAACACAATATGTGTTGTGAGGGTGAGTGAGGGTGAGGGGTTGAGGGTGAGGGGTTGAGGGTGAGTGAGGGTGAGGGTGAGTGAGGCTGAGGGGTTGAGGGTGAGGGGTTGAGGGTGAGTGAGGGTGAGGGGTTGAGGGTGAGTGAGGGTGAGGGGTTGAGGGTGAGTGAGGGTGAGGGGTTGAGGGTGAGTGAGGGTGAGGGGTTGAGGGTGAGTGAGGGTGAGTGGGGGTGAGGGGTTGAGGGTGAGTGAGGGTGAGGGTGAGGGTGAGGCTGAGGGGTTGAGGGTGAGTGAGGGTGAGTGAGGGTGAGTGAGGGTGAGGGGTTGAGGGTGAGTGGGGGTGAGGGGTTGAGGGTGAGTGAGGGTGAGTGAGGGTGAGTGAGGGTAAGTGAGGGTGAGTGAGGGTAAGTGAGGGTGAGTGAGGGTAAGTGAGGGTGAGTGAGGGTGAGTGAGGGTGAGTGAGGGTGAGTGAGGGTGAGGGTAATTGAGGGTGAGTGAGGGCGAGGGTGAGTGAGGGTGAGTGAGGGTGAGGCTGAGGGGATGAGGGTGAGTGAGGGTGAGGGGTTGAGGGAGGGTGAGGGTGAGTGAGGGTGAGGGTGAGTGAGGGTGAGGGGTTGAGGGTGAGTGAGGCTGAGGGTGAGTGAGGGTGAGTGAGGGTGAGTGAGGGTGAGGGTGAGTGAGGGTGAGTGAGGGTGAGTGAGGGTGGTTGTGTGTGTGTGTGGGGTTGTGTGTGTATGGGGTTGTGTGTGTATGGGGTTGTGTGTGTATGGGGTTGTGTGTTTGTGTGTGGGGGGAGTTGAGGGGGCAGTGTGTGAGGGGGCAGTGTGTGAGTGGTCTGTGTGAGTGGGCAGTGTGTGAGTGGGTTGTGTGTGTGTGGGGGGTGTGTGTGGTTGTGTGTGTGTGGGTATGTGTTTGTGTGTGGTTGTGTGTATGTTGCTCCAGACTGAAAGCGCTTCCCCCGTAGAGGTGCCCCCCGGAACAGGAGACTGTGCTCCAAATAAGGACCTTGAGAAGTGATGCAAAGCTCCAGGTTGGGTTTCCATCCCTCAAGCAATGCTGGCGCGAAGCCATTAATAAAGGACACAAGGCGTGTGACGAGGATGCGGTTCGCGCGCACACGTACCGCCAGGCTAGGTACAGTTTTCTAATGTATAGCTATGGCAATCCTTGGACCTTCGGTAATGCCAATAAAGCATTATTGCCTAGCATTGCATTGTATCGTTGACTGTTTACATTCCTGGCCTACATACATTATGCAACGTTTCTTTGAAGTTACCAGACCGGACAGTTGTTGTTGTTGTTTGTAATGGCTGCTTATCACCTCAATAATAACTCCCCCTGTCTCCACCAGCTCCCTCCCGCGCGGCCCCGCAGGTCCCCCTCCCCTTGGTGTCAGGGCCCACCGAACTGCCACATGGGCACTGATAAAGAGTGATGGATGGGCTGTGGCTGGCTCCACTGGGGCCAGTGCTCGGCTGGGAGCATCTCAGTGCACCGGTGGCCAGGAGTCTGGCAGTGTGAGAGGAGGAGAGAGAGAGAGAGGGAGGGCAGGGGGGGGGTGTAGGGATGCGATGGAGAGAAGCAGGGCAGGGAGGGTGGCGTAGATCAAGGCAGTCTTAGAGGGAGATGAGAAGTGTGAGGGAGGGAATGAGGAATCTGGAAAAGAAAGGATTTAAAGGAAGAATAACGGGTGGAAAAGAGGAGAGACCAGTGGAGGGATTGAAGAGGGGAAGGGGAAAGGAGAACACAGCTATGGATAAAATAAATTGGTATATAGAAGAAAGAGACGTTGGAGGGAAGAGTAGAATGGAAGAGAGAATGGAGGGAAGGAAAAGAGAGGGTTTAGATTAGGGTGGGAAAGAAGGAGAGGGCGGAGGAAGGGAGCACGACAGAGGGTGGACACAGAGAAAGATACAGGGAGGACAGGAAAGGAGGAAGTGACTGTCTCACTGGAGAAGCAACAGCTGCATGAATGTCTGAGAGGACAAACAAACAACAAGTTCTTCTTAACTCAGATCAAATGTGCTTTGCAAATGTTCTGCTGCAGGGGGTTAAGCGCTGTCGGGTCATCGCAGAGCTGCACAATGGTGCTTCAACGCTGGGTTTGGCCTGATGCTGGGGGGCTCACAAGTGAGAGTGACAAAAGTTTCCTAAAGGGTGACCAAATGAGGCAGGCACCAAGTTGGTCGGAGGGGTGGGATCTGGGGGAGGCAGGGAGCTGCGGCAGGTAGCGGGAGAAGGAGGTTGCCGGGTGGCTAGTATTGCAAATAGAATAAGAAGTCCTCTTATGGTGCGCCAAGCCAATTAAGCTTTTCGCCCCACAGGGGTTAACACCATGGTTTTCTAAATACTCTATTTGTGGCTCTATAATTCAAAATGACCTTCGTTATGCAGGGCCAGCATTTTAATTTTGGTTTAGGACAAAAATACATATACTATGCATTGGTAGGAGGTTGCCGGTCTGGTGGATGGGGACGGGTTGTGGTCTTGGGGATGTACGGGGCATCATTGGGGGCGTAAAAGAAATACTGCGGGGAAAGCGAGGCTCGGGAGATGGCGGGTAATGCATGAGAGGTGGGCTGCTGTTAGAGGCTGTCGGGCGAGAGCATTTGAATTCCGAAGCACGGGAAATGCGGGCGATGGTCGCGTGTAAGCACCACTTGGCACGGAGGTGCCGACCGAGTCCGGGGTCGGGGTGGCGAGACTTGTGACACCTGGGTATAAGGTCCTGGGTGTAAGATGCTGGATACAAGTGGGCTGTCGTGGTGCAGCATGTTGGAGGCGAGTATTGTACGGTGTGCTGACTCCTAGGCGTGCGACCGATGCTTCGTCCAACTAGGGGGGGGAGGCAGTGCGGGGGCAGCCACGGTGGAGTTTGGTTTCCTGCTAGACAAGCGAAAGAAGCATGGCCCCAGATCTGCAAGAATGGGCTATGACCCCCCTCGCCCCCCCTTCTTGTCCGTCTCACATGCTGCCACACCATTAACTAAGAAGCAAAGAACGACAAGTGGGAGGCGGCGGGGGGGGGGGGGGGGGGGGAGACACGCGAGCCAGGTTTGCAGGAGAGGTGTGGCGAGGGCGCATCTGTCTGCCGGGGGGCGGACGAGGGTTGGGGGCTCTGTTTTGGAGGGCGGTCTCGGGAGGGAACAAATGGTGGTGGGGTGCGGAGCGGGCGTCTAAGCAAAGGGGACAGAATAACGAAGAGGTATTGTAGGCATGACAACATCATATCGGGTGGTGGTACTCGTGGATGAAATATGACAACAAACAGTAGCAGTGGGTCAATAATTGTGTACCTCTCTCATATGAATCTGGAACAATAGTGGATAGATGCAAGGAGTGAAAACTAAAGAAGAATATCTTTCCTATGTGGAACAAGCCTTTCACCGTAACACGGCTGGCAGGGGAGGGGGCGGAGAGGGGAGAGGTGCGACACGGCAGTAGGAGGAGGAGGGGGGAGGAGAGTAGGGGAGGCACGGCCTAGCGGCAGGCAGGCAGGGGAGGAGAGGAGGAGGGGGGAGGAGAGTAGGGGAGGCACGGCCTAGCGGCCGTGCAATCAAGTAGTGAGGGGGCGGAGCTGGGGGAGGCTGTGAGAGAGAGTAGGCAAGGCAGGCGGCTGGGGGCATGTGCACGCGCTTTTAAGCTCAATGCACATGCGCATTGAGCTTAAAAGTCACGGGCACTGCAAGGAATCGCCACGATTCCTTGCAAGTTAGATAAAGTCTGGATGAGCCCCTATAGTCTCGCTTGCTCGATGCGCATGCGCATCGACAGGCGAGACCTAAAAACAACACCACACATGAAACAACCTGAAGATAGGGCACTTTTCGATGGGGTACTTGGACTCTAGCAAGACACCACAGTGTGCAAGATCCAACACACATACTCCCAAGCCAGGCAACGCATACAGCGATCATTCAGAAGGCAGGCACCTGAAGTGCTAAATATCTCTGGTTATACACACCTAACAACATGAACACAACCGTAGCGTCCTCCCCAGCCTAGGTTCCCATCAATGACTACGCCACATGCAGAGCTTAATATTACATGTCTGTGTGTAACCGTGAACTCAACATTCTAAGACAAGCTTTTATTGCATTCCACTCTGACAGCTACGTCACAGATCTACAGAGTCCGTTAGGAGCCAAAAGTATTCCATCACAAAACGCGCATAACACTACACATTTTTTTTTGCAGGAAACATAACCACATCTACCCCAATGATAATACTCGAATAGAAAATAGACAGCGGGATATATTGGAATCCTCGAAAACCAGGGTGCCAGGACATTGCTGCAAGGACATTTTTAATGTCAATATGGCACTATACTACCTCTGTTAACATAACAGTACCTGCATGTTCACCCGGCACCAGCACTCAACCAAGCTCCTCCAGAAACCCGCCCCAATATATTTCAGATGCTCGGCTTCCCTCTCTGAACTTTACATCCTTCTGCCTAGACCCACAGCTTGGCAAGGGAGGAGGGTCCATGTTAAGCGCCATAGATGGTCATCCATCTAAGTTGGCATCTGCTCTTCAGTCCTGAAAACCCTCTGTCCTCTTTATGCCCCTCTGTATTATGACATGACTTAAACATAAGATAAGGCAGGGGTCCGAGGTGCCACCTGTATTTAGTATAGCGAGTTGAGCATGCTGTGTGCAGTGTTTCTTCATGATGTCGCAAGGCTTTTCAGGAGCTCTCACCATAGGTTCACTACCCCGGCTCTTCCCTTCTTCTTTCTTACTCTAGTTGAAATCTATGCATTATTAGATGAAATATCCATTTCGTAACTTATAAGGTTCTCTGCCTTCATTCATCTGACGTTGCCTACACTTCAGTAACCTAGCACTCGGCAAGCTACAATTGTAGTTGACAGACTTCGGATAACTCTCTGGGGTTTTCCTATATCCCCCGCTTGATGCTTCAGTATCTTTCCTAAGATGTCGACTTAGCTGCAGATCTTGGCCTCCCAGCTAAAAGAAATAAGTTCCCTCACACCCCTCTGCAACTTCTCAAATAAAGACACTGTAAAAGATGTCCCAGACTGACGCTGTAGTCACTTCATTGCTGACCATCTCTTCCTAGATGTATCGCCGTTCCTCAGCCCCCTTGTGCCTTGGCCAAATGATCATCCTGTTCAGGCAAGTAGGAGCCACAGGCGAGCTGCTCCGCTCGCCTGAGAGATGCCTGTGTGTGGAGGGGAGGCCAACATGACTACTAAAAATCTAAGTGTGTTTATTGGAAACAAACAAATCACTAACCATGGAATAAAACACCAACATTATATGCCTAAATTGTTAAAATATAAGACGTGTTCTGTACAACAATCCTAAACTATGCGGTTTGTTAACTTTACCAAAGTGCAATAAGAACAGAGATTTAAAGCAGCTTAGAGAGATTAATTGCAGTTGGATACATTCTGCTGTTTTTCCAGTGTTGCGAAAGATCAGGTTAGCACTTTCTTTTAACCATTAGAAACAATCTGGAACAAAAAACTTTTTGCATCCGTAGACAATGTAATAGCAAACATATCTCACTACGTAGCAAAGGTAAGTAAACATATAAATAAATAAAACGAATTTCGTTGCACGCACTGCATGACATTTGGGGAGGCAGTGCGCGCAACGAAATTAGTTTGATAAATTTCTATGTTTACTTTCCTGTAATCGGCCGTAATCCATAGTTTACTGCCCCCCACCCTGCCTCTCCCCATTCCCCACATCACCGCCCGGCAGCACTCCCACCACCGACCGCTACTGCTCTCTTCGTCATTTTGGACTCCATTTTAGGTCTCGCTCTAGATGGCACACATGCGCTGTCTCGAACCGAGATATGCTGAATCTACATAGTGGGTTTACAGCCGCCCATAGGCTTCCCATTTGCTGGCACCCCATTGTAACTCCATTTTGCATTCTCCCTATTTGTCAAGGGCAAGCATACAACGTATAGCTCTCACGAGCACACTGCCCAACTATAGTTAAATATGCGCAACAGACAGTGTAGGACACTGTTTCAGAACTACTTTGTTTGTTTGATTTGAGTGCTTAACACCAGTTCTCATCTTACAGTTGCTCCATTATGTAAACAAGCCTGTAAATTGTTGCTGTACTCCTCATTTGTTGCTTACCTGCTTAAAGGCGGACTCCTGTCCTCATGTGCTTCGGCCTCCCTGTTGCTCCCTCAACCCCAACTCACTATTGTTTACCGTCCTCACCTCCCCCTGTTGTCTTCTCCCTCACAAACCTTCTTTTCTCCCACATCTCCATCACATTCATTGAAACAAAAAAGTGAGTCCAGCAGCTTTAGCTTGATGCCAGGGCACTGTTTTTTTTCTTCAAAAAGTGATTTTGCTTTTTGTCTTTTGTGCTTTGGAAACTGGTGGTTTCTGCACCTACTGGCCGTGGCAGCGGGTCAAAAGGAACACCTCTTCATGTGACCAAGGAGCACCCACTTCTGCGCATATGGAGAGTATGTACTATGCTCCAGCAGTCCAACTGTACCACTTACTGTGAAGAACGGACTGTGCCTCATGAACACAACGGTTAGCCCTGACTGTCCTGAGATTACAATGCAGCACGGAGACTGCAATAAAAGAATGGTCCCTCCAAGATACCCTGTCTTTACACAAGAAGCACAATGAGCATTAGCATACTACACTCTAAACCAGTCTGGTTTTGATAGACAATCTCCATGGGGGGGAAGAGTATCGTGTTCACACACGAGCCACCGGCTCCAGGTCCAGGACCTACACCCCGCGTCCACTATTGTGCTCGATTGCTCAGAGAGGCCAGCCTAACACAAAACGTTGTCCCGCAGTATTGAAAAGTTCTGCATTGCAGAAGCAAGAATGGAGGAGACTAAAGCAAACAAACACCCTAAAAACGACACATTCAGCGAAATTGTGGAGTAGAAAGGAGATTACAATACCAAAAGTAACCTACGACAATTGTCATGCTCATTCTGAAGTAGGGTCAATATCAGATTCATTCTTTTTCTATGTAATGTAGAAATAATTATTTTTGGTATTTTCTATTATGCAATATACAGCTGACAATTCAAGGAAAACATGCATAAATTGACTATGAATTCTGAGCTAATACCTTTCCTCAAAATTGAAGAATATAATCATTAAAATACAAAAAACTTCTAATGTATTTACTGAAATATTTACATTACATACAGCATACTCTCTTCTAAGTGAACAACGCTCCCAATTTTAAGATAGCCACGACTCCACAGTTTATTGAGTAGGGACAACACCAGGCATGCAGATGTCAAATTTTGCGGTAATCTTTCATTAAGAACATAATGCGCATTACCTAAATTATTATAGGCAATTAGAATAAAAAAAACAAGCATTTAATGCACCACTGTAGTTATATCAACTTTTATTAGTACTGCATTTTCTACTGTTATATATATATATATATTTTTTTAACAGAAAAATACTATTTTTTTGTTTAATTACGGGTATCGACATTTAAGTTTCGAGATGGTGAGATAGTTTAAAATGGGTTTGTTTTGCATGTGCAGAGTGCAGAGTTTTTCCGTTTAAGGGAAGGGAAATATGGAAGGACTCTGCTGCAAGCAGACGCAACCACCAATGGAGGCAGAACAGTGCCAACGTTGCCACCGAGAGCAAGAGAAAGCCACAGAACCTAACAAGGATATGGTGTCTCCTGGACGTCTGAAGTGTGTTCGTTCAGGTAGGCCAGACCACCTGCACAGGGTCAGTGGGCAGTGGCAAAGAATTTTTTTTTGTCTGCAAAGGTTTCTGGTTTCTTCAAGGAAAAAACGTTTATTCTTTTGGCTAGAGACACGCAATAGTGACTAATTATATGTTCAGTCAGAAAGCTAGTTTCTTACTTGGTGTAGAGCCTTAACCTAGGACTGATTTACGTGTTATTTATTTGACGTATTGTAGAACGCAAAGAACATTTTAAAATTCAGTCGTACAAATACTACTGGTCTCCGGGAACAAATCATTAAGGCAGCAAGCATTTTAGGAACGAGGGACTAGGTGTTGCAATCTATTTGTATAATTAGAACTACTTATCACGAGCTACTGATATTATTAGGGTTGCAATAGTAACCACATCAGACAATATTAAGTTAGTGGCCACCATATACAAGATTATGAGCAGTGATCACCTTAATGCATTAGTCAGGGTTGCCATCAGTAATGAAACAAGCATTAGCAAAGCCAAAAGGTCGCAGCAATCTGAGTGCCATAGGCATTGGCAATATAAATGTATTTGTGTACAGCTCTGGGTCTGTTTTTACTAATACACTCAAATGCATTAACAATGCCAATGCCCTAAGATTTCGGATTGCAGAGACCGATTGGCTTTGCCAACGCTTGTTAATTCAGTGTACTGTAGTGTGCCCACAATGGGATATGTTCAGTGCTTTACAAAACTCCTAAATAAATGGATTAAGAAGCTATACTTAACAGTCAAAAAATCCCACTGGATAGCTACTGGAAAAGGGACATCAACCCATACCATCACCACATGCTTCTCTTTATGCCACCCGTTTGGAAAGCTGTGATCAGCCCTGAATCTCCTTCACTCACTGCAGCCCCTAGAAATTCACAGCTGTCCAGAAACAAACATTAGCAAAGTCAATAGGCTTCGCTTGTGCAAGTTATTGGTTTTGCCAATGTGTTTTAGCCTTGTTGTACACCAGCTGTTCAGCATGGCTAAAAGGTGATGGGGTACAGGAGAGTGGTATGGAATGTCAGAGTGGAATGGTGAAGAGTAGAGTGGAGTGGAATAGAGGGCCGTGTATTGGAGTGGCATAGCGTGGAGATGCATACAGTGGTGTACAGTGGAGTGGCGTAGAGTAGAGTGGACTGGACTGGTGTAGAGTGCATTGGCATTGAGTGTGCAGAGTATAGTGACAAAGTGCAGCAGCATAGAATTCAGCGCCGTACATTGTGATGTTGTAAAATGCAGTTGTGTAGATTAAAGTGTTGCATAGTAAAAGCAGGGGTGCAAAGTATAGTGGCATAGACTGCAGTTCTGAGGGGTAGATTGGCATATAGCGCAGTGGCATAGAGCGGTGCACAGTAGAGTGGTACAGAATAGAGTTTAATGCCATAGAGTGCAGAGGAATAAAGTGCAGTTGAGTAGAATGTAGTGGTGCAGAGGCGTAGAATGCACTGTTACAGAGTGGAGTGTCACAGAGTGAAGTGGTGTAGAGTGGCATAGAGTGCATTGATGTAGAGTGCAGTGGCATACAGTAGAGTGGTGTATGGACAACAGTGGTGCACAATAGAGTGCAGTTGCGTAGAGTGCAGTGGTGCAGAGTTCAGCAGAGTAGAGTGCAGTGGGGTGGAGTAGTGCAAAGTGGCATAGAGTGGAGTGGACTGGTGTAGAGTCAATTGGCATAGAGTGCTGCAGACTATAGTGGCATAGAGTGCAGTGGCATAGAATTCAGTTGTGTACATTGCAGCATCATAGAATGCAGTGGCGTAGGTTAGAGTGGTGCATAGTAAAGTGCAGTAGCATAGAGTGGAGTGGAGTGGTGCAGAGAAGAGTGACATAGTGCAGTGGCATAGAGTTCTTAAACACTTCCACAGTTCATTTAAATGCTGTGTGCTAGAAAAAACCCTTTCCTTCCTCCCTTATTCAGCAAGCTTGTCACATAAATCCTCTCATTTTGAAGTCAGAGAAAGAAAGGTAAACACCACACTCCCTTGGAAGACACAGCCTGAAATGTGACCTCTGTCTTTGAATGCACCACAAATGTGACCTGATAAGAACACGATTTAAAAGCCTGTTTACAGAAAGGAGCATTTGTGGAAGAATACAAGAGGTAGTGTGAAAAGACTTTGCTCATTGGGAGAAATGAACTCCAGCTGGATATCCTAATACAAATAAAGCCAGGAAACAGAAAGCCAGAAATGTGAGTTACAAAACACACAGCCAATGGTAAGCGGCGGGGATTGCATTCCCAGGGAAGTTTTCTTAATGTCCCCAAAATGTCTTTAGCAGACCAGAGAGCTGCTCTTTCTGATAGGCTTCGACTTAAAAACAAAATTCCTTGCCCATTACCTTATCTTGGGCCGTTGGAACAAGACATTTTTACGATGACCAGCGATTCCTCCCTGAATACGACAATGTTTAGTTTCCAGAAACTTTAGTAAGGCATTTATTCTGGCAATGTGGGCACTTTGCCTTGTATGGTAAAGAGCCTTCATGACTATGCCTCATGCATATCTAGTAGGGACACATTGACATGGCTGGTGCACATCGTAAGCATACCTCCTATTTACTGGAACACACCTTTAAGGATAAGGACCACCTGGGCTTGCGAGGTTCCAAGCCACGCATGCTCTTCGCCTACTACAGCCCGCGCCAAAAGTAACTCCGGCACAAATCCGAGTTGATCTGCTTAAAACGGCGCACCCCCTGAGGGGACCTAAATACAAGCGCCTCCATTTCCTTCAATTAACAGTATCCACTCCGAGATAATCCTTACTAAACCTCTGTAAGACTTTAACGAGATCTTTCTTTTATTGTGACTTTTAAGTCGCTCCCGACAGCTCCTTCTCGGCTGAAGTCACGAACCTGTGCAGGAACAGGTCGGGCATCTCTGCCAAGGACCGACAGAGCCTATTAATGCTTATGCCAGGGTCCCAGGCTTACAGAAGGAAAAGATCCTGGGTTAAAGTCAGGCAATGAATAAAGGAAAGGAAAACACCGTGGGGCAGGGAGAACAACAAACAAGCGAAGGAACATGTGCACTGTTTTACTAATGCACCTCAAACATGGCCTGCAGCAACTTCTGCTATTCCAGTTATGAGAACGTCACACAGCTCTGCAAACGCACCCCAATCCTCGCCTTTACCGCACTCAGCTCTTCCACTATGACAGCTCTGTGAATACCCCTCAATCCAGTCAGACAGCACCACTAACATCCCAATACTGAGACCCACATAAAGCTCTTACAGTCCATCCTAATCCTGGCCTAGGGAACGAACCCCTTACGCCCTAGTACACTGACTGTCAGACAGCTTTGCCAAGGCGCCTCAATCCTAAACCGCAGCACCCTCTCCTCTACATTAGTAAGAGAGATTTGCAGATTTAGATGCAGACCTCAACCTTCTTTGCAGCACCCCTGACTTCATAGTATTGAAACCTGCAAACACTTATGAGACAATAGGTCTCAACTCTGACCTACAGGCCTTAGTATTGTAGCACTGAGACCTTAATACAACTCTGCCAATGCACCACAACCGTGGCCAAGAAAGCCTTTCATGATATAAGGCTGAACCCCACTTTGCACAGCCTTGTCAAGTGCCCACTCTAAAAAAATCCAACCCTGTGGCTTGGCGGAAGGCATACTTACTCCTAAAAAGCAAAAAGAAGATATAAGGGATGTTCACGACCATTGGAAGTTTCAGACGTATAAAGTAAAATAAATTAGCTGCAGTTTTGTGTACATAAAAAGTACAGTCCAAAATACCATAACCATGATAATTCCTTGAAATTAGGTTAATTAGAGCTTATAGGATTTACTTTTAAAATATGTAATATTTTGGGAAGGTAGTATGAAGTTTGAAAATAGTTGAATATAGCAAATTCCAATGTATTTACTGATTCCGAACATTTATTGGAAGATTCTAATATTCCCACAATGTCGAGTTAAATAAAGTGTTGAACCAGAACTGTCCAGGAAGCACAGTCCACATTAGGTCTTCAAAACATCCCTCTTATTTGCAATGGCTGAAACGTGTTGACATTAATTACCCCCTCATTGGCATGCAACAAGTTGTTTAAAAAAAAAAAAAAAGTAAATCATTTATCCTCAAAACCACATATTAATGCATTCTACTCCCATTGTTCTCGGATTTCATATTCTCAGGAAAAACATGCCATGTATAATGCCGACATTCACACTGCCCAAATAAAATGCCAATTTAATCATTCCTGTTTGTGTGTGTGAGAGTGGTATGTGTGTGTGTGTGTGGGGGGGGGGGGGAGGGGGGTACTTCTTCTACACTCAAAATAACAATGGGGCTCACCATACTATCCAATGTCCCTGTAGCTTACTGTGTATCGTGCTCCTCTGTTTAACTGGAACAGCCTTACAGTAAAAGTAGTCCTGCACTGTATGGCTCCTAAAACCAATCTTTTTTTTAGTGCGCATGCTGACAAACAAACCTTCCTGCACAGTCTTACACAACTTGCAAAGGACTATCTCCTTGTTGATTTTTACTAATTTTGCCCAGCTAGTTTACTGTACAGGAGTTAGGTTAGCACAGTTTGCTAGAAATATAGTTAACCATTAAAAAAGTGTGAATGTTTACTGACAGACTCCCTATAGGATGTAGGTAAAAAAAGAGAAGGAAGGTTTGTCAACTAGATAGCTCAGTAACTAATGTTAATACCCTCGTGGAGGATGCAAAGGGATTTGAACTCGATATTTGCTTGGTAGGCGGGATGGGTAGGATCTTGAAGGGTAGAGGTGGTCAGCCAAACAGAACAGGTTTATTTATTTGGGTGACAGGCAGTGCTTAATTTGTTCCAGTGTCTGCAGGTGCTCGGCACTGGCACTTTTCTTATGACAGGCCACCACCACGTCAGCAGAGCACATTGGGCACATTAGTTTATAATATAAACTAAAAGAATAATAATAAAATAAGGGCATCCAGACCGTTGGAACTAACATTTTGCAGTGCTGGCTGGAACAGTGAGTGGTGATGGCTGCAGTTGTACCCTAAGCATACCTTGGGCTCTGGAACTTAGTTTTTTTTGGGGGGTTTTAAGTTAAACACCGGTGACAGGTCATCGTGATTGTTCCAGACTACGTGGAGCGCGCCTCGGGGCCGCGCGCAGCTCTCGCGATCAGTCGGAACCAGTGACCGCATCTTTACGAGGACACTTATTTCTGAACTTTTGCCCGGCTCAGGAAGGAGCTGGAATCAGTTCAGGGGAGAGGAACGAGCTACTGCCAGCGATTGTCTTTGGCGAGGAGCAAGGGCTCGAGCCGGCACAGCTTTTTTAATTGTCTAAATGGAGCCACGCAGCCAGGAAATTAATCCGCCCGTTCTGCTTGTTTACGCATTCCTGGCTAATATGAAATGCGTAACGCTACTAAAAAGCTGTGCATGCGAGGAATGCGTCTCATCCGGCTTCCAGCACACCACTTTCTGGATTTTTAGGACAGTCTTCGAATAAAATATAAACTCTCTATAAATAAATGTCATTCAACTTGACCTCTCTCTTCTTTGCATTATTTGACACAATGACCCCTCCGTGACCGCCAACGCTGCCCTGTGGGCAGTTTAATGACTCCTCTTTCGTACCAAGTCAAATCCTCCGCGCAGCTTGCAGAACAGTATTGTAGAAGGACACATCTGCTTTAGGGCAGATGGGAGACGTACGTCACGGGCGGCCGATTAAGAGGATCATATTATTATTCCACCAAAAATGCCTACGGTGGGATCAAATTGAGATTTGTAGGCCCGAGGAGGGCTGCGAGTAACCGCGCAAGCACAAAACACACACACCTGAAAATCGCATAGGACCTGGATCCCCCAGCATGCTCCCCGCTCCCTCCTGATAACTTGTCCACCCACAATCAAATCATCGACAGAGATTCTCGTGGGTGTAAAACGGCCATGTTTAATATTTGACATTTCATAAACATGACAAGGCATTTCAAATACATTATTTACAGTTATCAACACAACTTTATTATTGACTTTCAAGTTCTTCTTCAGCAATCTTCTAATCCTCCAGCACTAAGGGGCCTTCCAGCTCGCATCTTCAATGCAGAGCAACCACGCAAGGCGCAACCCACCTGCGCACATGAGGAGTGGGCCCCAGACCTCTGATCCTTGTACGCACTATCCCGGGGCCCACCCTCCGACCACCAGGCTGACCAGGGACCCAGGAGGCTCGTAACCTGTCGCCCTAGCCTCCCCAGCCGGGGCCATATTTTCCAGCGAGAGCTTACCGTCTCCCCCCTCAGTGCTGGCCTATGGAGTACGCAAGGCGGACTCCCGTCCATTCCGTCGGTCAATTTGACTGTTCCAAGGTCTTTCTACCGCCACAAAGGTGACAAGGGCCCATAGGTCCGGCACCTTCCCCACCCGCGCTCTGAATGAAAGACCAGACTCCTCTAATCCAGTTCTCTGTACCCATGTCTGGTAACTGTATTCTATCCTTGTGGTATTTCCACTCACCGGAGACCCTTCTGTGTGGAACGTGCAAAAAGCGACCCTACACTGAGTACGACCTGCACCGACCTACACTGGCAGATAACTGCACTTCATCCTAGTGATGCATCACCTCATCGGAGACCATTCGGTTCGGAATTTGGCACAAGCAGCCCTTCACTGAGCACAACCTGGCCTATTCCCCCCTTGGGCCACCCCCCAATGGCCGATAACTGCACTCCTTCCTTGTGATACATCACCTCACCGGGGACCATTCGATGCAGAACGTGACACCAGCGGCCCTTCCCTGAGCACAACCTGGCCAATTCCCCTTTGTGCCGCCTCCACCTTTGCGGGCATTCCACTGAACAGGAGAGAAATAGAAAAGTCAAGCATGGTCCATGGCAAATCATCAGCATTCTTGTCCCAACCATTCTGGCCCGATGTGTTTCCTACAACTGTTGGACGACCAGTGCCAGACCTATTCCACTGCGCTGTTTGGTAAGCCTGCCTCTGCATAACACACCTAGGCCCAGTCCCGCTAATGCTAAACCAAAACAGCTTCCACTGGTACTGCACCCCACAGTCGGCAAGCTCATGTACAACCCGGGCCTGTCCCATACCTGTTGGGCACATGGCCAAGTATGACCGCATTCAGGCCACCGGGCACAGTAGGGCTCTCAGGACCTCCCCAACGGCAGGGACTAGATTGTGTCACCGAAAAATAGGGTATGTACTGCTATAATTGCAATACTGATAACCAATTACAATGAGTGTATATCAGAGTCGTATTCCAAATTAATACTGTCAAGCATTATATGGTCTCAAAGCCATCCGTTGTTTAAAGAACATAACTATATGCCATGATAACAGATGGCCAAAAGTACTTCACGGAGCCTCTAAATTACGCCCACCCCGGTGAACCTAACCTAAGTCTAGTACGAGAGAAGGAGTGAGCGAGGAGTATCTTAGGATTAGTACATTCCTGCCAAGCGCCTATCCCAGGATTAGGATTCTCTGCGGGTTTAATCCACTCTGTACGTTTGGTTTAGCAGGAGGGGGGGGGTCCTGTATCCCCCTCTTGGAACTTTATTTAACTAAGGCCCCCGCAAGGGTGGACCGGAAACACTGGAGCTGGAGTTCACGGCCTGAAAAAAGGACAGCATCACCCAGCGCGTCAACTGGCGGGTCGGCTACCGCTGAATGCCGGTTTCTCTAACAAATCATCGTTGATTCTTGCAACTAAGTGGAAGCCGCCCTGCCGTATTTGGTCTGCATAGGCCCTGCACAAATAAGGTAATGGTTTCTATGTCTATATAAGGTAATGATACTTTATACCTACATAAGGGTCCTGAATCGGGAAAAATTTACGCCAGGGTCCTAAGATCAGTTACACCACTAGTACGTTCCTCGTATCCTGAGAGCCCCTCCCGCTGGGATGGGCGGACCTCGACCCCTTTCAAAACATCCTGGGTCGGGGTCAACTGCCTACAACTGCAAACTCGAACTGAAGTTGAAATAATGCAAGTGAAGATGACTACATTTCCTATAATGCCTTAGATTGTTAAATGACCCCCTGCATTAGAAGATGGTGTCCTTGATGAGAGGGAATCATATGATAGTTTCCTAGCTATGGTGCACTGGAAGAGGAAGGCGCTCAGGAGGCTCGCATCCAACGTATTACACCTTAGGAAAACCCACTACGCTCTTACCAGGACTCCCCCTTAGGGGAACCCACTACAGCTCTTACTATGACTCCCCTCAGGGGAACCCACTACAGCTCTTACTATGGCTCCCCTGAGGGGAACCCACTACGGCTCTTACCATGACTCCATCTTAGGGTAACCCCCTATGGCTCTTAGCAGGATTCCTTCCTCCAAGTTGGGCACGAGATGCAGATAGGGCACTGCAGTGAGGCCCGTGAGATTGAACTAATGTCAAAACTCCCCACAGCCCTAAGGTTGGGCCTGCAACATTGACATGAAACTCACTGCCATTCCCGCATACGAGAATATACCGTCTTCTGGATATACTTATTACACATCATACCAATTTAATTTTAAGCTGGTCCCCCTTCCAAACATCCTTGGTCGGGGCCACTGCCACGTGCACCCTTGACTTGTGCCCAGCAACCGGCAATCAATCGCAACACTCGGATTCACCGTGGCTTCTACCCTCCCTTAATATTAAGGCACCTCCACTGACTCAGTCCACAGGGAAGGCTCTAACCGTCCTAGAGGACTCAAATCTGCGCGCGCAAATGGACATAATCCCGACGATCAGCCAACCATTTACATACATTGCACACCTCCCAGTCAGACGGTTCTAAAATTACACGTTTGCTCAATTCCGCTGTTAATCCTTATAAGAATCCATCGCTATCAAACGTTTGTGAAAGTGACCACGTGGCCCAGCTGCTATTTTCGACCATCCAACCCAACTCTTCATGATCTTAGAGACGATCGGCCGATGAAGTCAGCATCAACTCCGGCAGCGGAATAAATAGTTGACGGGTACTGCCACAAATAACTTGCAGTGGAAAAACCCAAACTCCACAATCGGTCCCTGCCACGATGTCACATAGCAGTCACATAGCCGAAGACTGGGTATCATTCATGTATACACTCCTCCTAATCATTACACTAAACACCAAAAAAGGGGGGGGTTGAAAGGAACCATGACTGGACAGCTGTTCTCACTATATCAGTCCTCCGTATCAAGCTAAACCAAATCTGTACACCCCAAATGATCATCTTTAAAATTCTCGGAGGATGTTAAAGCGCAAAAGCATCAGTTAGCACAGGTGTACCACAATTATATACCGACCGTTCATAAAGAACCCCAGGAGGTCTGTTACTCCCGCCCAAACAGAGGTTCAAACCCAGGTCTCCCGGGCCAAAGGCAAAAGCTTTGACGATTGACACCCGTACGTCGCTCGACCAACAACCTTGAAGTAATAGCATCCTAGGATAATACCACTCTACGCCACGGCCCCCGAACCCTCAGCACCCCAGCAGTGAAATCTTCCCTCTCGGGCACAGACGTACAGCCCGCGAAGCTTCGACGCAAGTGTCCTTGTCCCATTTACACAACACCACTCGCCCCTCACTAGGCGCTCCGCTGAAGCGCCCTTAAAGCATGGTCAACAGCATCAGTACAAACGTCCCACATAGAAAGAGGGGGGGGGCACAGCACGGCCCGAAACATGCAAGCACCTGTAAAGTAAACACACGGTACTCTTGAAGGTGTCACTTTATTTCTTGTAAATACGACACACCGGGTAGCACCCCAGTCACCACAAACTGGCCAGGCATACGTCACAGCTGCGAAGATTGTCTGAAGTACGTCGAAAAGTTACCCGAACGTTTAAAGTGACTAACCCAGCTTTGAGACTCAAGCTCTCACGAAAACACAAACCCCTATCCCAGTACCACGACTTAACTTTCCGAGTCAAATTATGGCAGCCGTGTCGCGCCTGCAGGACAATACTAGCGCATAGACGCTCCTCACTGTATGATCGTGACGTCATCGCGGCAAGTTACCCGAACGTTTAAAGTGACTAACCCAGCTTTGAGACTCAAGCTCTCACGAAAACACAAACCCCTATCCCAGTACCACGACTTAACTTTCCGAGTCAAATTATGGCAGCCGTGTCGCGCCTGCAGGACAATACTAGCGCATAGACGCTCCTCACTGTATGATCGTGACGTCATCGCGGCGGGAGTCGGACGTTTTTCAAAAACACACAATGGCAGTAAGGGACCCAAGGGAGCTGAAGGCACCTAAGACTGAGTGCTCGGTCTAAACAAAATACTGTGTTTCCCTGTACTCCTTACACCACCAGTGTTACCCAAGAACTTTAAATGGATCGACCACCGTCTTCCAAATGGCAAGAAATCCGCCATTCCTGACACATGTAAGCCATCCACAACAGAGGCTCGCACTCGCGACATCAACCCGGAAGACTGATGCCTAATCCCTTCCGCCACTGAGTTAACGCTTAAGTAACCTTCACATAATTTTTCACAAAAATGGCCTCACAATGCCAGGTACTTCCCCCCTGCAAGGACGCAAACCCACACAGCTATAATCCCCCGGCGCATCACCGCAAACTCTTACAAGTGTACCGCCACGATGCCACCAACAAAAAACCCCATAGCACCCGCACATAATTTTCACAGAAGTGGCCTCAAAAACGCCATGTACTTCCCTCCCGCAGGGACACGCTTCCCTTCCCCTGCAGGGAGCTATACTCCCCCGGCGCCTCACCGCAAGCTCTTACAAATGTAGCGCCACGATACCACCAAAAACGTATAGCTCCTGCACTGCGTGCCGGTCCGCAATATCCACAATCCAGGACCCAAACAGACACCCGTGCCGCACACGATAACCCCCAGTCAACTCTGCCCTGCACGCCCCATCAAGAACAAGGTGCCAATCACAACAAAAAGGCCCGAGGGGCCATCCACCAACTCACCGCGAAAGACACCACTCCGACCACAGAACGCGACGTCGAGGAGATGAGGTAGGACGATCGGAACCGCCGGACAGCAAGCAGCCGTGAAGGCAGACCGACCACAAAGCTCCAGACCAGGACACAGTAGTATAGCCAAAAACCCAAGTTAAAACTTAATAAGGCAGGAAAGAGGGAAGGGCGACGCTTCTGGGAGCGACCGGTCCGGTGGCGCAGAGGTAAAAGAGACTGGGGTCCCTGACCCAGGAACCTAAATAGGTCCCCCAGTCCCCGCGCTCTGCCCACCGGAAGTGCGTCACCCCCTGCCCCGGCAGTGCTATGCAGCTGGTCGCCCTCTTGGGCTGACCGGCTGCTACAAGACTAGACGGGGTAGGGGCGGGGGGCCAGGCCCTAAGTGCGCGCTTCACGATGCTCGCGCTTGGCAGAGTAAAGACACAGGGAACACACTGCACCGGAAAAAACAAGCATTGGCAAAGCCAAAGGTCTCACCTATGCAAGAGTTATTGGCTTTTGAAATGTGTTTTATCCATTTTGTCCACCAGAGTGGCTGCTGTTTAACATGGATAAATGTTAGTGGTGTCGGGTAGGGTATATTGGAGTGGGTTAGATTGGGGTACAATGGAATGGGGTAGGGTGGAGTGGGGTAGGTTGGTTTAGAGTAGCATAAAGTATATAGATTGGGGTAGCATGGAGTAGATTGGTTTACAATAGAATGGGGTAGACTGGAGTGGTGTATATTGGGGTAGAGTGAGGTAGACTGGAGTGGGATTGTATTGTAATAGCAATTATACAGCGCTTTCTACCCCTGACAAGGCGTCTCTGGAACGCATAAAGGATTAATGGTTTATTAGTATAATGAAATATAAAATTAATTTGAGTGGTGGACATGTTAGTCTGTTATTTGGATTGAAAAGGATAGTGGGGGGACAGAAGAGGGAAGGATTTAGACGTTTTTTATTTTTTTGTTGATTTTGGTGCTCATAGCAGTAGGCGGAGGCCTGGAATGAGCAAAAGAGATGTTGAGGGGGAAGAGCCAGAGTGAAGGGTCCAGAAATGCCTGTTTTGGTGAACAGAACAGGAAATGAGGTATGAGATGATGCAAGGAGGGGTAGAGTAGGGAAGAGTCCAGAAGGGGCCGACTTGGGGATCACAGCAGCGGTATGGGGTTTGAGATGAAAGAGAGTGTAGGTAGAGGATATACATGTCAAGAACATAGAATAATGCAACCACCAGCAATATGCACATTTGTTTTGCACAACTAATGAATATATATATATATATATATATATATATATATATATATATAGAGAGACACAAAACTATTCCCTTGCTAAAAGAATGAGCCGCGCTCGTAACACTGTGGTTTCAAACCATTACACATCCTTACAAACCAACACACATGTATAGGTACATATCCATAGTACAAACAAATGCCCTTATACAGAGGGACATGCTGTAGATTCCTGCTTGCATATGGTGGTTATGTGGGGAGAGCCAATTCTTGTAGAATGCAGTGGCATCGAGTGGTGTAGACTGACTGGAGAAGAGTTGGTCAGATTGTAGTAAAGACGGGTAGATTGGAGTGGGGTGGGGTTGATTTGGGTGGGGTGGGGTTGATTTGGGTGAAGTGGGGTACATTTGGGAGGAGTGGGGTTTATAGGAGTAGATTTGGGTGGACTGTGGTAGGTAGGAGTTCGTTAGATTCGGGTGGAGTGAGGTGTAGTGGGGTGAATTGGAATGGGATAGACTGGAGTGGGGTAGATTGGGGTCAAGTGGGTTAGATTGAAGTGTGGTAGAATGGAGTGGGATCACTTGGAGTGAAGTGGAGAGGGTAGATTGGGGGTGGAGTGGGCTAGATTGGTAAGAAGTAGAGTGGATGGATTGGAGTGGGGTATACTGGGTGAACTGGAGTATGGTAGAGCGGGGAGACTGGGGTAGAGTAGAGTGGGGTAGATTGGAATGTATTAGTGTGCAGGTAGATTAGAGTGAAGTGGGGTACATTGGAGTGGATAAGATTGGAATGGTAGACTGGAGTGGGGTAAATTGGAGTGGAATACATTGGGTCGGGGTAGCATGGAGTACAATGAGGTAAAGTGGAGAGAGGTAGAATGGAGTGGGGTTGAATGTAGTGGAGGGGGTAGAATGTAGTGGAGGGCGTAGAATGGCGAGCTGTGTCATAGACTGACTTACAGCGGAGTGTTGTGGAGTGGCATGGCATAGAGTGGCATGGCACAGAGTGTTGTACAGTAAAGTGGCGTAGAGTGAAGTGGCGTAGAATGCCGTGGTAAAGATTGACGTGGTGAAGAGTGTTGTAGAGAGTAGTAGTGTAAAGTGGAGAGGCGTAGTATGGCGTATGCATGGTGTGATTTCCCACTGCCATTACAGACATCACATTTCCAATTAAAAAGGCTCGTTACATTTGCACAGACATACAGTTTTACTGCTCACAAATTAGAATGCGTGGAAATGTCATCACAAAGTGTATTTGTTTTGATGGTATTAAATTATTTGTTTCCACCACACTAAAGAATTATAAAAAAGATGTGCTTAATTTCTACTGTAATCATTCTGATGAATTCTGAAATACCAGCACAGTTCATCTTTGTTGTGTGCTAGAAAAGAAAACATCCTTACGTTGTGAACATTTACTGTTGTAAAGTGCTCTGACTCAGATGATCTGTATAGACTTATCTTTGATGTGAACATTTACTTTTGTAAAGCACTTTGATATCATCGGATCTAGCTAGCACTATATAAAACTCTCAAATAAATAAATAAATATGGATTTTGGGCCACTCATTTGTTAAGTGGGCAGAAAGACACATGAGGTCCAGCAGTCACAGGCGAATGTGGGTTTTAATGTTGCTATGTATTCGATCAGTTGGTATGGCAAAGGGGGGATAAGATGGAGGGAGTTCTGCCCCGATTTTAATTGACTACCGATAGGGGTCAGTTGTCCTCATATGCTTCTTATACATTTAGGGGAGAACGATTTAGTGCTGAAGAAGGGTATGGCATTGATTATATCCATGAAGTAGGACTTGAGGGAGATTTATAGGTTGGGGGCTGGGTACCACATACTATGGACTGAGTTTGTGCCAAGAAGGGTTTGGCGCAGGGTCGTCAAGCCAGAAGCCATAGACGGAGCCAAGAGGAAGCTGAACAAAGAAATGCTATCATTTTGCAGGGACCTCGGCCTGGGCAAAGTTGAGCATTCGGATCTACATTAAGAGGACATGGAATTTTTCTGAAGAGATGGGGTGCATTTGTCCTTCATGGGTATGAAATTGTACTTGTTAAAGTTGGTGTTGTCTAAAGTGCTTAACATCCATTAGTTAAAAAAAAAATCCCTAGGTTACTGGGCAGAGAAGGAGGGGCAGAATAAGGGGTACACCTCTGGCCTCCCCTTCTATTGGGTGGTGGTTAGCAGAGAAGTTGCTATGATTTCCAAGAGTTTATTATTGTTGTCGGTGGCAATTCAGGCTGATAGGGAAAGAGTAGACAAGTTCACGCCTGGACGAGCAAGGACATTTATGGTTCTGTAGGAAGTTTAATTGATTAAGAGGTTAATAGATGTAATAAAGAGTGAAGGGATTTTAAAGGTCTGGGTTGAAATTGACCAGCTCTGGAGCAAGTATGATATTGCTGAATTAAGTTGTTGGGGGGGGGGGATATTTTAGGGGTTGGGGGTAGCTTAACATAGGTGAGTAGCTTTGTATAGTGAGGATGTAGTTTTGTAAGGCCATGGTTGTTTTTGTGATGTGCACTCGTTTCAATAAAGTGGCCTTTTTCACACAAACCTGGCGTGAGTGGTCTGCGCCGCTCCCCTCTTCCCCAATTAGTAAAATGTGGAAGGAGTGTGTATTGGTGACGGACATCACTGAAACTGGATCCAAACTCCGGAAGCCTACAGGCTACGTCTCACACACACAGCCTGTTGCGGGAAATAGCTAACACGAGCTGCAACGGGACATCGGTCTACACAGGGACTTTGATTACATCTCCTTGTTCAACACAGCAAATGCCAAATACGCTAGAGTTTAGAAATCTGCACTGGCATTTTAACAGTTCTGGTGTTTAAAATATGCCTTTTTTCCATGACGTGGCTTCGTGTCTAAATGGAGCTAGAAGATTCAAGATTATCCCACGCTCAACATTTTCCATACTTAAATAGCACTTCGCAACCATGTCCGTGGCTTCCCAAGAGACTGTCACTTAAATGGGCTGTCTGGCAATTTATTTTATTTATTTTTTGTTCGTAGCTATGCTCATGCCAGCCATGAAAGCTATGAAATGGCAACACTTCCACGGGAATTAGTAGCAACCCCTCTCCAGCTGATCAGCCAGAGCGTCACATCTGATGGTCCGTCCTCTGTCTGCAAAGCTCTTATCCCTGCTTTTAATTAAAGCTTCAAATGGACAGTACAAAAACATCACCGCTGGAATGTTCGAGCTTCATTTGTGGAATATCCACCACCCTTCTTTTTATCGGTTTTACAGCCCGCACCCATATACATTTATGTCAATATCTCAGATGCTGCAAATCACAAATGTACTTTCACAACGCGAGCACCAGCATGAAGCAAATAACAGCAGCCTGCTAACTCATCCTCCCACGATGGAGCTCGAGTGCAGAGTACCGGAAACTGGCAAACGGGGGACATCTGCAGCCACCATCTTGAAAAGTGGAAAACAGGTCTTCATTTACTTGAGTTAGTGCGTATGTTAATGCGGCCAAAGCAGGAACACTTCCACAAACATGGTTTCACATCGATTTCTCAGACATTTGGGGGTTTGAGAGATTAAGGCATTATAAACTGATAGAGGATACATAACAAGCCAAAGAATGACAATATCCTAGACATTTTTTAGTAAGTGCGTCTAATGTTAGACAATATAATGTGAATACAATACTAAACATACAGTTGTGGTTCATACATAAACCAGACAGTGCGTTAGCAAAAAGAGCCAAAGGTCATAAACTTGCAAAAAACTTGATTGACAGACTCCGGAAGATTCTAAAAATGAAGACGCTAAAATGTGAATGAATGAAATGAAACGAAACATTTATAGCGCATAGCTACCCTGAGGCATCCCAGTGCTGTTTGCAGATGCAGACCAAGAGAACGGCTTTACTAACCCGTGATCTTGAAGAGCCAAGTTTTAAGTAATTTCCGTAAAGACAGATGATTAGATTCCTGACGTATTTGGGGTGGAAGGGCATTCCACAGCCTAGCTGCATTATAAGAGAAAGAGCGGCCTCCGCATCCTGTTCTCTCTATTTTTTTGCACTGTGGCGAGCAACATGTTCGCTGATCGGAGGCTTCTGTTCAGGTGGCAAGGGATAATCAAATAACGATTGACTGTCGGTCCCTTTCCCCAGAAAGACTTATGGGTGATACAGAGTGCCTTGAATTTGACTCCTCAGTATCGGAAGCCGGTGTAGGGTTTTCAAAGCAGGTTTGGCTGATTGCCGATAAGGGACGTCTAGGAGAAAACGTGCTGCACAATTCTGAATAATCTGAAGTCTGGCTGTAGTGGTTTTAGGGGCTCCTGGATAGAGTGCATTTCCATAGTTGCGTGAGAGAATCAACGCCTGGACCATAATCCAACTTTCCGAAGCATCCTCATAATGCCGTAGCAAGTTGAAGACAGTTTTGCTGTCTGGTGCCCAAAAGTCAAGGAATGATCCAGCCATATGCCAAGAGTTTTAATCTGGCTTTTTGCTGGAGGGATAGGGCCAAGGCAATTTGGCCAGATTAACTCGGTGTTGGGAGTCAGATAGTTGCCTAGGAGCATGAGCTCCGCCTTGTCTCTGTTCAACTTTAAGCAAGAGAGCTCCATTCATTTGGCAACCTCCTCTAAACAAGGGCCTAAACGTACAGAAGAATTGTCTGGGCGATTTAAGGCCACAACCAGTTGTGTGTCGTCAGCGTATGTGACGATTTTTATGCCAAATGGTTGGACTATCCCAGCCAATGGCCTCATGTATATATTAAATAACATGGGGCTCAGGGAAGATCCCTGAGGCACACCACATCTGAGGGCCATACGTTTAGACACGTCTTCTCCCTCGAAAACATGAAAGGATAGGTTTTCTAAGAAGAATTGTAGCCAAGTGATAACACCCCCTGACACTCCCAGTCTCTAGAGTCTGAGGGTCAGAATATTATGTTTGACGGTGACAAATGCGGCGCTGAGATCCAGGAGAATGATGGCCTCTATGCCACCCTGATCTAAGATCCTCCTGGACTCTTCAGCCACCGCTAGGAGTGCTGACTCTGTCCCATATAGGGGCCGGAAACTAGTCTGCGATGAGTACAGCAGGTTGTTTGATTCTAGAATCCCCGATAGCACTGAATTCACATACCTCTCGAGGATTTTGCTTATTGTAGGGAGGAGGGAGATAGGCCGAGAATTCCCTAGAATCTCTGGGTCCAGATTTGTATATTTTTAGCAATGCCTTTACCATGGCACATTTCCATGGCAGAGGAACCACTCCCGAGGAATGTGAGATGTGATTGAACATACATAAATTGGACCAAGCTAACATATTTATGAAAAAACTCCTCTGGCTCCCATTGGATGCTAGACTTCAATTTAAATCATTCTGAAGATTTCACAAGGCCTAATAAAATTAATATTCAGCATGGCTCAAAAAGCTGATCACACACTACATCCTCAAAATTCAACAATGGTCAGCATCATCACAGCGGATTCTAACACACCTTTTGAAGCATCAGAAATGTGGAGGGCGATTCGTGGGTATGCTCAGTCCAAATGATGTGGAATGCATAACTTTGACTTGTTCTCCCCTGGTTCCGCAACTAAAGAATATTAAAGCTATTACCAATGTATCCGACTGGACTTATGTGACCTAATTATTATTCCTGCTGCAATGTTTATGTGTTTTTCCCTTTTCATTTTAAGAATGGCCCGAAGTAATCAGAATGATCAATGGCACTTGATAAAACACCCAAGTAAAGATGGCTGCACTATTTGCAAAGTAGTTTTGTCATCCTATTCTTAGAAGTGTGCTCGGCAGACTACCAGTTAATGAGCAAGAAAAAATAATCAACAGAAAGAGAAGACCAGGAGGAAACACAAATAGGATGAGGTTGTATTATGGAAAACAGCATCACCCGAGATTCTGAACAGCAGTGATTACTGTAATTTTCTAAGCAGATTTCTTTTACAAAACACTGAAATGCCTCCAACAACCAGCTATTAGCATGATGTGATAAACGATATTGAATGAACTTCGTCTTAACTGCCAATTTACCTAGAAGAATGGAATTTTCAACTGCAGAGTGTAATATGCTATTTATTACTATTGTTGATGGTGGAGAGAGGCCATGACTCACTAGAGGTGAAGCCTGAAAGGATACTTGATATCCCTCCATCCCTCAACAATGATAATAAATAGCATGATATACTCTGCACATTTCATGTATACTTGTTTAAAAAAAATATTAATAAAAAAGGGTTCAAGGGGTTACATATGTGCAGTATGGAAAAAGCACAGAATTACTCATGTGATTATAAGCAAAGTTGCTTCCATGCAAAAATAAACTGCTACAGGCAATCTGTGAGGCAGTAAAAGTTTTCTTTCCAGTTTCAGCTGTGCTGTACTGTATTGTTGTATTAAACTCAAATGTTACCTCTGTACTGTAGTAATAAATGTGTGGAGGTGTACTTAATGGTACATTGCTCTAAGAAACATGTTATTGGGTCACATTTATTTTCTCCACCATGCCTTGGCGTATAAGTTCATGCAGCCACCTTCATGCACAATCACAATATACGATCACACGCCCAACAACATGCGGATACATCCATTATCACATGATCACATACTCACTATCCTACATTTACACAGCCAAGATGGCAACTGTACTGTCATCACTATACAAAAATACATCATATAACCACACAATCACCATTGTACAACACATCTACCATCACGTGCGAGAACACAACCAACAACATGCACCTACGATCACATAGGACCACCTAAGCCAGGGTTCTCCAAAGCCGGTCCAGGACGGCCGGATCCATACCAGATTATTTCCATATCCCCATTTCGATAAATGTAGTCATCTTGAAAATCTGTAATGGATTCGGCCCTCCATGACGGACTTTGGAGAACTCCTACCTAAGCCACTGCTTAACTCACATACCCACCATGAGACAACCACAAAGCCACCACCTGAAGGCCACACAACCACCAACATATGGCCACTCAGCCATTAACAAACACCCTCTATTATATACGGTCACATAACCAAGAAAATACTCCCACACGTGCATCATCATCCAACTATACCCCTACAAACGCTTATGCACTATAACTCGTGCCCTCGCCCTGCAATGCTTCCACTCTCACATATTACATCACTCCTGACATGTTCAATGGATATATTGATTGCATACTTAATAACATCTGAAATTACATAAATGATAACAACGCTGTACATGAGAGGTCACAAGTTATAGTTACTTGAGACAACTATGAATTGTGAATTTCAGTGCTGGTTTCAAGTTTAAAACATTATGCTTTAATTCACATTTTCACCTGACTATATTGTTCCTTAAATCTTTGTGTTTATCAGTGAAGAACAAAAAATGATATATTTATATATGTATGGTCAGTGTGGTTCTGCAGTACTACCGGCCTCGTCCACCTGTCCGGGCTGGTGCAGGTTAACAGGTACAGATCCCGTTTAATATCTAAAGAGCCCCTTGTGTCAATCAGATCACAAGAAAAGTTCGGCATCCAGCGTGTCCGCACCAAAAAAGCTTTATACGGCAACGCGTTTCAACTTAAACAGGTCTTCTTCATGGCCTTGTATTAGGAAATTGTTCCAAATCACCTCTTAAAATTACACACGACGCTACACATTGACAAAATACTTCCATCAAGGTCCAGCAAGTGGTGAGTAATCTGTACTGGTATTACACTATTACAATATCTTAATGCGGCAAGGTAAATAAATGTATTTACAGGGTTTCGATTTTAAATGGAAAAAAGGAATTATGTGCAGAAAAAAAATGTCATACTGTTTATGAATAACATAGAACTTTTTCAAAGTAAAGTGGTACTGTACTTGTGCCAATATATATTTCGGACAAAAAACAAGGATGACGCGTTTCGAGCTATCCAGCTCTTGGTCACATGACCACAGTCCCGATTCACAAGGTTAAATGCATTTTTTTCAACAAATGAAATAAAGAACAGACTCTGGATTACATCGTCATCCAGAGACTACGGAAGTGATAAGAATTCATTCTCATTAAGGTAATAAATGGTACACCAAAATTATAAAATAAAATAACGAAAGAGCCTGCTCAATCTTAAGTGAAGTGTAACAGATTCAGGGTAGAAAAAAGACTTCAGACTGGAAAGTTATGGGTGAGGTGCCCAGCAGTTATAGGATATGTGTCTTCCAGGATGCAACTACCTAGGGAAAAATTATATATATTTATCAGTATGTGGTGTGTGTGTATTTACCTGTGATGATCACTAAGTCTATCTAGAAGTACTGAGTTATATACAGTGTGTCAAAAAATATATACACACATATATACATATTTATATATACACATATATACAATCTGTTTCGCCTGATTTCGTCCTTTGGAACATATACATACACATCGGGGAGAGAGCAGCAGACCCCTGCTGATTGGGACACCTTCAGGAGACGATTGCCGCCATATGCTCAGAAAACCGGGATTGGGCGGACTCACAAGCTGACACAGTCAGGGCATTACTTAATGCACGAAGCAGTCACTGTAACTGAGCTCGCGATGTGGGAAGGCCTGCATGTCCTGTTTGAGTGAGCCTTTGGATTGCAACGCACTGTGGGGACTACATCTACCAGCAACCTTTGCGTATGCCGCACACTGAGGTCTGAAACATCGTGCCTCTGATTGGATTATTTCATCATTCAATGGGAATTCACCCAGCAGCATATTAAAGCCCCGTGCAGATAACAAAGACTAAACACAAAGCTGGCAATGATTAAGGCAAACGCCGAAACGCGTCTGCCAGGTGTTTTCTTTTTTCCAGATGGTGGCAAATAAATTTCCCTGAAGAGGTTCCAAGCATGTGTCGGACCCGTTTTTATTAAAGCGGGATTGGATATATATATATATATATATATATATATATATATATATATATATATATATCCAAAAACAAAGCCTCCACGCTTCAAAGACGCCACTCCACCAAGGATCGGTTCACTGAGCCTTTATTAATGAAAGCGGTACAGACACACCCCCAAAATAACGTATCCCTGACCCGTTTCGGTGCAGCTTGCACCTTAATCATAGGGAAGGGAGAGATGAAAACCAGGCGTGCACTTCAACATATACGACCCTTCTGGCATTCACTCTCCAGTGAGTGGCATGCCGGGAGTTGAAGTGCCGATTCTTCCCCTTCAGTGGGTGCCGTTCGTTTTTCAAATTCAATTTAACTCCCAATCGGTGTCCAAAGTTGTTAAAAGCCCTCCAGTAGGCTGCAAGGCATGCCTGTCCGCTTTCCAATTCGAAGTCCTTGGCGCTGCGATGAGGCTGAAAACAGTTTCCAACCCCGCAGCCCTGATATGCCGGTGCATCCTTCGCGGCCGGAGCAGCCGTGCAATATGTCCAAAAACAAAGCCTCTACGCTTCAAAGACGCCACTCCACTAAGGATCGGTTCACTGAGCCTTTATTAATGAAAGCGGTACAGACACCCCCCCCCCCCCCCCAAATAACGTATCCCTGACGCGTTTCGGTGCAGCTTGCACCTTAATCATAGGGAAGGGAGAGATGAAAACCAGGCGTGCACTTCAACATATACAACCCTTCAGGCATTCACTCTCCAGTGAGTGGCATGCCGGGAGTTGAAGTGCCGATTCTTCCCCTTCAGTGGGTGCCGTTCGTTTTTCAAATTCAATTTAACTACCAGTGTGTGTGCGCGCGCGCACACACACACACACACACACACACACACACACACACACACACACACACACACACACACACACACACACACACACACACACACACACACACACACACACACACACACACACACACACACACACACACACACACACACACACACACACACACACACACACACACACACACACACACACACACACACACACACACACACACACACACACACACACACACACACACACACACACACACACACACACACACACACACACACACACACACACACACACACACACACACACACACACACACACACACACACACACACACACACACACACACACACACACACACACACACACACACACACACACACACACACACACACACACACACACACACACACACACACACACACACACACACACACACACACACACACACACACACACACACACACACACACACACACACACACACACACACACACACACACACACACACACACACACACACACACACACACACACACACACACACACACACACACACACACACACACACACACACACACACACACACACACACACACATTCTCCCAGGTAAGGATTGGCAAGACACACTCCGGGGGCTGCTGAAAACTTTATAGAAGTTACACAGACACAGGATGCAGGCAGTCCATGAAACGCTAAGGGCAGACGCGTTTCAGTCTAACTGGCTTTCTTCAGTGCCGGTTTCACGGCTCCATGCTCTTCCTGGGGGTCAGGCACGATTGCCGATGTTGATAAGACCGCTCCCAATCAGATGATGTTTAGCCCCTCCTCCAATTAACTGGTGTGCCTGCATCGTGACGACACCTTCCCAGGCAGATGTATGCTGGTTAGTGTAGTTCGGATGGAAGTCTACACAGTGGCAGAATCACTCCTAGCATTAAGTGATGCCCCAAAACGTGTTGGTTCCA
This sequence comes from Lissotriton helveticus, assembly GCF_964261635.1. Classification (NCBI taxonomy): domain Eukaryota; kingdom Metazoa; phylum Chordata; class Amphibia; order Caudata; family Salamandridae; genus Lissotriton; species Lissotriton helveticus. Next base: position 1,878,769,402 of record NC_136057.1, on the reverse strand, counting down.
AACCACACTCCAGCTCGAGAGCCCAGTCAGGTGAAATAAATCTTCCACCAGACCCCTTATTCAGGCAGTAATACTGCCTCCTCTCTCCCCATTGCAGCCAGTAGGACCGTGTGGTGATACAAGCTGCTGGGGGGGGGGGGGGAGGTGGTGAGGGGGGGGAGGCTCCGCGTATTTGCGGTCCATGCAAGCGCCCAGAGTCTCTCGTCTTCTACGGTGCTCCAGACCGAGAGGGTGTGCCTTCAGTCCGCGACCAGCTTGCTGACAAAACACACCACGAGCGCGTTCTCCCAGGTAAGGATTGGCAAGACACACTCCGGGGGCTGCTGAAAAACTTTATTGAAGTTACACAGACACGGGATGCAGGCAGTCCATGAAACATTAAGGGCAGACGTGTTTCAGCCTAACAGGCTTTCTTCAGTGCCGGTTTTACGGCTCCATGCTCTTCCTGGGGTTCAGGCACGACTGCCGATGTTGATAAGACCGCTCCCAATCAGACGATGCTTAGCCCCTCCTCCAATTAACTGGTGTGCCTGCATCGTGACGACACCTTCCCAGGCAGATGCATGCTGGTTAGTGTAGTTCGGATGGAAGTCTACACAGTGGCAGAATCACTCCTAGCATCAAGTGATGCCCCAAAACTTGTTGGTTCCGAGCCACACTCCAGCTCGAGAGCCCAGTCAGGTGAAATAAATCGTCCAGCAGACCCCTTATTCAGGCAGTAATCCTGCCTCCTTTCTCCCCATTGCAGCCAAATTGGACCGTGTGGTGATACAAGCTGGCGGGGGGGGGGCTCCGCGTATTTGCAGTCCATGCAAGCGCCCAGAGTCTCTGGTCTTCTACGGTGCTCCAGACCGAGAGGGTGTGCCTTCAGTCAGCGACCAGCTTGCCGGGGGGGGGGCTCCGCGTATACACATATACATATACATATACACAGATATACACAGAGATACATACATATATATATATATATATATATATATACACACACACACACACATACATATATACACACATACACATATATACACACATACACACATACACATACACATACATACATATATATACACACACATACATACACACACATACATACACACACATACATATATATACACACACATACATAAATATATATCCAAGGATTACCCCGACCACTTCCAGCTAGTGCCTGGCGAGGAAGGAGACTCAGGCCTCTGCAGCAGATTTTCAGGCAAGAAAAACTTTATTTAATCACCTCTCACGACGACGCGTTTCGGGCTATGCAGCCCTTGATCACATTCAGCTTAAACTGCGCCATTTGTTTCTTTTTATACATGTAGTGAAAGTGCACACCTGGGTTGCATTAAAGGAACAGTCCCAGGGTCAACAGACAGTGTAAAAAGACTTCAGAAGCAAGGTGTGCAGCGTACTTTTTCTTTACCCTACACCAATACATGCTTATATGCTATTCATTTAATTTAAAATGTTGGTGTATTTTGCACACAACATTAATTGTGCAAATATAGCAATTTAAACAACTACAATCGTTTGGATACAATTGGGAATTGCACACGAATGCACAAAAATTCTCTCTGGATAAATCCATATTGTATCAACGTTGTTTTTTGGTATTTCACACATGCACTGCCCATGAGCATTGCAATTCTAACCGGATGAAAATATATATATATATATATATATATATATATATATATATATATATATATATATATATATATATATATATATATATATATATATATATATATATATATATATATATATATATATATATATATATATATATATATATATATATATATATATATATATTTTTTTTTTTTTTTTTTAACTAGGGTAGGTGAGGGTCTTGCTTTACCACTGAATATATATAACATGCATTTATCAGACGATGCTGTCTAAATCAACCCCACATTACAACAATCACAGAACCAATGAATGACGACGGGCACGCATTCAAATTATTTGTGCTCCTATGATGTAATCATCAAATAAGCTACTGCTCTAGGACGCAAGTGAGCTTTAAACCAACAAAACATTATCCTAACTACTGTCACTAAGGGACAGACGCTTTGTGATTAAATGTGAAGAACCAGAGGTAATTACAATGGATCATGGCTGGACTCCAACCACTAAACAACCACCTAAACACTGTAAATAAATGGTGCACAGAAACCAATCAATACCAATTAATGTTGATCTGCTGGCCTTGATAACATGTACGGAAATGCAATGCACAGGTCAAAAAACCCTTTACTTCTCCAATTGATTTAGTGGCTAATGGCCCTGCACGCCAGTTCACGATTAGCAAAAGGCCACAAGTCACTCAAGCAACAAAAGAGCGGTCCAGTTTCTGACTAATGGTGTAACAAAATACGAAGCCTATTTAGAGTAAAATCTCAGCCATTTGAGGTAGGATTACGTTCTCCTTGGAGTGTAGTTGTAATAGATAAAATAATGAAAACTCTTTGTGAAACAAATATGAAATCCGGTGCACTATACACAAACTTTCCAAAATACTAGGTTCTTCCCCTCTTTATGGGCCACCAAATAAAAGAACCCTTCTGACAAACTATAGGAAAAGTCATCTAAAGGAAAAAACTCAGACACTCAATGACAAGGAAGCAGTCCTCTCAGCCATGCCTAGCCACCAACTATTTCCCAATGCACCGTTCCTCTTTTACAAGAAAAGCAAAAGGGTTCCTACCAAAAATCTTAGTTTGCTTACGGAGAAACAGTTCAATTAGGCAACCTGGCTTTTGGACTCTTACTGGATGGACTGCAGGTGCTCTGCTGGATTAGCCAGCCTTGCTAGATCTGACACATTCAGGCCGTCGAGGACCATGTTTATCATATGTTCTTTCAAATACCGTCCTAGGAGCTTTGAGAGCCTAATGCAATCTTAAGATATGCCATCCTTGCTCTATAACCTGACACCTTGTCTGATGAAGGATGAATTGTGGCCTATTCAAGTAAGCAAATTCTGTTGGGAAAACTTAAGAGTGGTCCCCAGTCTCACAGAAGACACCTATGGGACTCAATTTACCGACTAAGGAGGGCGCAAGTCCTTGCTGGGATTCAAGCGTGGAATCTGAATCTCCGGGGACAGTTCAATGGGACCGGTTTACACACTGAGCCACTTGGTTGGTATACTACTAAATGGACAAGGGTGTCTTTTCACAACTATGACCATTATCATCATGGTGTCCAGCTATATCCTCTTGGGGACACAGTCATAATTTCAATCACCGCCGTCAGTGCCTTGAGGTGGTAAAAAATGTAATACCGCACAAAGAGGCAAAAAAATAAAATACTAATTATGTTTGTTGCTCAAAAAATGTACTTTAAAAAAACAAATCTGGCTCGCACAATCTTCCTGCTGGGCCATTTTATTTGCAACAACAGCGTTCAGATTCCGTCACACCACTCACATGACTTGCCTGGTGTAGGCTAATTACTTTGAACTCACGTTGCAGAGGAGAATACAGTCACCTCAATGGCAATCAATCAACAGAAGTGATATGACGGTAAATACATATCATAAAAAACATAGGAATAAAAATACGAATAAGGAGAGCTGGTACTGTGGCTTGTCACTCACATCAGAAAAGTATACATTGTCCCTTGGTATTGAAGGTAAAACCTAAACGTTCGTCTTACATAGTAACTGCTCAGATTAAAGGTGTTTTTCATTCTAATAGCTAGGAAAGTTTAAATACAACCTTGCAGTCCATAAAAGACTACCAGAGATAGGTAGATAGGTAGATACATAGATAGATAGATAGATAGATAGATAGATAGATAGATAGATAGATAATCACTCTCTCTCTCTCTTTCTCTCTCTCCCTTCTGTAATCCATGAAACTGCAAAAGAGTGCCTGTAGTTCCCTGCAAGTCAGAACACTCCTGGTAGAGCAGCATACCTCCCCCTCGGTCTCAGAGGACTCGTCCCACCAGGATGAGGGTGAGTAAGAGGGACAGTGAGGCCATTTAGATAAAGTGAGCTATCATGAAGAGTGGGAAACTATCTTTGGCTGCACATTCATGTCTTCTGTCGAACTGTACCACCTAAAGGAGGTGAAAGTTCAGTTTCTCTATAAATGTCTAGGCTAGTCTCAGAAGAGATTAACAGTGCCATGGGAAAGCCTTGACAAATGTTGTGACAGGGGGCACTCCAGGACAGCTTACGTTTACACCAGATGAATGTATTCAAAACTTGTCTCCTTGACTCCACTGAAAACGTTATTAATACTAGTTGCACTGGCTATTAAATTAGCCTTAGGCTAGTAACGTAAACTACGGTGTCAAATGCTACAACTCTGCCAGAGGGGGGGGGAAAGATTAGATGTCAAATTGTTCTTCTCATCATACGGAAAGAGAATTCGTTTTTTTGCCCAGTTCACCCATATGATGAAGGTTGAAGAAGTCTTATCCCAGGATCCACCCACTCAGCATACTATGGTTAAACAAGCATTGGCATAGCCAATAGGTCTCGCCTTTGGGACCTTATAAGTGTTTAACCATGCAACAGTTGATGTTGTTGCACCAAGAATATTGTGCTGCATAACTAAATACTTATAAGGTCCCAAAAGCGAGACCTACTGGCTATGCCAGTGCTTGTTTTTTATATTGTTGTTATGATAAAATTAATAACATTTTATGAATTTACACGTAGGAATTTTTTAAATAATTTTGTAAGAATGGCTGGCCTTTTGTCAAAATGATCTCATATGAATTCTTTGCTCCATATGCCTTTTAAATTCCCCGCTTTAAATGCAAACGTAATCTTCTAACTCCTCTTCTAATACTCCTCTTTGAGAGTACTGATGTTGCTTGAATATGGGACTTACTTTCTAGGGCCATTGTAAACAACATATACAAAGTCATCCAGCTATTACCAAACAAGTCCCCTAACAAAAAGCCAGACCTTGTTAGATTTGCCTGTGCTTGTTTTTAACAAGCCGTGCTGCCAATATACAATGCTGAACTTGCAGTCATGTTAGGAAACATGGAATGACATTCAAAAGAAGACAATACCTCGTTCTGGATGTTGCCTTTGGGGGTGGTGATGGACAGAGTATCTGAGTTAATCAGAACACTCCTACCCAGTCAACAGATCAGGGCTTGATCCATCACCGTTTTTTTAGCTCACTGCACCATCCCAGTTCAGAACCTGGCTATATGCAAATTAGTCTGTCCCTGGCCCAGTGCATCATGGGAACAGGGCAGACCAAACTACCAAGCCAATTCTTCACTGGAAAGGAAACAAGCTTCCGGAGACCGGTTTCTGGCATTACAGCCGTCTTCGGCCCGGCTTGCTTGAATCCTGATGGTGCAGTGAGCAAGGGACTCATGTCTGAGCATACCCTTCCACACTCATGGTGGCCAAAATAATTTCAAAAAGGGGGTGGTGATGGACAGAGTATCTGAGTTAAGTTTTCCAGTAAAGAATTGGCTTGGTAGTTTGGTCTGCCCTGTTCCCATGTTGCACTGGGCCAGGGACAGACTAATTTGCATATAGCCAGGTTCTGAGCTGGGATGGGATGGTGCAGTGAGCTAAAAAACGGTGATGGATCAAGCCCTGATCTTTTGACTGGGTACGAGTGTTCTGTTTAATTCAGATACTCTGTCCATCACCACCCCCACTTTTTGAATCGTTTTTGAAAATAAATCAACAAGAAACATTGTTTTTTGCGTATGTTTATATATAAAAATCAGTAAAACCCGAAAATCTCTGAACGTAATTGATAATCTACTTTTACGAGTCTTGGAAAAAGAGAGTGTACTGCCCAGTTCAATGAAACTATTGTAATATGAAAACGTGAACCCTTCACCAATATTTCCATAGCTATGGGTGATTTCCACTATTACTTTTAATCTGTAATTATATTTGTATACTTTGTATTGAGTATATAATCACATGTAAGATGTTGGAATTTGCAATTCCTGTAGTGACATAAATAAATTATTTTTAAAGTGGCAAATCTTTATTGTTTCTCTTTTTTCTGAGAAGCGCATTTTTTTGCCTTCTCAGCTTAGTGGTTTTAACCTACTCTATTTTGAACAAGCATAGGCAAAGCGACAAGGGCTTGCCTTTGATATCCCCATTTGCAGCATTGCTCAATAGTGAAAAAGGTAGTGACTTGACTGGCCGTGTCGTCTTGTGGGCGCATGCACTATTCATGCGGAAAAGGATGTGGTGTTGGGCCAGAGCTACTGACTAAGGAACTAGGGAAATCAGGTTCCAGTCTCTTGATAAAATAGAATAATCTCTCTGTGCCCAAACTAACAAGTGACCTTGTGTAATGTAACTGGTGCTCATACAAAGCCCTCCAATAAAACAGCAAAAATAAAATGTATGTGATTGCCTACAAAATGACTCGACCGCCTTTTTTTACGTTTTGGTCGCCGATCCGAGTTAAAATGGCAAATAAACAGAAAAAAATCATCAGCCAGGGTGTTTTTTAAAGCATGGGTGAGTGTACCAGCATGGACCGCGGTTGGGAGGGAAACAGGGCATTGGTGGCAAGGAAAAACAATGTACATGTTGCAATGTGGTGTGGCAGGGGAAGAAGACAGGTGCGAGATAATGGGGTGGTCCTTACTGTAGGCCGACATGAAAGAGCGATGCATAAAGGGTGCACTCTGGCGAGTGAGCTACACGGATTGCAGGGGAAGAGAAGTATATGAGTAAAACAGCAGCAAAACACATATCATATCCTGGGGGGGCTTAATGAAAAAGTCCTAGGACCAGCCCTGGTCAGTGATTGTGGCAATCAGAATAACAAAATGTAGCAGACAGCTAGGCCAAACAATGTATGCCTTATTGCTGCAGAAACCATAAATTGTGGATACACACTGTGCTTACTTCGTGGGTATTGTGCTGTCATCTAGTGAACTCAACTCTGACGTTGCCTGGCAAGTGCTCACATTCACTGTAAAACTACCTATTCAAGTCAATCTGTGTTCTACTTCTGAGTTCTGGGATGTCCCAATGGAGCCAAATATAGGAGCTGCAGGCGCTCCTTTACATAAATCTCAGACATGCGCACACCCAGCCACGCTCCAGGTGGTGCACTCAGCAATCAAGACTGGGCATTCATGAATCAGACCCCACAACACAATTTTATTGCACAATCATGAAGCATGCTGGGAACTTCACATGACCCTGAAAGGAGGGCATAGTTTTAGAACTGGACACTGAAGGACAAGAATCGGAGAGAGTTCAAAAGGAAGAGATGTAGGCGATTAGAAGTGAAGTGCGGAAGCACGAAAATAGGGTTCAGAAGAAGTGTGCTTTAGGAAGTAAAGAACATGAAGGCGATCGTGGATGTAAATTACAGCAAGGATTGGCAAAGTATGTCTGTCTGGTGTTGGCCGTCACTGAATGACGAGATCTGGCTGAAAACCCGTTAAGTATATAATACTATAATTTTATAAAGCGGTATTGGCTAATGCCAGACCGAATAATATCAAAGAGACTCCACTAGGGCAGGGCTTGAGAATGGGAAAACAGAGCAACGGAGAGGAGGTTTGAAGGGAGACTGACAGGCATGCAAAGATATGCGTTCGCAATGAACCAGGATGAACAAGACTTGGGAGCTTTCACAAACGCGCAGCGAGGATAGTGCTGGCCCGGGAGTGGGGCGTGCGTGTGTGCGCAGCCTGCTCTTTTTAGAAGCACATACTCGTGCTTGTGGCGCACTCCCGCAAGGTGGATGTCGCCACAAGCTTGAGTATGTGCTTCTAAAAAGAGCAGAGCGACGGCTAAAGGTCCTCCTATGCAGCGCATGCGCTGTACATAGCCGAGACCTAAAAAGAAGGCCCCTAAAAGACAATCGCTCCTTTCCAATGTATTTCTCTAAGTGGCGTGCGGTGTGCAGATGCCAAATAGGGGACAAAGAAACAATGAAATGAGCAGAACTGAAAACAAAAGCAGACTACATAACTGACAAGACATTTAGCACAGTTACAAAAACATTGCCACGGCCTGAAATCTATAATAATTCATTTGTAAAGCGCACAATCACCCGTAAGGTTCTCTAGGTGCTGGGGGCCCTCGGGAAGATTAAGCAAGCTATTGCCCAGAGTCACATGGTGCTGGGCTAATCTGCCGCCGGTGCCGGGGATCGAACCGTGATCCCCAGATTCCGGATTCAGTCGCCCTAGCCGTGGCGCCACACCTCTTCCTCTACACACCCAGGAAGCCGATGTGACAGTGTATATACTTCATAACTACTGGTGCTGCATGCAATTCTTCAAAGCCAGGAAGGGAAGATATTAACTAGATGCATCAGCTCGTGACAAGCATTGGTCGAATGTGATGGGTTCCATTCTGATAATCAGTGACGAGGTAAGTGCTAAAGTGCACAAAATCCAATCCCTGAATCACCATCCAGAGGTGATGAATGGTGGGGTGGGCAACGTACGCACTGATTCCCCCTAGATGGCCTGTCTACCGCCCCTTAACGGATGGATGTCTGATGCCATAGATCCCCTCTATCTCTCCTTCTACTACAGTCTTAGGGGGTTACTAAGGACCGTCTTTCATCAATTTTCTTACGTCCTCTCTCTAAATCCAAAGCTATCAACATAACTTTAAAGTCTGTCACGGAGGACATGTGCGGACTCTAGTTGTATCAGAGCCTTCTGCTGCAACTCTGATTCGTAATTCCACTGTCAAGTGCCCATAGCAGAGTCCTTAAAATCACTACCTTCATTTCAAACAGCCATAGTCATGCATCCATTTCCCCCTAACCAGACCATCAGCATTATTTATGACTTTCCATGCCAGCAGTCATGCATTCTAAACCTTTGCTCATGGTTTCAAACAATGAGAAGGACCTGTGCTTGCAATGCTGACTCCTAGTCACCACTACCCTCAGACAACAACCATCGGCGAAAAAAGCCTTCAGCATCAGCTTTCATTTCCAATGCAACTGCCTCATCTACTTGAGTCCCACCGCAGAAATCAATACTTTTAATACAGTATACAGAGAGAAAGATGCAAACCCAAGATGATGAATAGTCGGCACGCTTCTTGGGTGAACTATTTGAGAACAATTTTGGAAATGCATGCCCAGTCTGGCAATCCGCTGAGCACAGCTGTCACAGTGGAGGTGTGAGACTTCTCATCTACTTGGAGAGAACAAAGAAAGTGCTTGTCAGTCAAGACGTGCCCACCTGAAAAGGGTTCGTATTTTACACATGAGGAACATTAACTTTAATGACTCCAGACAAATCCAAATTTGCTACATTGCCATCTTCTTCCACAACCTCTTAAATAAAATTGCCTTGAATATAATTCTGCCTTCTGGATCATTCAGTGTGGTGTAGGCAGTAGACCGTGTCTTCCCGGTGTAAGATAGGCCTAAGAATATGCTGAGCATGAGCCAGCTTTCTTAAATTTCTGCAGTTGATATGAATGTCCAAAATTGTGGTTCTTAGGATAATGCGTGAGAGACCATGAAGCTCTACTGCACCACCTTGAAAATCACCCCAACAGCTCGATGTGACTCCCCGGACCCCGCCTAAGCTGGCACCTCTAGTTTTAAAGGTATACTGCAAGAAGGTTCCACCCTTCTGTGCTCGATGTAACATTATCCATCAGCCAGCCCCTCACTACCTATTTCACAGCTCCTGCTAGATTCAATCACCATAGGAAGGATGAAGGTGCTCCTATTGTGTACATTGCAAAGTGATTTGCCTCAAGGCACCAGAGATTCAGGCTGCTAAGGGAGCTGAGACACAGAGATAAAGGGATCTGCTGGGGAGGAGAAACAGCCTTCACAATTAGATATGTACCACGTTGTGCCTTTACGATGAATACCACGTACATGCCTTTACAACGCATTTAAGGTAAGTTGTAGGTGTGAGGGGTCTCCACCCCATAAATAAATATAAATATATATATATATATATATAACGGCATGTGTTGTAAAAGCATATGCATTCTAAACAAAGGTATGCAAAGTATTTCCTTGCATTGTTCCGTCATATAACCGCCAAGAATCGCACAATTTGGTTAGGATGGAATGCCAAAATTCAAACACAGAAATAACCTGAAAATGTGCCCCTAATTCCAAGGGCGCTTTCTGCACCTCGTTTCTGGGTCTGAATCTTCAATTCTGAAACATCAAAGTACACATTTTAATTATCACTGATTCCACAGAAATATAAATACATTTTTGTTCAAACTATGTGAGGGATTTCTTAAACTCAAACTCAAACTATGTGAGGAATTTTTGAGCTCGTATCTTTTCTACTACTGAATAGAGGGAGTCCATAACACGGATTCTAGGCCCCTTACTCGACATACCAGTGCTCTCCAATTAACAAAGTCCTCCTCTGACACAATTCATGAGGACATCTCTCGAATCCCTGTAGGTCTTTTCATTAGCAACGATAGGAAGGTTTGGCACTGTAGTCGAAACTTGCACAGCACGTTCATCCGCTTTCTCATGTTGTCACTTTTTTCCTAGGTTTCACATCCTTCTTATTTTGCACTTTTCTGCCTTTCTTTGCCTTGATCTGGGCGAAGTCTGATAGATTAAAAAAAAAATGTCATGTTCCTCAAAAACGAATGCCCATCGCCTGCATCCACGGGCTCAAATTAAGCACTTACAGCCGTTAATGACTGGATCGGCGCTGTAACAATCTGCAAAATAGTCCTAAGCGAAGAATTAGCTGTTCTCTTCCCGCCTTTCGACCCCAGCTGAAATACAGAACCGGGCCCAGGCAAAGAGTGGCAACTGATTGAAGCAGCAAAAAAATGGCGAATGTGAAAAGTTTTCAATGAAACAAATCTCAGCGGTGCGCCGAGCTTTGAAAAAGTACAGCGCCGACCTTCTGAAAAGATCGCCTGGAAGCCTGTGTTCTGAGCACAAGGCTCCCGCCGCTGCCGCGCCGCAGCCGGGCCTCGGATTCAAGCCCACACAAAAGTGCCTAATGAAAAGGTTCGGCGGATCTCGGCGCCCCCACCTTCCCGTGGCGCCCCCGCTTCTCTGCGGATAATTGGGTACACTTTGGCATGCTTCAAACCCACTCCCCCAACAGGAGGAGCTGTCAGTGGGAAGTGGGGCCGCCCTTAGATAGTGGAGGAAAGGAAGCTGTCACTGCAGTTCCCTCGACCCGGGGGATAAATACAGATGTTCTATTTCGGGCGCTGTTTGCCTTACATCTTCCTGAACACACTCGTACAGGAAGGGAGCACCAATGGGAAGCCAGCATGGCGTCTCCGGCTAGGCACCGGGTATTTATTTATTCATGTGTGAATTTTTTTAAGAACGGAAGAGGCCAGTCCAGGTGTCAGCGTAACGTGCAGGTCGGGAGAACTTTGTTGTGTCGACATAACCTGATGATGGGACCACACACGCGCCATCACGGTTTCCTTAGTCCTCTAGCAGTAGGCAGGGTCGGATTGGGATCATAATTTGGCCCGGGCACTGACGAAAAAAGTGGCCCACATTTAAGGGGCGTGGCTCACATTTAAGGGAAGTGACCCACATTCAAGGGGCGTGCCCTTTCGTAATACCAGTCGGGAGCCCCTGCTCCCGACTGGTATTACGGTGCTTCTGTCATTGCATACAGATATGTAAAACAAGTAACATTACACCTACAAGCAGCCAGGACTATTGGCTTTGTCAATGGTTGTTAGTTGCATAAGAAAAATCAAACACCATTTGCACAGACAAGGACTGAAAGTAGGAGGATACTGTTCTTGTGCAGGACACAAGGCCAAGGTGACAATGGCCTACATGCTGAGCAACTAAAAAAAACAGCAAGGCCCCTTTCTGTCACAAAATTATTCGAGCCCTCCAGCGCAGGAGCACCTGAATAGCAGCGAAGCCCCTGCTATTACTAACCTACTTAGCCCTCCCCAGACCTTCAGCTGAGGAGCACATGAACAGAGGTGAGGCCCCTGCAATTAGTAAATGAATCAGCCCTCCCCAGCCCTCCAGGCCGCAGGGCAATGTCCTGGCAGGGGAGCACAAAACACAGCTGCTGGGTCATCCATGGTAGCCAGGTAGCCAGGGGGAGGTTGAGGTGAAGATGGTGCGAGTTCTAAATATCACCTGGCCCCCACAGCGAGACCCATTCTTCCTCGCCCACTATGCCCTGAATGTGAAGGGCTGTGGGCGAGGTGTTAAAACTAACACTGTTTATGTGCTGCGTGGGCCCCTGGGGGTCCACGGTGAAAATGGCTCAAAGGTCTGAGCAAAACCTGCCCCCAGGGAGGCCGATACTTGCAAACAATCACCCCTCCCCAGCCACCCTCAGCGTGATTGCTTGGCAGGGCAGGGGTGAAGGAGAGGCCACAGCTGATGATTTCTGTAGGGCCCCACAGCGAGGCTGCTTTCTTTTCTCTGTGCCCATGCCTTCTGTGGGCAGGTTTTTTTCTCCACTTTCTCAGTCCACTCTCTGTGGACTGGGACAGGGGAGAAAAAAAACGGCCCACAGAGGGCACTGAGGCACCGGCCCTTCGGCCGATGCCAGAATGCCCGCATTGCCAATCCGCCCCTGGCAGTAGGTATAGGTGTTACGTCATGCGTCACACAAAGGTAAAAGAGCAACGGACATACATCGCTAACAATTTGATGGAGTAGTTATACAGTTAGCATAAGGGCCATGACCCCAATACAGGAATCCCCTTGCATTCTTAACTCGCTTTTTCGCAGTGGGCGTGTTCAAATGAGATGGCGCAGTAAAAGTAGTATTTTGGTTTGGTAGGAAGAAAACAAACAGTGCCCCATTGGGTCAAGTGGGCCCCTCAGATACGCTGGCCCTGGTGCCACTGCACCTTCTACACTATTGATAACTACACCTCATCCTTGATCGAATTCAGTTAAAATATTGCTATACTTCAAGCAATTCTTGAGTCGAAACGTGGTTCCCGGCTCTCTCCAGTGAACTGTCCCAAATGCAGCTTGGTGCAGTGTGGGAAGGCCTGGACACAAGCCACTGCGACCACAAACCTTTCAGTGTGAACATTTGGGTAGCAGCCTGCAATGGAGAAAACATGGTGAATCTATTTTCAATCTACCGGGCCTGAGCTGCAAAGTAAAGGCCTCACTTCAGGGACATCTACTGCAAAAACAACAATGTGAAGGAAGGAATATATGAATTAACTCAGCGGCTGGCCATCGTTCTGGGCAGCATTACAGACCATCATTCTTCGCCCACTGTGCCATTCTTGTCAGAGATCCACCTTTTGCAAATCAGTCTTGTTCTCCTCCAAAAGGAGCAATACAGCCTGAACTGCCAGACCAGGTCTCTGCGAGATAGGAACACAAGCTACCCCAGACCAATTTCGAGCCACTTAAGACTCCTCAGGGAGGTAAAGCTTGAATTCTATGGCACAGTGAGCATGGCACCCACATCTGTGCATACCTGTAGTACTCAGGGCATCTACTGCGATAACATCAGATGATGGGTGGAATGCTTGAAGAAGATAACAAATAATAATAATCTCAGCCACTGGCAATCGTTCCTGGCCGCATGCCAGGCTGTTTTTCACCCACTGTACCATTCTAGACAGAGAGAGACCCACCTTATGTAAATCAGTCTAGGTCCTGCTTCAATGTGGGTTGGAAGGCTACCCCATAAGCAATTGTCAGTGGTTATGCAAATTGCTAACATTTCTCCCATCGTCTTTTGTGTGTTTGATATACCGCCCAAAGTGTCAAGGGTATATCCGGAAGAGGATTCCGTGCTTACTGTGCCACTGGAACCAAGCTACATTCGAATGATGAGCCTCAGTCAGGGAGAAACCAATTTTGAGTTGCTTGTGTTCCGGTTCAGGGAGGACCTGGCCTGGCAGTGCAGGCTGCACTGTTCCCTGGAGCAGGGTCAAGCATGAATTGCATATGGCTGGGTCCAACTGAGGTAGCATGGTGAGCTAAAGAATGATGGGTTGGAATGCTACCCCAAGTGATTGGCAGTGATTAGAAAAGTTGCAACCCTTCCTCCGATCACCTTTTGTATGTCTGATTTACTTAAGGGACACTCAGCAATTTCTTTTATCTGAATTTAGAACAAGCTGGGAGGAGAGGGTGAAGGACTAGAGGTGGACGAATCAACAGATTAACAGGGATAGCCCAGCCAGAGCTAAGCCAAAGGTTGGGCTTGGCTCTTAGGGCCCGTTAGCAAGTTTTGCCCTGAAAATGTTTGCCATGGAAGTCATACAACAAACATCACATAAAATCTAATAAAACAGGGGTGTGGAATTCCTATAGCCCGACGCCCAGGACATTTTGTTTGGGGTCAAGGACAACAAGTTTTCATGTTTATTTCATCCTTGGGACAAGTTGGCCCAGCCCGCTGCAGCACAAATCTGCCAGTTTACAATACCATATTATGAATCAGGAAAGGGCATTGTCTGCATTTTAAGGTAATATTTGCATCCATATGTTAATGCTGGTCAAACTTGTATATATGGTTAATTGATGCGAAGTCCTTATTATTAGGGTTAGCGTTCTAAGGGAATGTTGTAAGCTTGGACTGCACTGCCGACAGTAGTTCCAGTAAAAAAAAAAAAATGTACACGCGTTTGCAAAATTGAACAATATAGGGCTACGTATAATGCTCCCAGAAAGGTCTCTGGCGAGATGCAAATAATTGCAGAACCTTGAAAGCAAGATTGATTATTTTTTACTTTCAAAATAAAATGGTCACATTTAATGCAATCTGGATTTTTTTTTTCAAAACTACTGTGAAATTTTAGGTACCATTTCTTTGAAGTCTCAATTAGTAAAATATGTTGATACATATTAGTATTTCCCAAAAATATTCATAATGGAAGATCAGCGTAACCAGTTTCAACAAGATTATGGGAAACATTAAAATAAACAAGCATTGTTAAGTCAATAGGTCGGATATTGGTGATCAATCTTTTGGTTTTGTCAAAGCGTGTCTTGCTTTGATACTTTTTTACTAATACTTGATTCTTCTGGGAACTACCAAGCCCTCTCCATTATAACAAACAAAAACAAATGCAAAAAATCGTTTTTAATCTTCAAAAAGCACACATTGCCACAGTAGTAGTTGGTGTTGAAGAAAACTACTTTGTGTGCCGATATACTCCTATTGAAAGAGAAGAATGCTGTCACTCACAGTGAAGCCAACCCATAGATAAAGAGATATCATACATTTTTTTTTAAAAAGAGTCTTGGTTAACACAAGACTTAATTAGGTCCAAATTCTTAAAGAATGTCACAAAAAATGCATCCACGATATGACGTGGCATTAGTACAGATTTACAACTTTCATGAATTAACAAGAATTTACAGAAATAGTCCAGAAATCGTATTCCTAGAAAATATTTGTGAACTGCATTTTAGCACGAACAAATATGGATGTGTAATTTGATCATGTGAAAATCTGTTGAGCATTTATAAGTTCACTTTCCCTCCAACCAGGGCACAAGTTGAGGGTACGGGTGGATCAAGTCATCCCACTCTTTTCAGAGGGTGGACGCCCTCTCCCCTGCCAAGAAGTTGGGCCCCACAGAAAAATGCTGAACTCGTCCGACATGTTCAGCAGCTCCTGCATGTTATCTGCTTTCATTTCGAGCATAATGTGTGAGGGGGCTTTGTTATTTTAAATTACAACTGAGCCCATAACAAAGGTTTAAGTTAAGGGACCATCAGGCCTCCTTTTGACTGAGTATCCTAGCCTGGAACTATAGGAAGCCTCTTACCTAAATGTGGGGGAGGGGGGGGAGCACACATTATCACTTCACAGGTACTTAAGAGAGGCAGCTTTTGACTTAGTTCAATCCCTCCATCTAAGATATGCACGCACTGTAAGAATGCCAGATGTGTTGCTCTGTCCTAGTATTTACAAGGATAATTTAAATACCACTATTTTTTTTATTTTCTCTTGTCATAAAAGGGGAGGAGAAAGAGTGTTTAAAGAGCTTGCTCGAGGCTATTTTTAATCTGGAAGCTTTTTCTGGTTGGAAAACAAGGGAAAGGGAGGCAGAGATTGGCAAACGTTACCCTGCGTGACAGTGATGCAGGGCACCGTGGGCTCTAGGATACTGACTCAACCAAATCATTAAATCTTTTTTTTTTTTTATATTACAACAAATACAGTAACGCTGTCTGAAGTGTACATTCAATAGAAAATAAAAACTTCAAACACATTTTTACAAACTTGACTAAATTCTGATGGGCCCTCTAAAGATAAACTAAAACTTTAATACTATTACTTTTCACCATAGTTATTTTAGTCTGCTAACAGATTTCAAAGGAGCAAAAGAAAAGGGATCCAATGTCAATCAAGCAAACAATTCATCAGTTGAGTTATTTCTGGACACATCCGGAGCTGTTGTAGAAGCCACTGCCGGTCATAGGCAGATAAAGCCACACGCCAAGGTCACACAGAAAAAGACCGGTGAGCCAAGACTCAAACCAATGGTCTCTGCTTTAACTCGCACGCTCCCACTCTTCTCCGTAGGGCTTCTCAACTGAGGGGGCAGTCGGTGCTGGAGCTGGGAAAATTTACTCCGCAAACCCCTAAACTAGGGGTCAAGGTGTGGCATAGCAAAGACGATGGAGTGATCAGGGGCGTAACTTGAAAAGTAGAACCTGACAGACAACGTATACATTTATTTTTCCAAAAATCTGTTGCCAATAAAATTAGCAATAAGGACAAATGTGACAGCAAGTCTGTTCTATCTTACTTACTGGTCACAAAGAGTCTGCATTTTAAAATATCTTACAGGTTAAGACACCTGCTGCGGAGATCATGGTGTGTCTAGCAATTTTGAGAGGTTTATATTAACGTTATAATACCTATCCAGTCAATTTTGACTCCAAGTAGCATAGACGGTTAATGTGCCTCCTGCAAAGTACCTTGTGTAACAACATGCAGATCACAGATTTGTATTTTATGTAAAATAGCTACTGCTTTTGGCAGTGAGATTATTGTGTTACTTTCAGTCCATAAGATGCAATCCTTCTAATGCTTCTAACAGTGATCTAGTTACCGGCATCAAGGAGCTGCATGCTGGGTTTAGATCCTCATTTTCTTCCTCAATTTGTTGTTGTTTTAAGAATACAAAAAGGGTTTGTTTGGAAGGTAACAAAGTTGTTAGTACAGACAACCCCAATCACTGCATTACATTTTATATCCAGACTTTGTGTTTCTCCTGACCATTCAGTGTTAACATATGTCTATAAGTATGGACGATATGGGATACATACAGCTTCTAACCCTCAATGTTTTAAGTAACTTTTCCTGTACATTGATTTGCACAGTTGTATAATTTATTGGGTGTTTGTGTGATGTAAAGCACTCTGACACCCCACACTGGGATGAGTAGTTCTACAGAAAAATTAAATTTAAAAAATGTCATTTAAATCATTATTTGCGTAATTAATCATACAAATTTATACATTGAGCATTCTCACAGTGCATACACATCTCTTACAGGATGGTGGGGGCACAAAGTGAAAAGCCTGCCTCCAAGTCATAGTTTCTCTAAAGTACTTGTGAAGTGATAAGCTGTGGGCCTGTGTTTCCTTTTCCTGCATTAGTGTCTAGAAGTCAGGCTCAAGATGGTTCCAAGCCAGGATGATACTCCAACAAAAGAAAGGTCGGTGGCCCTTTAAAATAGGACCTTTTTTTGGGCTCAGCTGGAAGTGAGAAAAAGCCTACTCTCCATCTGCAGGTTGCTGCTCTGAACTAACAAAGCTGACAATGTGTAGGTGCTGCTGAACAGTGTGGGACAATTACACAAGGACAAATTCAGCATATTTCCCTGGGTAGGCAGGATTCTAAATCCATCCCAGAAATATATGTTGGAACCAGAATCCGACAGGCTCAATCTACTACCCAGTACTGGTGGAAGGCCAAAAATCTGATCCTTGAATCATATCACAGAGGTGTAAACCAACAAGTACTGGCAAGGTCAACACGTCTGGTATTGACTGGCAGGCATTTGGTTTTTATCAATGCTTGTTTTGTTATAGTTTGTGTAAAATGTTATCACTTTACTGTTGGGAAAGCTGTCGGGCCTTCGTCAATTAAAAAAAAAACTGTGGCTTAAAGGAAAGAATATTTTTTGGTCTCTAAAAGCATTAATTGACATAGTAATCCTTGTGGTCCTTGTTAAAGGGAGGAATCCTGTAACTCATAATGAAGTTAGCCAATGGCTGATTTGGTAGAACTATTGCCCCAGGCTGTATGCTATAGTGGACAGAAGGAAAATGTGAATGACACAATAACAGACCAATGAATGAAGAGGGCTGGCTAAAAGCCCCTGTGAGTAAGTATATTAGCCATATAATTTTAGTACAATCAAAAGGTCTTGACTGATGCCAAACCTTAGGAAAAGAAACGTCACACATTGTACACCAAAAATATCATAAACATAAGGAAAAACAGTAGTGTAAAATGCAAGGAATTTCTTATATATTCACGTTTATAGTTGTGTTTTAAATAAGGCAGATATACATTATTTTCGGTTAAAGAAAAAGGAAGCCATTGGAATCCTTAATCTATGTAATTTATTTATGTGCCGCAACACAATCCTAGGCGCAATACCTGGGGGTCAAACATAGCAACATCGCTGAAGGATCTTTTTTTATTTTTTCCTCAAGAAACATTAGCTTTCACACAGAAGAAAAAAAGAGAGCATGCTGGGATGCATTAAAAGGCATCCGGTAAAGGTTTTCAGGCGATAGGGAGGCCGCGGCCCCGCATATGCGGCAGGCAGTAGCCAGGTTCGTATTTCCTCCGGCGCACTGAGCTCAGATGCCAGGTCAGACCTGGTCTCACTTTTCAAAATGCTAATTGCAGCTTCAGCTTTCACAATGGGCTTTATGTCAAGAGAGAAAGAACTCCATAGAGGGACAAATGTAAATATGGCATCAGTGCCGGGACTCTGCGTCAGCTGCAAAACTAAACAACAACAAAAAAACGAGGGGGCACGCATGAAAATGTGTGTACTCACTCCAGCTGGAGCACTAAAATAAAGCCATAATTTGCAGGTAGACGGTTTCTCAGAATATAAGTCCTCAGTGCCACTGCACCTGTTGCTCTATTGACAGCTACGCCCCCAGTATGGAAGGATGTGATGGCTGTGTGTCCTTCAGGTCACAGCAGATGACAATATGGAACTTCAACTGCCAGAGTCACATTGCTAGATGGCTATGGACACTCACACAAACTGTGATACCAAGTGCAGCACTCAAAATACACTGCGATTTTAGGAATGGATACAGATACACCCATACAGCGCAACTAGGAGTAGGCACTCCCATATATTGCAACACAGGGTGGGGACACTCATATGTTGCTACACTAGGAGCGGATAATCGTATATACTGTGACACAAGATGAGGAGACTCATATACTGCTACACTAGGAGTGGACACACATATACTGTGACACTTTGAGCAGACACTCACTTTTACTCCAAAACTAGGACTGGACACTCAATAATGCTGTGAAACTAGGACTGGACACTCACATATACTGCATAACTAGGACTGGACACTCACATATACTGCAAAGCTAGGACTGGACACTCGCATATACTGCAAAACTAGGACTGGACACTCGCATATACTGCAAAACTGGGACCTGACACCCACATATACTCCAAAACTAGGACTGGACACTCAATAATGCTGTGAAGCTAGGACTGGACACTCACATATACTGCAAAACTAGGACTGGACACTCACATATACTGCAAAGCTAGGACTGGACACTCCCATATGCTGTGAAACTAAGACCGGACACTCACATATACTGCAAAACTAGGACTGGACACTCAATAATGCTGTGAAACTAGGACTGGACACTCACATATACTGCAAAACTAGGACTGGACACTCGCATATACTGCAAAACTAGGACTGGACACTCGCATATACTGCAAAACTAGGACTGGACACTCGCATATGCTGTGAAACTAGGAACGGACACTCCCATATACTGCAAAACTGGGACCTGACACCCACATATACTCCAAAACTAGGACTGGACACTCAATAATGCTGTGAAACTAGGACTGGACACTCACATATACTGCAAAACTAGGACTGGACGCTCACATATACTGCAAAGCTAGGACTGGACACTCGCATATGTTGTGAAACTAGGACTGGACACTCGCATATGCTGTGAAACTAGGACCGGGCACTCCCATATACTGCAAAACTGGGACCTGACACCCACATATACTGCAATACTAGGACTGGACACTCGCATATATTGCAAAACTAGGACTGGACACTCGCATATGCTGTGAAACTAGGACCGGGCACTCCCATATACTGCAAAACTGGGACCTGACACCCACATATACTCCAAAACTAGGACTGGACACTCAATAATGCTGTGAAACTAGGAGCTAACAGTCACATATCATGCGAAACTAGGAGCGGGCAATCGCATATACTGTGACACTATGGCCAGACATTCAAATATACTGCAAAACTAGGAGCAGGCACTCACATATACTTTGAAACAAGGAGCTGGCACTCACATATACTGCTACACTAGGGGTGGAAATTCACATATACTGCAAAACTAGGAGCAGGCACACATATACTATGACACTATGAGCAGACACTCCCATATACAGCAAAACTAGGACCGGATACTCACATATGTTGTGAAAACTAGGGCCAGACACACATATATTGCTAAACTAGGACCGCAGACTCACATATGCTGAGAAACTAGGACAGGACACTCACACTGCTACACTCGGAGTGAACAGTCAAATATGCTGCTACACTAGGAGTGAACAGCCACATATGCCGCAAAACTATGAGTGGACACTCACATACGCTGCAAAACTAAGAACAGACACTCGCATACGCTGCGAAACTAGGAGCGGACACTCACATATACTGTGACACTATGGGGCACATTACGATCGCGGACGGACTTGAGTCCGTCCGCAAGCCCTGAGTAGGAGGGAACGTCTGCATGTGCTGCAGCGTTCCCACCTGTGCAATTAGGATGTGACCGCCACCCTCTATTTTTAACATTGCGGCGGGTGCGGCTTCAAGCTGCACCTGCCGCAATGTTAAAAACGCATGCATTGCATTTACATGCACAAAGCGGCAGGCACCGCGTGGTGCCTGCCGCTTTCTGCATGTAAATGCAGGGGGGTACCACAGGTACCCCCCATGTGCACCCCCCACCTCCCTTCATTCAGGGGGCCCGCAACGGGCCCCCGAAGTGAAGATCCGTATGCTTTTGCAAGGCGGAGAACCCGCCGTGGAAAAGCATGTCTGGGAAGCCATCCTAATATGTCTGGCGGTGTCTGAGAGACACCGCCACCATATTAGAGCTTTTCCGCCGCTGTTGTAAGCCGACCGCGGCGGAAAAGCGGCGGACTGAAACCAAGACCCACCAGCCATCCTAATTTGGCGGTGGGTCTTTGGTGGGTCCGCAGCGGATTTTCCGCATCCTCCGGGCCGGCTGTGGCTTCCGCCGGCCCGGAGCATGCGGAAAATCCGCGATCCCTATCGACCCCTATGAGTGGACACTAAAATATATTGCGAAACTAGGAGCAGGCACTCACATATACTGCTACATGAGGAGCAGACACTCAAAGCAAAACTAGGACCGGACACTCACATATGTTGTGAAACTAGGAGCGCAATTGATCTCTTGTTTTGAAGTTCTCAAAATAGACCCAGCACGCACGAATGTAATGCTCGATGTTCCGTGCAGTTGGATAATTGGGTCGTGACATCTTGACAGTAGGCGTGTAAGCCAGGGCAGTGCCATAACATGTGGAGCAGGTCAGCCCAAACTAGTGCACATCAGTGTCAACCAACGTCTGTCCAATGAAAAAATAAATTAGGTTTGGTGGGGGTAAGGTATGCTCTATGCACAATGATAAAATTGTATGAGCCGGAATTTCACATTCCATCCGATGTGTGTTGGTCCTTCCCAGATCGTCCACTCCCTTTCTGTCCTTGGCAAGTGGTAAGCTCAGCCCCAGATGTGATGGCAGCGTGTCTAGGTGTCCCCAGGAGGGGCAGCGCAGATGTATACGAGATCACCAAACGCGTCAAGTAAAGGCTCCGTTGGTAACAGCGGTGCACAATGGTTAATAACAGGGAACCCGGTGCAGCGGCTCGAGTGACCGGGTGAAATAGGTGGTGGATATGAGGCATCGACAAGGGTGGCAGCGTGGTGGCTGCGTCAGTCAGTTGCAACCCCGAGAGCCATCTAGCCACCCCCTTCAGCTGGGCTGTCAAGTAGCATAGTTCCGAATTTAGTACTGGTAACCGCGCCCTCCACAATCCAAATTAATTTGCGCATTTACTTAACCAGAGAAAAATTATCAAATTTGAAAAGTCTGAAGGCAATATCGGGGGATTACTTTATATCCCTGCGGGCATAGGTCCTGGTTGGCTGACGATGATGTCTGTGGGTACAGAGATACAATGTAGAAAAATTACAAATGTAGTCATGTTTCCCAGATCAGATGGCCTCTATTTTGCCTACTGAGCACTGCCACGGATGCAGTCATGGTATATATTGGCTTTAGAATGTTTTTGTTGTTGTTTTTGGCTGTCTTTTGTTTACCGTTGTAAGAAAACCAATCAAATGTTTCATTAAGAAATAAAGTCAGAAATGCCCAGGGATCTGCGTAAACAATTTTAAGTTATTACGTTTACAGGAAGATTGAGTGGTAGTCAAGAGAACTGAGGTACCCATTGAGATTGGTTGGAATGGTCAGACTCCCCTATTGGAAGTAGGGAGCGCTAAATTATCCAGCGATATTAGGTACATGTGGTGTCCTCTGCACCATTAGGCTCACTTATCCATTGAGAGTAAGTGGAATGGCCAGGATCATGGTGACAGCAACAAGGTGCACTCACATATCCATAGAGGTTGGGTGGAATGCTCAGACATCCAGTAATAGCAGTGGGGGGCAGCTTAACCAGTAAGAGTGAGAAATACCCAGGCCCACAGTGATAGCAGCAAGGAGGAGTCACATATCAAGTAATGCTGGTTGAACGGTCATCACCCAAGACAGCAGTGAGGAGCGCTCATGCATCCGGGTGAGATTAGGCGGGATATTAGGAGTCCTGTGACGGCAGTAGGCTCACTTATCCAATGAGAGGCAGTGGAATGGCTGGGCCCACAGTAACAAGGTGTGCTAACATATCCAGTGGCACTTGGTGGAATTCTCAGACACATTGACGCAGTAGTCGGAGTGCTCATGTATCCAGTGAGACTCGGTGGAATACTCCGGTATCCAATGGAAGCTGTAGGGTATCTTACTCAGAGATAGTGAAGAGAACACCGAGGCCAATAGTGACAGAAACAATGAGCCCTCACATACCAGTCACAATGGTGGCATGGTAATGCCCATTGCATCAGCAGTAGATAGCTCTCACATATCCAGTAAGATTAGGTGGAATATTTACGGACCCAGTGATAGCTGTAAGGGAGCTTATCCATCGAGAACAGATGGAATGCTCATGCAATAGGGAGAGCTCGAGTTTCCAGCAGGAGCGGGTGGAATGTTCAGGGCTCCCTTGGCATTGATCACCAACTTTAACATGCACAGTGAGATTGAACACAGGCAGAATCACCAACCCAGGGGCCCTTTTTTACAGGCACAGGAGTGAGGGAGGCATAGAAGGCCAAGGGAACATAGCACCTGAGCTCCTGTGACATTGGGTGGATGCGCAGAAATTCATTTAAGCCACCCTGGAACGCTCACGCCTTTCCTTTTCACGAGGCGTAAACTCAAGCCTGCTATCACTTAGCCTAAAGTCTCAATATTCAACAAAGGCATGCAGTCTATTTCTATTCAAATCTTGAAAAAGTACGCATTTATAGATTTACGAAGTAAGAAAGAAGCAGAACCTAAGGGGTGACTAGGCGCGGGGACCAGTTTTCTCCCAACTCAAAGCACATATCCGGGTACTGAGGGCACAACAACATTTACTCAGATAGCATGTACTGAGTGGCTAACTGACAGCTGCCTGGCTGCAGGCACCAGTACAGACGTTACCTTAGAACCAGCATACCACACATTCCAAATTAATTTACAAATGCCAGTGCGGACACGAGGCTTGGAACCGGTGGGTCTTTTTAATCAAAGCGATAACATGCTCAAGAGCGCGCGTCAACACTGCCAGCTCCATCTTCAGTCGACAGGGAAGGCAGCAGAATGCAGAGCACGTGCCGACTCCCGCTCGAATGCCCCTCCACGCGCTGCTGCCCGCCTCACAGCTCGCTTCAAAACCCCAGACCAGGAGCCCCAGTAATTAGCCGTCTATTCAGACTTCAATCTACCAGGCATCCGGGGAGCCGACATATTGATCGTTCACTTTCATGTGCTTTGACTCACCCTCAAAGAAGCCACTTGGTTGGTATCGACAGGGACAGTGATTTTCCATTTTGTAAAATGAAACAATTATTTAGTAGGGTGAAATATTTTTTTGTTCTAAAAGGTTTTCTTCCTTACACTCCTCACTTGCAAAACACCATGAAATCGTAACCAGCACTTGCAAAGCCATAAAATGGCATTGGCAAGCTGTGCGATTTTAAATATTTTTTTTATGTTATTGGAAGCATATGGCACAGAAAGTAAACATATAGAACGTAAATGTGGCTGCTGCATGCTTACATTAAGAATGTTAAATAAAAGAAAACAATACTGGTGCGGCTGTTTATCTAGGTTTTGTTTTTTAATAACAAGCTTTTCAATTGTATCATGCATTATCTAATAATTGTTATTGCTGATAATTGCGAAGGAGGCTAGACTTCGTTACCGTTTATGAAGCACTCACATTGCATGCAACTATAATGTTACTTAAATACTCCAAAGAAGAGCAACAAACAATTTATTTAAACAAGATAGCAAATGAAACCGAAAAATGTTTTCCATTCATTATCCAGGTTCTATAAACCATAACAAAATATAATAACCTCTAACTTATATATATCAAACTATTCTCCCCATTGAGAACAGAGGAGATGCCGCACTCGCAAAGTTGGCTGTCAGTGACTTTAATTTGGCAACAGCGTGGCAGTCCTGAGGCGTTTCGGTCCAGGGTGACCTTTATCAAAGGTAAGCCACAAGCACTCATCGGCACGGTTAGTGTCTACACACAATTGCCTGAATTAATTTTTTTAGCCCTCTAGTGGACACAATAGTTTTTGAAAGGCATGCTGGAACATATGGTTCGTTAACCGCATGCGTGCGGGCGGAATTCCGCTCGTACGCTGAGATTTTTAAAAGCGCACTTTACGTGACGAGCTGGGCTCGTCATCAGCGTGCGAGGAGGCTACCTCATGACGAGCCCAGCTCGTCATCAGCGGGGAAGGGGTTAAACAAGGTGTGTCTCTCTCTCTCTCTCTCCCCAAGTCAGGGGTTGCTTTTACTCATTCCAGGATGGCTTACATGGTATTTTACCAACCCAAATCTGTAATACTGGTTTGTAGTGGTAAAACACTTTTGTCTTTCTACAGCCAGGCATGGATGGCACTGAGCTAATCCTATGACTAAAGACTTTACTCTAGAAATGTCAAAATACTTTGTCCCTTTCTAGTTCTGCATGGATGGCACTGCTTATGACCTTACATATTACATCACTCATGACATGGATGTGTGAGTGGCTATATGGGTGTACAAGTAGGTATGTGAGTAGCTGTGTGGGTAAGTGAGTGGCTGTGTGAGTGACTATGTTGGTGAGTGGGTGTGTCAGTGGCTGTATGGATGTGTCAGTGGCTGTATGGGTAAGTGAGTAGCTCTGTGAGTGGCTGTATGGGTTCTTGAGTGGGTTTGTAAGTGACTGTGTGAGTGGGTGGGTGTCTAAATGGCTCTATGAGTGAGTGACTGGCTTTATAAGTGGCTGTATGGGTGAGTGAGTGGCTGTTTGGGTAAGTGAGTTGTGCGAGTGTCTCTAAATTAAGTATCTGTATGAATGGATGCATATGTGAGTGCTTGTATGGATGAGTGAGTGGCTGTGTTGAGAGGCTGTTTGGGTGAGGGAGTGTGTGAGTGAGTGCATGTATAGGTGTTTGAGTGGATGTATAGGTGAATACATGGGTGTGTGAGTAGGTGTTTGGGTGAGTGTATGACTTTGAGAGTAGCTGTATGAATAAGTGGTCGCATGTGTAGGTTTATTGGTGAGTGAGTGGTTGTGTGAGTGCCTCTATGAGTGAGTGGGTGTCTGAGTGGCTCTTTGGATGAGTGAGTAGTTGTAAGTATATGTATGGGTCTGCAAGTGGTTGTGTGGGTGTGTGAGAAGTTGTATAAGGGTGTGAGTGGTTCTGTGGATGATGTCATTTGAGATGTCATCAGTGATGTTAATGATCATGTCATGAGTGATGTAATATAAGAGGTCAGGAGCAGTGTATTGTAAGGACGTAAGTTATAGTTAGCTCAGGTATTATAACTGCTGATTTCACTGGTTTTGTATGAGTGAAATGTGAACTTAACTATAACATCTCTGTAACCACAGTTTTTTTCAGTGAATTTCTATGGTTTTTAAAAATTATATTTCCTAACTATAACGTCCCTGTAACCTTTGTTTTTTTAAGTGAATTTCAACTTTTTAAAAATATTATTTTCTAACTATAACTTGTTGAGGTTTAATTTCTATGTAATGAGCATTGTGCCACGATGAATCCTGCCCTGCGTATTTATCTAAGAAGAGGACACCTGTGCAACACCTCTAACCAACTGGAGTACTTTCTACTGGCTAATTAGTAAGTGCTACCCTGTTGGGTAAATGTATAGTGCATCCCCTACACTACAGCTGTGTATACAAAGCTGAGGAAATGTCTCCAGTGACCTTGTGTGTCTAACTTTGCCAATGTGATTGTTGCTCCAGCGGTCTTCAACAGATTCGTTTGGGGGAGATGTAATCGTATTCCAATGCATCAAGCCCCAGTCTGCAAATTCGGCGGGAAACGTGATCGGGGGCCTTTTAGTAAGCTGTTCATCATCCTGGGAAAAGGGCGGGAAGACCTTGCATACCACTAATTTATATGGGGCGGGGCTTCTAGGCAAGTTTACATACTTCTAGTTTTTACCAGGTTAGAACATGAGTTCTGAGCTCAACAGTAGATGACCAGAAAGAACCCTCTCGTCACAGACACTACGTGAGATATTGCGCTCGAGAAAAGCAAACACCTCCATCACGGATTACAGATAACTTTTCGGTGGAACCAGAGAGAAAACACACTAGCTTTGCCTTGGCCAAGTGTACGAAGTAAGGATGATTACTACTTTACAGAAGTGGAGCTTCAACATGGGTACCTGCTTTGTTTATATCTGTAAGTGCTTCCTGTTGAGGTTTCATTTCTGTGAAATGAGCATCGTGTCAGAAATAATCCTGCCATGGGTATTTATCCAAGAAATTTTGTGCAACACCTCTACCCTACTGGAGTACTTTCTACTGGCGAATTAGTAAATGCTACCTAGTTGGGTAAATGTATAGTGAATCTCCTGCACTACAGCTGGTTAAAGAACTCCAAGGGAATGTCTCCAATGACCTTGAGTGTCTGTAACTTTGCCAATGTGATTGCTCAACCTTTTCCACCAGATACATTTATAAGGTGGAACTGCAGAGACAACACTTGGATGTTTTGTACTTTTCCCTTTTTTTTCTTCTTACTATGGGGGGGGAGGGGGGTCAGCAGCCCCCCTGCCTGGGTTGATTTTGGCCTCGGGACCCTAACCCCCTGGGCCTGACCAGGGCACCTGGGTGACCTTTGTGCATCCAGATTGCAATGGGACCGTGGGGGGAGCATGAAGGCCGCCACGGTCCCCGTTGGATCTCCGCCTCCTGCAGTGGAGCCGGCATTGCTGAGACAGACAAGGGGCTGCCGAAAGGCGCGGACCCAAGAGTGTAGGTTAAAAGGCTTCTTTTAAATAATCAGGTCACCCTCAACCAAGGATAACGAGACGTGTTTCGACTCCACAGGAGTCTTTGTCAATCTGAGAGGCGCTATTACAAAGCAGGTATATATAGTCCTTCCCACAATGGGTTAGAGTAGACATGGATTCCGGAAAGAGAAAACATACAAGCGCTCCTTCTCTGGAATGGCACCCAGGATTTGGAACGCGCTCCCGTCTGAAACTAGGCTGATCTCCTCCACTGCACTCTTCAAGAAAGAGGTGAAAAGCATCCTCCTGGCCAAGATCTCCTGAACATGATTGGTGCTGGATCAGAGACTCTGCATTGCTCTGTATCACTGCTCACCTTGTCCTCTGGCACTATACTTCTAACCTGATGTTGTCACTACCAATATATGGTACACGTTGATTCACTCTCCAGATGCCCTCACTCAGTGTTCTCGCTACACTAAGACTTTGGTATAAGCCATCCACACACAAGGTACACATGAACACCCCTGTAGTGGGATCAATGACTTGTGCCATCTTATATTACTTGTTTACCTGATTGTATTGTGATATGTTCATGTATGTCACTATTACCCCACCATGTTAGCGACTACTATATTGCTCCCATTGTCTCTGTTCACTCATGTTTCATGTATGTCACCTTTACCCCACCATGTTAGTGACTACTATATTGCTCCCACTGTCTATGTTCACTCCTACTGCCCCTACCCTGTCTTTGTGAAGCGCTCTGATATCCGTAAGGATCTTGTTCGCGCTATATAAAACTCTGAATAAATAAATAAATGGAAGAAATACTTGCAAGCACGTTACATCAATGAATACCCTATGCAGTATATTCAAATATAATGACAGGAAAAACATCTAACATTTTAAACTTTGCATAATGCTACTATATTGTCTGCATGTTTAACCTTGCATTCTAAAGACATGGGTGATGAAAAGTGCCCTTGAAAGTAAAACTAAATTCCCTCAACAACCAAAGTGGGAACATTTTATGCAATTAAATGTTGGCGCCCTTCACTCGTATACATTGCCTATTGATTCGACATCTAATATGAGCAAAACTAAAATTATAATTAAGACACACACGACCCTGCTGTTTTAAGCATTTCTCGACATGGAACCACATTTAGCTCGAGTAGTTTTGCCGCACTCATTGTTTGCCTTCTGGAAAAAAGCCCTTTTGACCTCTCTACCACGTGTCCGTATAAATTAGAAAAGCACAAGGGAAGCACATGTTTTGGCAATTATGATGTGTAGTGGGAACAAATATTTTATTACAATCAAAGCAACTCAATAATACACTAGGTAATGACATTTCTACACATTATTCTCTGGTGTTCAGAAGTTACTCGTTTGAAAACGCCTTCCAATTAATAACATAGCCCACAAGCTCAAATATTATACCAAATATAATATGGATAACCACGAATAACTGGGATGTAGTTCCGAGAGGGTCTACAAGCGACATGAAATGTATAATGAGAGTAAAGCTGCAAATCTCGAGTTGTGTGAATGACACTCTGAACCCCAAGGTGAAGCAGCCACTTTACATACCAATTGCTCACCTTCAATTTTATGCTGTAGATGGGTTCGAAACTCATGCACTATGGTGAACATGCTTTTTGAATTGCGGTAATCCATACATAGAATTAAGCATGGACTGAAGGGGGCAGGCTCCCATGTGGAGTATTGGTATGTCACAGTAGAGGAAACGTAAGTTGCGTTCTCACTGCTGTGACGCAATTACAGGGAATAAGAATATTTTGGAAAGGAAGTTTACACAAGATGATTAGTGTGGGACCCACGTATAACCATTGCTTTTTAAAGGTTTTTAGCCCTGAAGCAATATAATGGTGTTTGGGGTCATATCTGGGGCAGGGAGGAGCTAGACTTTTGGGTTTTCACTGCAAGGATTATTTTATGTAAGAATATTATTTGTATGTGTATCACAACACTTGACAGTCATTTATAAAGGATGGGGCTTTGGGGAATCTAATGCAAGGCTATCTGCAAGACCATCTGTCAATTTATGTAAAAGACAAACTGTCTTTATTTTAATACCTTCTCTTCATCTAAGTTCAAACCATGTCCCCCTCTTCCTCTGTCCTTTTCTTATGTTGCTGAATCGCTATTCTCTCTTTCTCAAAGTATGTGGAATGGTCTCCCACCTTAATGACTTTTCCATATGGTGGGCAAACTCCAGTTTCAGTATCCCATGCTAGTCACTACAAGCTGATGCAACTGGTAACAGTCACTCGTAGGAAGTAGTGACTCCTTGAGGCAGCGGTTAAGGCAAAGTTGCTGACATAGGCTCCTGATCTGGACACTGGACTATCATTAGCCCGAGGATAGTTTCAGCATCTAAAGAACTCAATCAATTTACTTTGAAGGCCAGATTGAGGGGGGACACGGTCTTCTGTTTGATTCTGGGGCTTCAAACTCTTCGATTTACACAACTTCTGCCATTCTATACAGCAAAACAAATCCGTCATCTTTACAACTTCCAACTTTTACTCAAACTTGAATATTATTAGTGTAGTCTGAAGTCCAGAAACTAGTAATCAAGCCAAATATTCCATCACTGTGAGGCCTCTACTTTGGTTCTGTAACAGTCAATTATTACTGGTCAGTACATGCGATGGGTACTATCATTTACATCTGGTGACCCTAGTCCCACCAGTACTGCTGAATTTCAATTGACTAACCAAGTTAGTCGCTTTAGGCACGTGACCCTGCAAGTGTAATGAGGCTTAACAGCCAAAGTTTACTCTAAAAGATGCAGTGGGTTAGAAACCAATTCTGCAGGACACTAAGTACCACACAATAAACAGGTTGTCTAGTACAGGTTATCCATTCTTGGAAGAATTGTTCTTAATTTAAAAGAAAGCAAAATGTAGGTGTGGGAGGGCGGGTCGGATATACAGACGCAGAGGCTGAATATGCTGCCAAACAGGTTACTTTGTTATCAAGTGCCACAGTTTTGGGTTTTACTGCAGGAGGGAATTGTTCTTCCAGTTCAGGGTCCTCAGGTTGAGTTTGTGATGTTGCTGTCTCCGTGTCTTCAGTGATAAGACCGGTAGTCAGGGACTGATGCTCGGATTCATCCGTGGTGCTGTCTTCACCCGGAGGCTCGTAAAGAGGCAAGAAAAAGGGAGGCCGTCAGTGAATCTGTGGCATCACAGGGTGATTATAAATTCATCACCAACACCCGGTGAGTTTTAGGGACTACTCACTATTTGACACTTAGTGAAAGTACGAGACTATGTGAAGGAGTATTGGGAAGGGTTGGGTGAATAGGAATCGGACGCAGTGCATAAAAACAACCAGGAAATGCGCCCACGATCGTTAGCAGGGTTTCTTCACTGCCGTACCCACTGAGTACTATTATCTTCCTGTACTCAATAGTCTCCTTCCTCCCGCCGCCCTAGTCTAATCCACCCCATTTTCCCCTGAATCAGCATCACTCACCGGCTCCACCACAACTCTCCTGAGTTGCAGCTGCTCTTCAGCCTCCTCCGGTGGACGCCACCACTCCTCGGTCCAGTGGTCGTCTGCTTCTTCCTCCTTGTCTCCACTCCGGTCACCGTCCTCGTGTTACTTTCTCTGCGTGGTGTCATGCACTTCTTCCGCACTCGACTCCTCGCACCGGTCTTCGCTTCCGCTGGTCAACGACGCCTCTTCCTCTTCTGGCCTCACTCAATGGTGGGGAAATACTGCTTCCGGGATCAACTCCTCCCCTCTCCACCTCTGTGTCGCGCTGTGGAAAGACATGAGAAGTGGGTGTGTCTTTTCTCTTGGCCGCGATTTGCCTGCGTCTGCCCCTAGTGTTTTGTTCTCCGTCGTGAAGGATCATAGTAGCTGTAGTTCCTTACTCGCGGTGGGATTCACTACCCCGGAGTTCACCCGCTCACAAGAGGAGATAAAATTGAAATGTACCCAAACAAGCTTCTGGGTGGAAGTACGACCCTGATCATTAGTGAGCTGTATTTCACAAGATGTGGCCTGGTAGCCAATGCATTGCTAAGGGCCAATGGCGTGGGTGCTCTCAGCTGCCTATTGTGAATTTGACATTCACAACACTAAGTCAACGTGGCAGACAGAAATTAACAAGGTATCAAAGTGCATATGATCTGTCTGCCTCTGTCCTATTAGCCTTGTATTCTGGGTGGCAGGTATGAAAGTGTAGTGAGGGTGACAAGTCTGTGTGACAGAGAATTCTAAGACTAAAGGGCCCACAAAATGTAGAGGACCCTAAAACTTGCACAAAGGCCCTTTCAAAGTCCAACACCAATTCACATATTCAAAATCGAACTCATTCAATAGTCTCTGTGCCTAAATAACTTAATTACTGGGAATCTGGCAGCCTGGACATCAAATGCACTTGCCACAGTAACAGGTGATAAATCGGATGTGGAAGCCAACTAGTTCCCCATCTTTAAAAGAGGAATACAGTGCAGTAGTGGATAAAGCTTCAACAAAATCAACCCCCATCACACTAAACTTCTGTTTTGAAATAGGAAATCTGACTAGTCCTGGTCAAAAAGTTTGGTTGCATGGAGAATCCATAGGCCTAGAATCGCCCACTGATGTCTCGCACTGGAAATGCTGTGTTGGGTCAGAAGGCAGCTTTGATTAGCAACTTGCTTATCACCAGCTGCTCCTCATCTCTTGCAGGGCAGTTCGGCATCAAAACAGGGACCCACGGCGGGGCTTCTTTCAGGACCTAGAGGCTACTCCGACACCTTAAAGAATGACAGCAACAAGCAGGGTTTGGTTACTGGTAAAACATCTCCTTGTGCTGATGCACTCACGGTCTCCTTCTCAAAGTCCAGGTAATAAACAAAGCTATTCCCAAGGGGCCAGTGCTTCACCAAAGTGTTTGGCACCTGGGGAAAAGGTAACGTTGTTCAAGATTTGAAATACGCTTTCTCCAATCAGGATAGTGTGAGCCTTTTCACTGTGAGATCCTTTCCCCCAGCATTTATAGTCAGGCAGGACATTAGCTCTGAATCCAAACCAGTAAATACGTTTGAAACAGACACCACACACGACTGGAAGTCCTGAGATTTATCCACCCATTAACATCAACTTCAAGTTAGGAGTCAAGAGCATGGCCAATTTTTAATGGAAACCATTTTTTTAATGAAAACACGCTGTCTCCGATAATTTTCCAACATGAAACAGTTTAATTGTGTGAAATGCAAATGAGACACTCTGTGGTGCCTGGGGCTTTTTTCCCTTACACGCGATGCTTTAATTAGATAATTAGAGGATTATAAGGTGCCAAGGCAACAACGATTTTTAAGGGGGTGTGGAGGAGATAATCAGACTGCAGTAAAAGCCGCTTTCTGGCATTGCCACAGGAGAAGGAAGGCACTTTCCCTGTGAATTTAGAAGCATTTTGCAGTCTAGTTTGTGTGTGAAAAGGTCCCACCATTCATGTCCACAATCAAGGGGGGCAAGTGCCTGGGTGGCCAACTGCAATTTTTTAGGTTTGGCGTTAGCCAAGACATTTTGATTTTACGAACATTATATGTCCAATATACTTACTAACAGGAGCTTTCTGTCAACCCTCTTCAACCACTGATCTGTTATTGAGTTATTTAAAATGTTCTTACGTCCAGTACAGCATAGGTGAGTGGGCCAGCTTAAAAAAGCCACTGGCTAATTTCACTGTGAGAGACAGCATTCTATCCTTTCACACGGAGCACATCCACTCACAAAATAGTTTACTTAAGTGTCAGAGTGTACTATGGCAATGTGAGCTTTTTGAAACCTCAGACAAGGTTCTACATGTTATGCTGCTGAATAAGATTAAGAGTTCTTGAGCACAAATAGCGAAATTCCAGCCTATCGAAAGCAGTCATGGGATTTTACTTTTAATCATGCTGAAAAATAACGAAGACAGGGTAGATCTGCTAGAAAACAGTCACAGCAATTGTTCTAACTTACACATCATCACCTTTAGGTTCACCTTCAATTCCTGATTTCAGCCCAGTCACAATGCTGAACTTTAAAGTACTGTCCACTTGGAACTGTCAGCACATTTTTTTAAATAAGCAAGGTTTCACAACCATATTTTGGTACATTTCATGTTGCCGTCTTCAAAGTTCTATAAAACATGATGCCCGATTTACCAATAGTAAAAAACATCCTGTATCTTGTAGCCACTCTTCATCTATTAAATCGGCTGCAGTGACCCTTTTTTTATCGCTACCCTGAAGCAACCAGAAAGCATTTTCAGAGTTTCACTACACTTTTCAGAGTGAAAAATCTTCTAAAAACAGTCCATTTACAAAATCCATTTAACACAAAGGCCCAAAGTTTACCATCTCCATTTCCATGAGCTTTCCTCTAATATGTGAGGCAAAAGTTTTGTGGCCTTATTTTGGATCGACTTGTGATGATGCACAAAGATCACAGGGGTTATACTGGCTGTGAGGTGGTGAGGTTAATTCCCTCTCCAACTGTAGGTACTATAATGTTTACCTGCATTGCTTTGCTTACCTGTAAATTTGGACTTAGCAGCTCAGAATCTGAGGATAACTCAGTCACGATTATGACTTTACGACAGCTGAGACTTGGATTCATTGAGACAACTTGAACATAAATAACAGTGGGCTGAAGAACTGTTACACCATTAAAACTGTTGTCGTCCTGTCTGCAGATGGCAAACCACTGGTGCAGTTACCAATTGCCTTCATTGGTCTCGGATTGATTTCTACTTAGTGGGTTAAAGAACTTGGTTTTCCTCTGGACAGTGATGGTATCTTCCACATAGCATACCCTCGCCTTTCCTCACTGCCTTTCTTCGAGTTTGATTGGGCCATGTTGTTAATTAAGGCCAAAGCCTTCATTTGGGATTGACCTTGATTGAGCAAAAGTGCATGTATCGTATCCAAAATAGATACTCCAGAAAGTGTCATAGTCACTGTCTCTTGGTGAAGGCCACTGACCGCCTTCTTCCAAGAGAGTACATTTGATATCTTTGGCTCTGACAGGTCAACATTGTTGTGTTGGCGCCAATTAACTTAGAAAAGATTATAATATGTACTGCATCTAGCTCATTGACAGCATTAGACCTTCAAAAGAAAATGGAGCAGAGCTATGGCGATACTTTCACATGATGGAGCCTACACTGTGGAACACTTGCACCATACAACACCCCAAATTTCCATGGTTGAAAGAAGATTACATTTAATTTGTCAAAGCGCTTAAGTCCTAGATTATTCGGTCTTCAACTTCCTTGGATTTTTGTTCACTGTTGGACAAACAGGTTCAAGAACTATTTTTCCATGATTAGAAATAATGTCTGCAAATTATGACCTCTTCACTGTTTGTTGTAATAATCTCATAAAAAACAAACTTCACGAAATCACAGGCATCTTCTACATTCAGGAACTTTAGAATTCTGAAGCCATAAAATATTAAACCGGCATTCAGAAACCCAGCACAAAAAAAGCTGGTGAAAACCTGCACACAAACTCTGGACAGCATCTGCAACCATGCCCATGCAAGCACACTGATCCGAATAATCAGTAGCCACTATTTCTACGGCTAACACATTACAATATAAAATGTATAAAAATACATTTCCGGGGTAGGATTGCCTTGCAGACCCAGGAAAGAAATATATCAAATCAGATGCATTGACTGTAAAATGAGCATATACACCACTGCTCACCGAGAGCGCGGAGGAATCCATAGCCAAACACAGCTGCGATGGCGCCACCTGCCAATTCAGTAGCCTGGGATCAGAGAACAGGAAATAAAGTGCTACTCATCTCCCTTTGGCAGGGCACTCGGAGCACAGTGTTAGGGCACAGGTGTACTGCTGGACTTTTCCAAGAAACTTTTGGACCAAGGCCAGTTTCTCGCATCTAACAGCGTGTGTTTTCGCTTTCACCAGAGTCCAAGTGCAGTTTATCTATGTATTTTTTACTTATGTGGCGCACATTGACTCAAGGGTATTTTGGCAATAGAAAACCTCCTAAGATACTAAAAAAAGACACAAAACCAGACCGCAAGGCATGATAACTAACAGGACAGAAGGGATTTGTATAGCTTGTTGATATCGGACAAAATTAGACAATGTCTCTCTCAATAAAGGGCTCTTCCAAGTTCATGGTCCATCTCCCAGAAAGCGATGCTTCCATGGCAAGTCTGTTTAAAACGTGTGACTTGTAGTGCCAGAAGATCTCCAGAGTGCAGAAGAGGTCTTACAAACACATCGGGGATCAGATAGAGTGACTAGAAGTTGGGTCAGTCCAAGAAGGGGCCTGGTGAGGCAGAAATAAAGCCCTCAACAGGTCAATGTTACACCGGAAGTCAGCACAGAAAGACAGTGGCAGAGTTGAAAAGATCCGATCCGCACTGTTCCTTGATATGGGCAGTGTCTCCCCCTGCAATACAGCAAAATCATAACACTGCTTCTTGAAAATTTTAACAATCACACAGTTAAAATATTCAAGAAGCAGTATTATAATTTTGCTGTGCGGATCTAATTTTATCAAGCATTCCAACATTCCACACACATCACATTCATACTGGCTGAGCAGCAGGGAACAAATAGCTAAGGGAAAGGATGGAAAGTAACATTACAAGTTACAACATTGCAGCTAGGGTCAGTATGTGATACCACACTGCACGCTAGTTTTTGATTAAATGTGCTTATCTATAACAAGAAAAGAGTGCACTGGCATTTGCTAAACTTTTTTCAAAATTGAGACGATCACATTTTTTAAGGCTATAGACAAGCCTAGCAGACGTATTTTTGAGCCACTGAAATTTTGTGACAAAGAACTCAGGAAGTTCAAGTCAAATTGCATTGCTAAAACTTAAAATGGGAACGCACTCAATATACCTCCGCTGTAATATGCTAAGAAGATGTAATAAAAGGATGAAAATTCTTTAACATTTTCTTTAAAATAAGGTCCTACCCATCAACATAGCTTTTTTTGAGGCATTTCTCCCCAGAATCAAGCTGCAAGGGTTAACATATCCACGGAGGACCAGAGTCTTTTACCTTCAGTGCTTTGAACAGTATCACTTTGAAAGTGATGTTGAAACATAACAGACATCACTCAAAAATATTCTACAACCATTCAAGTAGTGGCCTGTGTCACTCAAATGTAGTTGACTGCCAGTGACATAATCGGAGATGGAGGTTCTACAGGCAGAAAAAAATAAAAAAATAAAGGGTATTAATCAGTAAGGATTTTAATACCAACTCTCTTCCTGGGCTCTATTATATTCTTTTTTCACTGCATCTTACCACTGCAACTACTTGTCTCCCATATGCGTAAAAACATTGACATTTCAGGGGGCAGTGTACTTGGTAAAATGTTGTCGTAGGAGCAGCCGCAAGGGACTGCAGCTAAATAACACTGGCTCATGGCACACACTGCCATATCGTGATAACATATGAAGAGGTATGTTGAAATAGCACAATACGGCAGGTGCTTAGAAGAATATAACTTCTTAGCATTAGTAGCAGTAGTTGCTAGCACAAGCATTTTTAACACAAGGGCTTCGGGCCTCTTGCTCTATGTGGTACAATAACGCGCCTGCGCTTCAATGAAGCAGTCAATTGTGCACCTCTGCCTCAGTGCCACCGAAATGTCACTGCCTAGCGATGAAAGAATCCCAGAGATGAAATTAGGAAGGCAGGAGGACATTGGGAAGGTTAAGAAACCTACTATCTATCACGAAAGTATTTAACCAGCAATCAAGGCTTTAAAGTGCGTAACCCAGTTAGCACGAGTCAACCAGGGATGAGGCTAAGAAGCGAGGGAAGAGGATATACGCCATTAGCAATCAGATGTCCGTAGGCCGAGCCGTCTAGACCAGCCAGACACAGGTACCCGGTAAGACTCCCGGGAAAAGGGGGTAGGAGGAACCTGAGATGTAAGACAATAAATGTTCCAACACTGAACCACACACGAAGGTACCATACGACAACACTGAACCACACACACAGGTACGTACCATAAGACAACACTGAACCACACACACAGGTACGTACCAGATGACAACACTGAACCACACACACAGGTACCACACGACGACCCTTAACACACACGCAGGTACCACACGACAACACTGAACCACACACTCAGGTACCACACGACAACACTGAACCACACACTCAGGTACCACACGACAACACTGAACCACACACTCTGGTACCACACGACAACAACACTGAACCACACACGCAGGTACCACACGACAACACTGAACCACACACTCAGGTACCACACGACAACACTGAACCACACACTCGGGTACCACACGATAACCCTGAACCGCACAGGGGTCTAAGGTGGAAGCTGCAAGATGCCCCCAGCCAAGCCCCATGTGGGTGAAGACTTTTTGGCCACGTAGCAATCAAGGAAAGATTGGGGGGGCTGAAGATGTAATTGCAGCATGTCCCCATAATGAACGGCAAACAGAATGGATAGGAATCTTTGGATCAGCCACAGGAGCTGTGCGTACAAGTTCTTCTGCTCCCCCTGATGAGTAGTGAAAACCTCTCTTCCCCCAGCACAACTCAACCCCCCCCCCCCAGTGAGAGTAGTGAAAGACTGCCTTTACCTCCTTCTCCACAAGGGTAATGGAAGCCGCCCGACACTATTCGAAGGGGCTAACCACCGGGTCAGCGGTACCCAAGTGAAAGCCCTCCACACAGAGAGTAGTGGCCCCATCCATCCACACCCCTCAGATGGGAGGCGGGAGCCACCAAACTCGCTCTGTCACCACGTGAAGGAAGTCCAACCTGAGCGTGGCAGGTGGGACACCCTAAAGAAGGGTGGGTTTCAGTTGGGGGGCCGGTGTATAGGTCAACAGTCAGATGAAATCCCACGCATGCAGC
This sequence comes from Lissotriton helveticus, assembly GCF_964261635.1. Classification (NCBI taxonomy): domain Eukaryota; kingdom Metazoa; phylum Chordata; class Amphibia; order Caudata; family Salamandridae; genus Lissotriton; species Lissotriton helveticus. Next base: position 1,878,730,649 of record NC_136057.1, on the reverse strand, counting down.
TTTGGGGTGGCGTGTGTTGCGTCAGGCTCTCGGCTGGTGCCGCACTTCCGCTCCCCACACCCTGTCATCAACAATACGGAATCATGGAATTAAAGCCAATCAGCGGCCTGAAAGCCGCAGCTGGCAGCCCAAGCGGCGCAGCCCAGAAGTGCCTTTGAATGGCGTCGACGTCCTCCTCCTCAGCCGTGCCTCGGTGCTCATCAGGCCCGCGTGCGGTGACTCAGCCTTTAAATGCCCTGCCTTTGTCATGGCAAACCTGCACCGGCAAATTACCCCGGGTGACGCAAGTCCTGGCTTTCTAAAACTTCACTACGCGGCCCTGGCACCCCAGGGAGACGCAGGGAAGAATAGGTGCGAAAGGGACAGGCTGTGCCAAGAACATATTGAGAGATACTTAATGAGAGCAGGAAAAGGAAAAAAAGTTTTAGTAAGAAAGGCACTGCCTTTATTTTTAACTGTTTGGGCTCCAGGGGCCAAAAGTAACAATCGCAAACTCTGTGATTTGCAAAAGCACAGGATTTCTGACTGGCAAATACCTTTTTAAAATGTACTAACTCTGCATTTTGCGCTTTGGAAACATGTTTTCTGAATCACAAAATGTAGTTTGCGACCAATACCAAATCGCAATTTGGAAGTGGCGTGAAATGGGTTTTCCTTTTGCAACTGGTATGGTATGTATCAAAAGTCTGCGAACACAATTCCGGTCGCAAACCACTAATCAGTTACACATTCCAAAATTGGCAGGGTAACCAATCTTCAAGGCGAAGGGGTTCCTTTTAGACCTCTTCCTCTTTATGAAGTTTTGATGTGACTGTAATGGTGCAGGGGATTATGGTCAGCTCCCTCAAATGTTTTCGAAAACAATTTTTTTTTGTTAAGCAGCCAGAGTTCCTTTAAGGAACAAATACTCCTTAAAAAATTAAAAAAAATAAAACAAAGAGCAGTTTCCTTTTTGGAATGCAGCCACAGGGACGGTGATCTACTGTCGCTTGCAGGCCTCCATTCCTGTGATTAGTCAATCACAGGAGCTTGCAAATTGCGACCTACATAATGAATATTAATTAGGTAGGTAATTCTGTGATCCCCTGTCATTATCTATGTCGTGAGCCAACCTACTAGTAAGATGGGTCGGTTTGCAAAATCTAATTTGATTCGCAAAAACTTGGTGCACATTTTTCGACCACTATTGTAGATTGAATCTTAGTAAATCCGGCCCCAGGTACCGGCAGGTTGAGGCGTTTTTCCAATATTAACGCTAATGTTTCATCCTTTTCTGTATCGTCACAGGAACAAACCGCACGTGGAAGAGAGAGAGAGTCTGCAGAAAAACAAAGGACAGGCAAAATATGCCTCAAGATGTAAACTACACGTTCTTGCAAATTATGATAAAGTATCTAATCATGTACACAGCACAGGAAAGAGTGGAGGGGAGATGCGGTAGGGGATATTCATAATAAATAAAACTACATTTTTCAGCAAAAAATTCTCTAACAATCAAAATACATAGCAAAGGAGAATGAGGCTCCTAGCGGCTGAACTTATGCTAACCTCAGGAACCAAAATATCTGGGTTCAAATCTCGGCTTCACTACCCGACTAGAACATCTTGTAGTTCTTGGCAGATCACTAGCTCATTGTGCTTAAAATTGTAAATCTGTGTAATTCACAATGATCAACACTATGTTAAAAAAAAAAGCAAACATCAGTTTCCCATCCTCTTCTGTACTTCACCTTTTATACATTTATTTCCCAATTTTATACAGGCCATCATAACACAAACTGCTGTAAGCATGCTTCACAGATAACCAACATGTTGAGAGAAATGTCTCACACTGTATGGAGTAACATAACAGAGATAGAAACCCAGACTGGATTAGGGCTGCAAGAACTTCATACTGAAACTTACAGAAGGAACAGGAAAATAATACATTGGAGAAAGTTGGGAGTTCTGAAAAAGGAGGCAGTAAACTGAAGAAAAAAAAATAAGTGGAAGATTTAAGAGGGCCTAAATATGAGGGGCAGTAATTGACAGAAGTAAGGGCAAGAGGAGAAAGAGATGTCGGGAGATGGCACCTTTTGTTGAAGAAGTGATCTAGGGATCTTCCCCGATTCTTTACCTTGCTTGAGTGAGGTCTTTTAAAATGGCAGATGCACCTCAGCTTCAATTGCTCTTTAACCTTTGCCATTGGGATCGCTCTTTTTCACAGCTACATGTACCCGCTATGATTGTACTTCATTGGGCAATGAGGGCCTTGCATCCGTAGCCAGATCAATGCTTGGGTCCAAAGACTATCTGAAGATCCTACAAAAACACAGCTTGTACATTCTGCGAGTTCACTGTTGCAAAGGTTTTAAAGGTCTATGGGCAAGCCCTGCAATGCTGAACCTCTCACACAGAGTAGTGGTTGAACAGGGAGTGGATTCGCTCTGGAACAGTAGTCCAGTGCCTTCACCATGTAGGATCCATATTAGAGAGTTATCCAGATCTTAGCCCTCTAGCAGGCACTTGATCAGAGGAACACGGAGGTGCGGCACAAAGGTCACTGGCTAAAGAGTGTGAACCAACTGGTGCTTGAGAAGGAGTCACTTGGCACGGGAGATGCCACTATCCCTTTCTACTCTGCATTGGTGGACCGAGAGGAGGCATACGTTCAAATGACTTGCCGCCCATCAGCCAAAGTTCAGCACAGTATTGTGGTAGTTGGAGCATTTAATAAGCATCCAACAGTAAATGTGTGCATTTGGTGGTATGACGCAGCACCAAGAAATATCACACAACATCCCAAAAGAACATATCAGGCAGCCGTCACTCATCCAACACTGTTTCAATGTCCCTGTAGTAGACAACGTCTCACTATCTGATGCTGCATGGGTCTTTGAGGGCGCTTCAATGAATACATAATGAAAGCTGGCGGTGAATGAATGAAGTCACAGACTTGGGTTGATGCAAAGGACGTGCCTGCAGAAGACGGTTCAACAAGCTAGGAGAGATAAAGACTGCACCATCTCAAGACTACTCACTCGTGGCATAACACCAAAAACATGCCAGAGTACCATCCCACCACATCCTCGATTTTACTACCAAACGACTTGGTATTTTACATGGAGTGCTTGTAGATGCAAACACTGCACAATGCACTCGATGGAAGTTCTGCAACTACTGGAGACACCCCTCAATTAACTCCCTTTACACAGCACTGGGCACCACAGTTCCACCAATTCGTAGAATAAAGAGCTGTTACTATCAGCCACATTATTTTTTTTTACTACTGTGAGGATGAAAGCCTGAGCTGGCCCTACGAGGATTCAATTCTGTACTTCTCGGGCTGCACGCGTGCTCTGCGGCGAGAGCTCGAGCCATCTGCGATAAATCCACAAAAAGACATTACAAGGCGAGTTGCGTCTCAAAACTGCCATTAAAAAACACCCTTTCGAAAGGGCCCGCCTCGAGCAGTTCCCATGGGCTTTTTCACTTGTTCCCGGTATGAGGAATTCTGGGTCAGGGACCTGTTACGTTAGCCTGACTCATCTCGAAAACTCCTTTTATGTTCTGATGATGCGTGGATGAGATCAGTGGAAAAGGGATTACCTCATGCAGATAACCGGTCTGTGTGAACTGGTGGGGGTGGGTCCCCGCGCGCCCTGCAGCACTCTGCCCAGCACCGCCTGCTGCGCCGAACAATACAGCTCTGTTCGGTGAGTCCATCTCCTGCACCGGAAGGAATGCAAGGACGAGGAGCTTTAACCAACCAACCGGGCGCCTCCTTGAAGTAGAAGCTCCACCACTGGACAGCGGGGAAGTGAACGCGTCCGGGAAGCCAGTAGAAAAGACCCTGGCCAAGTGTCGAGAAGACAAGGACCCCTAACTCCAGGGCTTTACGTGGGATGAAAAAACTGGGGGTCTCTCAAAGGGGCGTGGTCAATGTAATTAAGGGCGTGGCTTAAAAATACATAAGCTAAACATCTGCTTTAGCACAGTGTGCCGCCCGACTTGTATTTGGCTGTTTCTGTCACTGCATCCAGATATATGGTACCACAAGTAACATCATACCTACAAGTCAGGACTATGGGCTTTGTCAATGGTTGCTTATGGCATAAGATAAATAAGCAGCAACTATAGCTTGTAGTTAATATTGAAAAAACTTCCACTTAAAGCCCAGACACCACACAATGTTGCTGCTCCTGAGTTTCAAAAAGAGAAGGGAAATCCAGAGAGAAAATGACGGTCTTTAAAGGATTTTCCTTCCTCTACACGCTCACCATGCGCACATTGATGTGCCTGCTGTCACTGCAGTCTGGGGAAAAAACACGGACCGCCCGTGCCAGGGCACAAAACAGAGCCCGGTAGAGACCCGTTTCGAGGCCCCTTTAAAAAAACAGCCGGTGCTCAGACTCGTTGAGACTGGCCCACTTAAAGCCCTGCCTAACTCCATTAACACATGGGGCAACAGAAAACCGATGCCTCCGAAAACGGCGCCAAGGCCTAACCTAACGATGTGCCACATACCAAGACCAATGGAATTATGCGGTTTTGCGGGTGCACTTTTTTTTGACTAATTATAAATTTGTCGCATTTGCCACATTATCCATAGCCTGCTGCATAATTCCAATGGCCCTCCACAGAACTGCCAAACACCCAACAGCTTACTATCCACTAATGTATAATGTGTAGGCCCCTCAATATACTTACCAATTACAACACGTTAGCTTACGCCTATCACAAGTACCCAACACTGCATCACAGCCATCTAATTGGCTGATGATGCCTCTCAACCGAATAGTCTCCACCAATCGGGCGTTGGACAATTTGTGCGCCCTCCAGTGGCCTAAACAAACAGCACATACATAGTCCATCGTTCTCTAGCAAGAGCCCAACATGATTGAACACACATTACTTGTCCCATTAACCAATTCAAACTACTCCTACACTTTACACTGGGCAGACGGGTCTTCACCTGGGCGGCCTTAGGCATGTGCAAGCTGTGCACCTGCACAGGGCCACTAAACGCCAGGGGCCACCACGCCAATATATATCCTTAAAATAAGAATCCTCTGAGGATGGATACATATTTGCGTGGCGGCCCCTGGCAGGGATTTGGCGGCCTTCACTGGCCTCCGCGCTCCGCCCCACCCGGACCCCCTCTTCCAGGGCCCCCTACCTACGCTCCCTGCCCGGGCCGCCATGAGCATAGAGCCGTCCCTGGTCTTCACCATGACACCAGACCACCGAGACGCCCATCACTATGAATCCCAGAACCACGAAGGGTCATCAGACCACGAAAGGTCTATGGGAATACAATATTTATATACTGCAATTCAAATGCTGGGGTCATGGCAAAAGTCTGCTGAAAAAAACAGAACAGAGGTGACGTATTTCGGCCTGTGCTACTAATCAAGCACTTCCGTAAGCACAATCAAGGCTCTCAAAAGACCACCACAGAGCAGACGTGGGAGGGGGGATGGTTAGAACACCAGCAATTGGAAGAAACATAGATGAAGTAAATATGTGTCATACAACGCAGTTTGGCACCAGTATCTAATGGATTCAAATGCCCACTGCCATTTCTTTCTTTTATTGTGGGAAGGGACAACTTACAATTGTACAGAAGTGTCTATTTGTTCTGTATAGTGACGTTAAATGCTGATAATTTAAGCGGTGCAGATCAAAAATCTGTTGTCAACATTGCTCCCTGTGGATGGGGTGGGTGGAAGGTTCATGATTTGGGTAATTAGTCCACTTTTATGCCAAACATTCTCATAATATGGCAGATGTAAATTTCTTCAGTTTCCCCAAAATACGCTTTTACTTACTGTTGATTGTGTTGATATGTATATGGATTGTGATTTATATTTCACAATTCGAGCAACGGAGCACACTATACTTTATATGAGGAGTTGGGAAACAGACCTACAAGACTGTGTACATTAACTCCTTCGACGCTCATGACGAGCCCAGCTCGTCATGGAGTTTCCATTGATTTCAATGGAAATTACATTGAAGATCCAAAATAGCCTTAGCATCCAATTAAGTGGGAACTACCCAAATACACTTCATACATCACATCACTTTTTTTTTTAATAAAGTAGTTTTGCTGTTTGTGACGGTGTTTGTGGCCCGGTCTCAGGCACAAATATCTGTTTCTACATTAGTATTTAAATTTAGCTCTGGTTAAACCTCAGCATATCTACCTGCTATGGAAGCCAGTCTCTCAGGAGTAGGGTGCTACGTTAGGAAGGCAGATTCACCCTGAGCTGGTCTGTGGTGACGGGCCACTTATCTAAGGGTGGCAAAAAGCAGGGTTTGGTCCAGGTGCCCATGTGGGTGTCTGTTAGGGCTTCGTTGAATAGCAGTAGGGGTTCAAATGAGTCTTGTTCTTGAGGTAACATTTCTGTGAGGACATTGGTTTTAATCCAAACTGAAGGTAATTGTAGATGTAAGACTCTGGCCATGCATGTAATGACCGTGGCAAAGGAAGCAGACTCTTCCATGGAAGGACCGGGAGAGGAGAGACCTGTCCTTTGTCAGGGGAAGTGTCCAGCCTACTGGCCTCTTGTAGGTCCATATAAAAACTGTCATCAGATCATATTGGAGGGAAACTTCATCAGCTCCCACACCATCATCACCAAAAGCTGGTTGCTTTTGGGGAGAGTACGACCTGAATAAGATGTAGGAGCACTGGAGGGCGGCCCCCAAAGGAGCTGTCTTGTCAGAGTCAAAATATATGGGGGTCGGACGCATAGGGAATGAACTCTAGTGTGGCTTCGACAAAGTTAAAGGTGGAATCTGTTCAGAGTTAGACAGGACTATGGGCTCGACCGCCTCCTTTGGCATCAGTGGCGTCAACGGGGCAGGAGCTGGCATGGATTGTGGCACCATGCATGAAGTCACAAATGCAGTCAAAGCTGAGCCCTAAATGGTTTCAGGAGACACGCCCGGAGCAGAGGGTGGACTTGTAGGCATAACCCGAGAGGAGGCCTTTGTGTCTCCATAGGGCCTGAAGGAGCACAAGAGGGAGCCAGTAGGGTGCCAAAGATGTGGAGCATGGCCTCCGTAAAATGCCTCAATCTGTTGTGGTGTCGCAGACGGACCCAGAAATTCAGGGTGCATCGGAATCAGTTCTACAGTAGGGGATCAGGACGGAATGTGGCGAGGCTTAGACTTCTTTTTTTCTTTTTTTTACTTACCTAAAGTCTTGAAACATGACCTATCAAAGTACCGACCTCGGGCCAGTATTTGAACGAGAGCAACCTTTATGCAAATTCTTTCAGTGTTCAGCGACACACAGCTTGCCTTCATAGACCAGATCACCTTCAGGTGAATGAGGGCACACTCCTTGCATGGCCTTGCACGACTTGGAGTTGTGGCCCGGCCCCTAACACCTGTGATACACCTCGTGGGTATCTGTCATGGGCATTTGCTTGTGACAGTACATACAAGGCTTAAACCCTATAGTTTTAAGAACAACCATTACATTCCCTTGCACATTGGTAAAGAATTTAATAGACGAAGCTCGAAAAAAAAGTTGGAACTAGCTCAGGATGTACGTACAAAGGTGATGAAAGAAAGGAAACAACATCAAAGCAGTTGGGTGGCACCTATATGTTGCTCCAGTCGCTTCCAGGGGGTGGAAGTCTACGCGGACCCCCATGATGTCACCTACTGACAGGCAGGGGCTATGCTGAAAAAAATCTTACTGATCCAGTGTGGCACTTGGGGACATTCTAAAGGTGAGAAATCTGCAGTTGAAAGTATCCATCAGAAAGCCAGGAATAAAACTAATTTCTGGTTCAACAGTCTGTAACTTAAAAAATAGACATCACAAGCCACATGTGTTGTCTTTGCACTGGGGTCAACATGCTTCGAAGGGCAAGAAGATAAGCGAAGACCTTTGTGAGACACTGGGTACTGCCATATGCAGGATGAGAGCATGCAATGGCAGGTAACACTGGACTCTAAAGGGGTACCTATTATTAACTTATGCGCCAACTGATGCTCTTATGCATGAGCCCTTTTCCTCCATCCAGTTCTTCAAAGAGAATGCGTTATGAATCTCTTCTATGGCGTGACTTTTGAAAAAGTAATGTTTATGGAGCTTTCGGCATCCTAAAATGAATAGTCTAGGAATGGTAAGAGAGGGAGCTCTTGAACACATAATCAGATCACTACTGGTAATACACCTAGCTTTGATGGCACCTCAGCTCACACAGCCGGCGGTTCGCACAACCATGCCTCGCGGGCCGCAGAGCCTGCCAACTTCCACAAGTAACTTCGTTACAGCTTGAAAACCAATATCTAGTTATTAAAAACTATTTGTTCTTTGAATAGGTATATAAAAGATGAGAAAATCCATGCAAATATTTTAGTGTAAAGAGGTCTGCTATCTAGCAGTAGCTTTCAGATCCTCCTCGGAGCCAGAGATGGGGTGACAGACATTTCATGTTCCTAGCCATTACTTTGGAACAAAGTGCCACTAAATATTGAAAGAGGGCCTGCCAGCCCTATTGTTTCCATAGTCTTCACCAGTTCAAAAATGGTGTGATGGCACCACCTTCATTTTCAAAAGTACACGGCAGTATAGTAGTTAGGAAACCTGCCTGTTCTTTGCAGGAGAGAGTTGCAGAGGAGCTGGTTTCCCTTTGCAGGACCTCACAGGGGTCTGCAGAGGGAAAAAGGGGTAGAGGATGGTCACCGTCCTTGGAGATCAGGTAGGAGATAAGAGGGGAATGTCCTTCAGTGAATCTTCAAAAGAACTGGCAGGGATAGGATGCTAGAGGAGGAAAGATATATTTCAGCCTGGACTGGAGAATGGTCTGCTACTGCTCTTGTGGGTTGCCTGAGAGCCTCGGAAACACAGACCTTCCGAAGTTGGGGGTGAAGGTTGTGTGTGTCTGGATAGCTACTGAGACCAGACTGGAACATAACTGGAAGTCTGAGATAGACAGATCCACACATGTTCGGTGGTACTAGATTTGGAAGCAGATCAAATCTGCTTATACTGTGGGTGGTAGTGTGAGACACCACAACCAAGACTTGTGTGTTTTACTTTACAAAAGGTTCGGTATTAAGAAGGCTACCCCGCTTAGCTCAACTGGACGACCATCAAAAATCAGCTAAGGACTCTTCTTCTAAAGCCCATCAGTCGACCAGCTGCAAAATGGATTGGCACTGGACACGGGAGAGATTTGTGTTTTTGAACTGGAAAGCGAGTGACAAAGCAACCTTAAACTCACTGTGAACTGGCATCCTGAACGAGGCCTCTACAGATTATTTTGGAGTCAACGCCAAGGGCTGGAAGATGAGGAGGGGTTTACTGTCTACTAGCGTAAGCACACTCTGAAAGACCAGAGAGACTCCGTCTGGCTTGGAGACCCAGGCCAAACACACCCCTACAGGAACTCTGAAGTTTGTAAGATCTGAACTGTGCCGGTTTGTACAAGACGACTGACTCTCAACCAGCTCCTCCATCGTGACTAAAGCCAGCGTCAGGGCATTAATTCGGATTTAAAAAAGTGTCCAGTCTCTAGAAGAGACATGGGTCTATGTATAGGTGTGACTTAATTACAAATGAAATGGTTACGATTCCCACAGTGTGCCACCTGACCAGTGTTTTGGTGTCTCTCTGAACTTTCTGTTATTACATCCAGATATAACAACACAACAAATGACATGCACTTAAAAACTAGCCTGAACTACTGACTTTGCCAATGGTTGTCTATGTGCTCTCTGGAGAGAAGTCAAGGGTGGGATGACCATTTAGCCGTAACACCTTTTTGACCAACTGACGGGAACTGACACTGACAGGCACTGAGAGAAACTCACTGCCTTCGCCTCAACCCAAGACCTCCTAATCATGGCCGTTATAAATATCTGGTAGGGACTCATTTCAAACCATGCACTACACAAGAGCAATGTGCTACTGAGAGGAAAAAAAACTACAAAAACACAACACCATGGGAATAGCTAACACTCAAAATGAGTACAAGATTTAGTAGAACATGTGAAATATAAACAGAAATTAAATCAGTAACCTGGATTATCTGAACATTTATTAAATTCTTTTTTCAGAAATCATCCGTTTTTCACAGAAAACTTAAGGACATGAATGTGGAGGTCGACAGGGACACGTTTCAATGTCCATTGTAAAATTCTCCCGTGTCTGAGACCTAACCCACTTAAAGGACTGGGCAAAGGCAGCATGGAGCTGGGATTAGTGACTGGATGTAGTATAATCAACAAGTGACCATTGGTACAAGGCAAGAACTTTCATTGACTGTTCATGCAGAATGGAGGAGCAATGTGTAATGGAATTGTCACTTTGAGAAGCTAAAACGTGTCGGAGACTGGCCCAATCTTTGTTGATTTGGCCTTATTTTAATCATAAAAAACTTTTTGATTTTAAGAAAATAGTGTGGTAGCTTAACCGAGCGGCCCTGCTGTGGCCCTGAAATGGTAGGGATTGATTCACCACTACTGTGGTGATGTGTCCTGTCCAAAAATCCCCAAGAAAGGATGGAATACTGAGCGTGGAGACAGGCAATGTGCAGTTTCTTAACCATACTCCAAACTCAGCTCATGGAGTGGAGTTGAGTGGCAACCACAGGTCAGCTCTGAAATTTGCAGGTAGCAAAAGCATGAGGCCCAATGTGGTTCTGAATTAGGCTAATGTTAACGCTTCTTCAACGCTAGCGCTGCGCCAGCCAGCTAAACAAGTCTACAATGCACTCAAGCATGCGGCACCGTAGGCTCGTGGGAACTCATGAGACTGACTTTGGGCCACGAATTACCTCATTTGTCATCTTATGATATAAACGCCAACCCAGGACAAAGGAATGCTTACTTCTGCACCGTGCCAAGGTTTGCGGCGATGAAATGACACTGGATAAGCACTACTCTGTCTTGGTGACAGCATAGGTTGATTTTAGAAAGCTGGAATGCAAAGATGCCTATCCCTTGGACAGTCTGTCTCAACTGATGTCTTGAGAGCCCCCATATCAGTTACCTTAACTTTGATGAACTGCTGTCGGTTTGTGGGGGAACTTAATCACTTGGAATTACTGAGAACTACTGCCCACAGTAAATTACTACGCCTTTTGAGGGTGGATGATGAAAAAACAGATTTCTCAGATCTAGGACCCACACAATTCAATACTGGAACCGAGACAGCCTTCCCGAGTAAGATTGATCCAACTTTTCATTGACTTGATTTCAATTTCCTTAAGTGACCGTAGTTGAACAGTTTAGCTATCCTACTACCTATAAGCCTGCTGACACACAATGTCGTATACAGATTATACTCCACCAAGTAGCCCCAAAATGGCACCCTTTGGACCTCACTGTGGCTTTGACCCACAGTTTGCGGAGCCATGATCATGAGCTTTTATTATAATATGAAACGTTTGTTCACTCCACAACCCCTCTGGAGCAGAATTTATAAGTCACAAGTTTCTTTAGTATCAGAACATATTGTGAATAGAATCCTACCCCTTCTTCAGGGAAAAAATGTACTGTGCTGCCCCTGAAGAGAACAGTAGTGAAGTTGTCAGTGTTCTTATTTTGTGGACAGCTCGCTCGTTAGGCAGGATGTAGAAATGCATCCATCTAGGAGGAAATATGCTTGACCCATCTTGAATCTAGGAGGACAGGTTTGTGGTCATCGCTTGGAAACGCAATCTACTCTGTCCAACCAAAGAAATCTTACGCTGTACCAACCACAACTCGGGGTGTTATCCCCCAGCCATGCAGAGGAGGCTGGGCAAGGTTGGAGACCTCAGAAGACTGCCCTCTCTTTTTCACTTCTGTGCCTACCACAGGTCTCATATTTCACAGGTCTATTCGTATTTAGCTCATCCAGTACACTTTTTTCTGCTTTTTGGCACATGAAGTCTCCATTTTTATAATGGAACATACAGGATGCTAAAGCTCAAAAAGGAAAGAAAAAGCCCTGGACTCTACTCATGCATGGACCCAGAAAACCTGAGAGGTTTGGGTCTACAGAACTCAGCTGTCTTCTTTTACTCATTATACAGTTTCCAAAACAGCTATAAGCAACAGACCCTGGGGAGGTTTAGCTCTGGGTTGCTCCTATAAGGCATCTTATTCCTGCCACCCAAGCCACCATTTTGCTTGGTTCACGAAAGCAAAGATGGAGCCCATAGTATATCTGAAAATACAGGCTACATCTGGCCATGGAATATGGGGATGCTCTGCACTAGAGCACTTCTCAGTCCTCCATCGAACATCTAAAAGTGATGCAGAATGCAGCTGGCCATATGTTGCATCACAATCCGAAATCCCAGTCACACTCTGTCCATCTTGCTGCCCACCACTGGCTTCCAGTAGAGAGTGAGGCAATATGAGAGGACATGGCGTACTAACTACTGCCCTCATGCTAGGATTGCATACTGCCTAATCCGTAAAGCCTACCAAAAAACACTGCACACTCACAAAACTGATTATTTCTCTTCTAAAATACTTAATGCGACTAATAAGTCGAAAGAAATTTTCAGGATTGTGACTGAGTTGTGCAATGATGAGAGAACTTCTCCTCCAGTTGTCCCCTCACAATCTCTATGTAACTCCTTGAATGATTATTTTTATGACAAGATAGCATCGATTAAGGATACTCTATCTAGGCTGCCAGCTTGCATGCCGATAGATGATACCTTTTTTAACCCCCTTACTTTGCATTCTTTTCCTCTAATTACTGACCAAATCCTCCCAGATCTGCTGACCAGAGTTAAGTCTGGGTCTCCTCAGGATGTTTGTCCTCCTCAAATAATGAGGGAGATTGGTCGGGCAATTCCCAACAGCCTACTTCCTTTGCTTAATAACTCCCTGATGTCTGGGACTGTCCCGGTCAGTTTCAAACAGGCCTTGCTGATCCCTCTAAAAAAGAAACCCGGCATTGATTCCTCCGACCTCTCAAATTATAGACCAATATCGTTACTGCCTTACCTATCCAAAATATTGGAGGCCCATGTGACCAATTGTCTATCGAGTTTTGTGGAAACCTCTGGTTATTTACAACCTAACCAGGCAGGTTTCCGGCCAGGTCATTCCACCGAGGCAGTGATACTGGCCGTTCAGAACACCTTGAGGTCTAATGCTGACGGGGACCTGCACCAGGCCTTGGTGTTATTAGATCTGTCCGCCGCGTTCGACACGGTTGACTATACCATCTTGGTCAACCGTGTCGAACAGGCCGGACTTCGAGATTCGGCTTTGGCTTGGATCAGGTCCTTTATTTCAGAACGTACCCAGTCGGTTCGTCTGGGTTCTTTTACAGCCCCTAAAAATATCTCCTTCTGTGGGGTTCCCCAAGGATCTTCCTTGTCCCCTTTATTATTTAATTTGTATATGCGGCCTCTTTTGTTCTCCCTACAACAGTTTAATGTTGATGTGTACAACTATGCAGATGATCTGCAGTTGGTCTTTGTTTTAAACGCAGACAACGCGGCTGAGGATTTTCGAGCAACCATGTCTTTTATTCAAAGGTGGATGTCGCTAAATCACCTTAAGCTAAACCCGGGAAAAACTGAGCTCATTCTACCTGGGAAGAGTGAGATCAGTTGGAACCCTTGTTTTTGGCCATCGGACATGGGCTCGCCTCCTAAAAAATCTCGTACAACTAAAAGCTTAGGAGTGACTCTCAGTGAGGATCTTTCCTTGGAAAGTCAAATTGGAACAGTGGTTTCCACGGGATTTTTCCAATTGAGGAAGATCAAGAAAATAGCACATCTCCTCACAGGTATGGCTTTAATCCAAACAGTCAGTGCTCTTGTCCTTTCTCACATCGATTTTTCAAATGGCCTCTATTTGGGGGCTCCTATTGGCCAGCTGAAAAGATTGCAATATCTGCAAAATCAAGCAGCAAGACTCATTTGTAAAGTCCCGAAGTGGGAATCGATTAGACATGGACTGGAGACCTTGCACTGGCTGCCTGTGGAGCAGAGAGCAATGTTTAAGGTGGGCTGCATTGTGTTTAAGGCCTTGGAAGGTAAGGGCCCTATCTTTCTTAGACAACTACTGCGTAGATATCAACCCTCGCGCAGCTTGAGATCTGCCCAGCACGACCTACTTGAGGTTCCCCGTTTTAAAAGGAAACGTCAGGGAGGTAGCAGCTTCCAATTTTTAGCGGCCTCATTGTGGAACTCTCTCCCCCTGACTCTGCGACACAGCAGGGACCTCCTCACCTTTAGGAAGACATTCAAAACTTTTCTTTTTTCTCAGGTTTATTGTAAGTAGTGATTTGTGTCTTTTTATGTACTGTTATGTTTGATTCTCTCCAGCGCCAAGAAGCCTTCGGGCGTATGCGCGCTTAACAAATAAAAAATAACATAACATAACATAACATAACATAACATCAGTATTTTTTAACCCGATATCACATCTATCAAAATAAAGATTTGCAAAGCAGAGCTAATAGGAGATTCATTGTATCAGAGATGTTCAAATCAGCAATAACTCCTTCCAGGTGGGAGGAACTAACAAAGCTTGACACAAACCCAAGTTTCACAAGCAACATTTATCGTTTCTACAACAGCAGGGAAACAAAAGCTGAGAAATATTTTGCTTTGGTTTTTTCCCCTTATGACTCAATGTATGTATGTGTTATACAGTAACACTGGGTTCGGCCTGTTCTTCAAGTTACGTAACTGCATGAAATGAATGATTGCTTGGTACTGTGTCTAATTAGTATCTGGCTGAAGTAGTGAAAAGGCAAAAGGAGACATGCCATCACTATCTAAATATCTGCTTATGCCAGTGGATGCTTGTTGACAGGCCTGGAGGCATCAGTCGAGTGGGCATGCTAGTTTTTCATAATTCATTTTTATTAGATCTTGTTGCATACAATGAATCTTAAACGGAGCTTGTTTGCATATTGATTAGTACACTTAAAAAAAACGGACCTGGAGGAGCTTGGCGGGCATCCGTGATGGCCGCGTGAGCACAGCGCTCTCCGGACCCCCGCCACTGCCGGCATGATATCCTGAACATATCCTGATTCTTCACGAGGATTTATGTAGAGGACGCTGGGCTGATCTTCCTGTGATTTTTGGAATTTGATTTGGACCCGGGGCGCCAAAGATATGGCGATTTGAACTTTCGGGGTCCGCCCTTGGGGTGTGCCCGGGACTGGGTGAGGTTCTCTGGCCGACTCGGAGTTGAACAACAACGGCAGGGGGATTGGACTTGTGGATCCCCCTCTTAAGTTTCGGTTTCGATTCTGCCTCAGACTGAGACATCTGGCAGGGGAGTCTGGCCTGGGCTGGGTCTGGCACACGGTACGGCTGTCGGGCCTTTGGCTGGCTTATTCTCCTTTCAAACTGGTCCTCTCCTAGTGGTACCCTTGCAGCGGCCTTCTGGTCCCGACGCCCTACTTTCCTGTGGCCATTTCCATCGGGTCGAGTGAGTCTCCTGGTGGCGCGGTTTCCGACATGGCGGGCAGAGGGGACCGAGAGACACGAAAGACCAAGACGCCCCTGCGTGGGGGCCCGGTCCAGTCTAACGTTATGGACCGTTACACCCATGCGAAGGGGTCCCCCGGAGCCGCCCTGCCTGGCCCAAGTGCGGTTGATCACATCGCAGACGCATCAACGGAACCGTCCTTGCAGGACATCATGGGCGCCATTTCTGGCATAAAGGAAACGATAGGTCAACAATATGAAGCTTTGGCCCACAAAATCGACACCGTGGCCATTGATGTGAACTTGATTCGGGCCGACCTATCTAAAACCAATGAGAAGGTGAAGTCATTGGATCTCAAGTCATCCAGCCTCACGGCAGACGTCTCGGAGATACAGACAGAGATTGGCAATCTCCGTAGGGTGAACGATTTCATGACCCGGCGCTTGGAGGACTTTGAGAACAGGGCACGTCGCTGTAATGTGCGTGTGGTCGGCGTTCCGGAGAATCCAGAACCGCACTCTGTTGATCTCCTGGTTGAGGACCTGATCCAGAACTACCTCTCTCCGTCTGGTCTGAGTTAGTTCTTCGCAGTGGAGCGTGCCCATCGTGTTCCGGGAGGCCAAGGTAAGCCTGGCGCCCCGCCGAGGCCTATTGTTGCGAAACTCTTCCACTATAGGGATCGGGACGCTATCCTGCAGGCATCACGTGTGAAGGGCCCGGTGGCCTTTGAGAATGCCACGGTGAACTTTTATCCGGACTTTTCTCAACTGGTGCAGAAACAGCGTATGGGATTCCGTGGAGTCAAGAAGCGTCTCCGGGACATGGGACTGCGCTACGCTATGCTTTTTCCGACCAGGCTGCGAGTTGAGTACAATGAACGAACCTTTTTCTTTGAGCGGCCTGATTCTGTGAATGACTGGCTGGACTCCCTGCCGGACCGACCTCCTGCGGCTGAGTCCGCCGCCCACCCGGGTGGTGCTGAGGGTGGTGTAGAGAGCTGAACTGTTTGTTTATGCCCGGGTCCTCGTGTCAAGTAACTTCTTCTGGGATTCTATGCCCAAGTGCCTCTGCTGTCTGAGTGATCTCTTTGTTATTTTTCTTGTTGGGGTGGCGGGTGGGTCAGAGCCTTTCCTCCTCCGGGGTCTTTTTGTAGAATGGGGGTTCTTGGGCGACAGGCACACTGCATGTTGGGGTGGCTTTTTAGCTTCTTGCAGGGGTGCAGGGTGGGGGGTGTTTTCTTGATTGTTGGGGGGTGGGTGGATGGGAAGTTTGATGTTTGTGTGTTGTGTTCTCAAGGCGATTCTATTTTGCTAATGATGTTTTTGATGTCATGCTCATTGGAGGGGGGTTGCGGCGTTACCTCATGGGGTGGGGGTAGCGGGTTGAGGTTTATTTCGTGGAATGTTAATGATCTGGGGGATCGTATTAAGCGGGGTGTGGTGTTGCGATGTATACGACGTTTGTCTCCAGATATTGTTTTTCTGCAGGAGACTCACTTGGTAGGCAATACATGTCGTGCAATGAATAGGTGGGGCTATCGCCTCGCCGCACATTCGGGGTTTACCACGGGGTCCAGGGGGGTGGGTATCCTTGTTCGGGCTTCCCTCCCCCTAGCTATTGATGATGTGATCCTTGATGATCGGGGGCGATACGCCGTCCTCGTGGGTCGCTATGAGGGTCGAACCCTTTCCTTGTTTGCCGTTTATGTGCCCCCCGGTCTACAGACCTCTACCTTTTCCGATTTGGGCCGTGTGTTGTTGAACCTCCCTGATAGTACTCTCTTCATAGCAGGTGACTTTAATTCTGTGCTCTCCGGTCTACATGATCGTCACCCCCCTAGGGTCACCCCTTTGTCCCAACAGTGGCTGGGTGGGTTTCTGGATACGTTTGGCTTGGTGGATTGCTGGAGACTTATGCATCCTACTCAGCTTCAATACACTTTTCACTCTGGGGCCCATGGGAGTCTGTCTAGACTGGATTATTTCCTGATGCCTGCGGCGCAGTCGCCAGCGGTTCGTGAGATTAGGCACCTTCCCCGGGGCATCTCTGATCATTCCCCGCTCTGGCTTTGTTTTGAGGTGGGGGTGGAGGCGGCGGGCCGGGTGGCTCCTATCAACCCATGGTACCTCACCTCCCCCGAGACCCGCAATCTCTTGATTAAGTCTTTGGACAATTATTTTTTGGACAACGAGGGTTCCGTCTCCTCTGCTGTATCCCTGTGGGAGGCCTTTAAGACAGTGATTCGCGGGCAGGCCCTCGCCCTTATTGCCGAATCCAAGAAGGCGAGGAATCGGGAGGTGGTAGACCTTGAGAGGGAGATTGCTGCGATAGAGGCTGACCTAGAATCGAACGTTACATCTGATAAACTCCACGCCCTGGGTCTGAAGCAATTTGCTTATAAGTCTTTGGTCACAGATGCGGCTAAACTGATGTTTCGGGAGCAACAGGGTCGTTTGTATGATGTGGGGGACAAAGCGGGTAAATTACTGGCATGGTTGGATAAGACGGAGAGGGCGAATCGTGTGGTGCCTGTGATTCAGACTTCGAGTGGCGTGGGAGTGACAGACCCGGTTGAAATAGTTGAATGTTTTGCGGATTATTTTCGTGCGGTTTATACCCCTGTGTCTAAACGGGATGTTGATGACTCTCGCCTTTTGTTGCGTGATATAGCTCTGCCCAGTGTTTCCGATTTAGACCGAGTCTCTTTGGAGTCCCCTTTTACTACGGACGAGATAGCGACGGCCATTCGCTCACTCCGTTCGGGCAAGGCTTTGGGCCCGAATGGATTGCCAATTGAATTGTACAAGCTACGTCCTGACAAGGTGGCGCCCTATCTTCGTGCCATGTTTTTGGAATCCCGCGAACGGGGTATTCTCCCATATGATCAGCGATTGGCTACGATAGTTGTTATTCCCAAAGGCGGTAAACCTCGGGATCTTTGTTCGTCTTACAGGCCCATTTCCCTTTTGAATGTTGAACCCAAGGTCCTGGCTAAGCTCCTGGCAACCCGCCTCTTGACGGTCATTAGTGGCTTGGTTCATCCGGATCAGTCCGGATTTATCCCACATCGCAACACGGCTCTCAATCTACGCCGTCTCCACGGAGCTGTTGCGAGGGCGGGGCTACTGACGGAGCCGGCCATTTTGGCTTCGCTGGACGCCTCGATGGCCTTTGACACGGTAGAGTGGCCCTATCTTTGGCCAGCTCTTGAGAAATTCGGTTTTGGGCCTGAGTTTATTGGTTGGGTGAAGTTGTTATACGCCGAACCCTTGGCACAGGTAGTAGTAAACGGTCGAGTTTCTGTCCCCTTCTGTCTTGGTAGGGGGACCCGTCAGGGGTGCCCCCTGTCTCCGTTGCTTTTCGCGCTTGCTCTGGAACCGTTGGCTGCGTGGCTTCGATGGGAACCTTCACTCAAAGGGATCCGTTGGTCACCGGATTTTGAAGACCGCGTCTCGCTTTACGCGGATGACATTCTTCTGTATCTTACTTCCCCGCGTAAATCTTTAAATGTCTTATTCGACGTTCTTACTTCGTTTGGTGCTAACTCGGGTCTGGTTATTAATTGGGCTAAGTCCTGTGTATATGTTCTCTCGGGTGTTTTGCCCCCATTACCGGACAGGTTTCCTATCCAGGTTGTCCACTCTGGCTTCAAATATTTGGGGATTTTTATCACGCTGGACTCCTCACTCCGGTTCGAGCGTAACCTCCTTCCCCCGCTTCTTAGACTGCGACTGGATGTGGCCCGTTGGCGTAAGCTACCCCTGTCACCTCTGGGCAGGGCTGCCCTTTTTAAAATGATGTCTTTGCCGCGATTCCTATATGCGCTTCAAAATTCTTATGACGACATTCCCGCTACCTATTTCCGGGAGATCGAGAGTCTTCAAAGGCAACTGATCTGGGACGGGCGTCCACGTATCGCCCTTGCGAAACTTACTATCCCTTGGTATGACGGAGGCATGGCGCTCCCCGATATCAAGAGAGATTATTGGGCTGCCCAGCTGTCTGCCATTAACCACGTAATGTATTCCCCGGGTCGAGATCCGGCCTTTGAGATGGATAGACTCCAGCTGCCGGGAGGGGATTTTAATAGAGCGCTTTATTCCAGATCGGCCGGGCGCCATCTTGTGGGCCCGTCCAGGATCGCAGTCAATGTGTGGCGCGCCGCGAATGTGAGTTTGGGATGGGAGAACCGACTGACAATGGCGACCCCGCTTTATGCTTCTGAACGTTTGGGGTGTCTCTGGTCTACCAAGGGCTTTGACCGCTGGGATATGATTGGGATATGTAAAGTGGGTGACGTCTGTGTGCAGGGTAGAGTGAAGTCTTTCCAGGCCCTTAAGGCAGAATATGACTTGAGTGATAGAGAGTTTTTTCGGTATTTGCAGGTCCGGCATGCCCTGGCCTCAGTTCTGACTCCTGATGTGACCCTGCCCGAGTCCTCTCCCCTTGAGGATCGTATACTGGATGGACACCTGCCCGATAGCACTATCTCCCTTATCTACAAGAAACTTATTAATAATCGCGCTGACTTATTGGTCCGACTTCGGGAGGTTTGGGTCGATGACGGATTGGACTTGGATGACGAGGATTGGCAGTCGGCACTCTCTTCTCCGAAAGAGGTCGCCATCCCCGCCCGTCTCCGTTTGGTTCAACTTAAGATCCTCCACCGGGTGTATGTAACTGGTCCGCGTCTGGTTGTGATGGGTTTTTCCCCGGATGGTTTATGTAAGCGTGGTTGTGGGATGAGTGCCACATTTCTGCATATTCTTTGGGAGTGCCCGGTGGTAGCAGCCTACTGGATTGATGTGCTTGCGGTGATGACTGTTGTGACTGGTATTACCCTGCGGCCTGAGGCCCGACGATGCCTGTTGAACGTGTGGGAACCCACCGACTATTCTGTGGCCCAGACCAGAAGGGCGACCTTGGGATACATGGTCGCGAAGCGGGACATTGCGCAACTTTGGGGCGCATCCAGACCTCCCTAAGTTTCGGTGTGGGAGGATAACATGGACTGGTCCATGTTCCGAGAGAAGACCGTCTATGTGGCTAGGGGCAGACCCAGGGCGTGGACGAAGATTTGGGGTCAGTGGAATGCATATCGTGGAGATATTTGTGCCCCTCCCCTGGTTGACGCTCCAGATGTGACCCTATCTCCCTAGGCTGACGTTCCCGAAAATTTTTCATATGGTTTTAGGATTTTCCTGCCCTCCCCGCTGGCCCCCCCCCCCCCCGGCCTTGCCGAGTTTCATTGCTTTGCTTTTGTCTTCCTGATAAGTTGCTTTCCCCTCCGCCTCCTGGGCTGACTTGATTACTGTGCATTCGCCTTGTTTTAGAGTTTGTTGTTTGTGTGATTATTATAAAAATTGTCATGTCCTGTCCTATGCTTCGAGCAATAATTGGTACCTTCCTTGTGCCCGGCCACGGGAATGATCGTTCGCTACATATGTTGTGCGTTGCTACTAGCGGCCAGCCCGTGTGGTTGCAGGCCCATCTCTGTAACTCTTATTTTATTGCTCAATAAAAGTTTTTAATAAAAAAAAAATAAAAAAAACGGACCTGGTGCAGCTCTCACAGACTGCAAGCATAAAACCAAGTTAACACACTGCTTTTGACTTTGAAAATTCAAATTACATTACTCCTTGCACCAAAATACCCGAAGTTGGACCATTCCAGCTATTAAACTAAAAATAAACAACTTCTATCCTGACTTCTCCATCCTGGCAAAGTCCCTAGTACTTCTACTACAGCTGCATCTCACAAAGCAAATACATATTAAGTACATTACAATAAATGCTAATCATCTGATGATTGTCTCTACATGTGAATAAGACGATAAAAACGCTCCTAGTGACTTTCTTACAGTGACTAAAGCCATGGTCATACTGCATTGTCTCTAGAAATGCCCAAGAATTTCAATGACCCCTCAAATATGGCTTCTTTGCTCAGCTGCCAGGCTCACGAGAGGTTCAAAACGTTTAACTACATCACTCCCATTCGTCAACTGACATAATTGGCTGGCTGTCGAAATCAGCGTCAATTTCAAGCTAGTCTGAATCACAAATGAGCTGCTACATAATCAATAATACGTTGAGGGTCTTCTAGCCATATGTGGTGGTTCTAGGGGCGCGCGGAAGCAAAGCCTCCTTAGAGCTGCAAATGCTCAGGAACAGAACCAAGCAAGCGAGAGTCACATTCTTCGTTCTTCGTTCTTCGTACCCAGATTTTGGAACTCGTCACCCTCAAGCCTTCAAACCCTGGTGTCATTATGGGTCCTTCACAAAACCTCAAAACTTTTCACTTTGCACCCACACTTCCATGCAGAATTGGAGGACGTTATTGACAAGTTTGAGACATTCTGCACTATTCACTGTTACTCTACTGGTGTCTTAACACTGCCTCCAAGGAGCCTCCAGTCTGTGCTGGCAGGAACAGGGTACCCAAAGGCACATGAAGATGTTGGGTAACATTTCAGCCTTGAAATCACACACCTGGATTTGAGTACAGGCCGTAGCAATTGTCCAAACACTGTGATTCTGGACACAACACTTCATTTCCATGATCTCGAAACTGTAAACATACACAATGCGCTGTACGGATGTAAACTTTATGTAATGTACTGTCAATGATCGGTCCCATTATTCACCAACCACCTCCACCATGGATCTAATTAACCAGACAGTGCACAACAGATGATCCGATGTCCTAGCTAGTTACCCTGTACAGTTTTTCTGGTAACATTGTTTATTAAAATCGCATCACACAAACTCCAGACCTCTTCCTGAGGACAACCCTGAGATGCTCTCATGATACTTAGCCCACTTTGATAGTCAAACCTACTCTGGCAGAAAGACACACATTTCCACGGCCGAAACTTTGCTTCCCCGATCAGTACACTTGTTGGGGAAGGAGGGAAAGAGGTTTCTAAATTTACGTTGAGAGTTTATATAGAGATTGCGGTCGGGCATCATAATCCTTCTTTGGGGTATTGAGAAGCCTCTGGATGACTTCAGACCCTTTCTGATTTCTGTTATGTTTGAGGTCAGGCGACAGACACTTCAGGATTAGAAGCGTGGCAGTTGGGGGGTGGGTTGGTTGATTTAATGTTCTGATTGGATGGTATGCACAGTTTCTACGCTCTTTGCGCATTACACTCAGATGCCTAGGCACATCAATCTTTGAGGTTCCACCGCAATTGCCCTATATTTGTTCTCCTGGTTTTTTCCACTAGGGAAGGCCACTCCGTTGATTCCAATTCCCATCCCCAATGGTTAGGGTCCTAGCATGGAATGTTGACTGCCTCCCTGATCGTATTCAAAGAGCGACCATTTTACGAAATGTGAAGCGTTTCCAACCAGAGAATGGTTAGGCTCCAGGAGACCCACCTACTGGGTACATAATGCTCCTTCCTTGGTCGCTTTGGCTACTGCCGGGTGCTCCAAGCCGGCTTTTACCGGAGTTCCAGAGGGGTGGCATTTCTACTGCATAGAGGATTCCTGCTGGTGGCTTTGGCCTCTCATGAGGAACCCCAGGGGTGATAAGTAGGGATAGAGGACGGACTGGACACCAGACATTATAATTTTATTGCAACCTATGCTCACCAACAACGCCTCCAGTTGATCTTACAGGCGCTTCACTCCTGATGGCCCGGCCCTCAGTGACTACCCTGTTCGGGGGAAACTGTAATACCGGCCCGAGCCGGTGTTAGACACTTCCAAACCCCCGCAGACAGATTGTCGCACGCGCTCTTCCCACATCTCACTATGGGTCGACTCAATGGGCCTATGCGATGCGCGGAGGATTTGGCACCCTACCGGAAGGACATATACTCATGTGTCTGAGGCACACAAAATGCTGTTGTGTATATCAGACCTGGCTCACAGACACCAACATACCCTGAGGCATATCAGAGCACGCCCCCCCTCATACTGGAGATTGGACCCTCTCAAGGGTTCTTGCGCCCCCATGTGGTGCCTTAATGCCTGGTACCTTGCGGACCAGAAATGTGGCAACTTCATGGAAGAGTAAATTAGGTCAATCTTTAAACTAAACTGTAACTCAGTGGAATCCACCGGTACCCTATGGGCATCCAGCAAACCCACTCTTAAGAGGCATGATCAAAAGGTACATCCGGGGCAAGGAGACACACCAACAAGCACATGCGACTGACCTGGAGACCCAGATTCTTTCCTTGGAGCGGCAGACAAGTCAAAGGCCCTCGCCAGATCTTGACCACCAGCTGACGTTGGCGAGGTCTAAACTGAAACAGATTTGCTTAGAGGAGGAGAGACAATGTTGGAGAGCATCAACTTAACGAGTATACAAGCATGGAGCTAAATCTGGCAAGGACCTTTGCTAGTTGGGAACTAGGGACACAACGTCCAGGATCGTACCGTCCACCCGCGATGCTGAGTGTAACCTTCATGGGCATATAATGGAGGTGGTACAGGTCTTTGCTGGTTATTACAAAACGCTGTATGCAGCGACACCTGTGTCCCTGCGAGAACTCGACTCTCCGATACTAGAGGAGATCCCGCTGCCCCTGATCCCCCATATGTGCCCTTGACAGGCTGATCACGGCTGAGGAGATCAGCAGGACCCTGTCGGAACTGGTCTAGGGTAAGACGCTGAGTCCAGATAGATTTTCGATCGAATATCTTAAGCACTTCCGATCTCTTCTACTTCCTCACCTCCTAGCGCAATACACGGAGGTGGCAAACCACAGATCGCTCCCTCCTGAACTAGACACGAGCACCATTGTCATAATCCCCAAGTCAGGTCAACCCACAGACCGATGTTCCTCGCATAGGCCTATCTCCCTCATAAACACCGACATCAAGGTGTTAGCAAAGGTTTGAGCGGCTGAGCTAGGCCCTACCCCATTTGATCCATCCGAATCAATGTGGATTTATGCCAAATAGGAGTACCCGCCATTGTAACCGCAGAGTCCAATTGGCCCTTCGCAAGCATATTGCATTAATTAACCTAAGGGTCTGCTCCTAATTGACTTTGAGAAAGCTTATGATACTGTCACTTGGGCCTTTTTGGAGGCAGTACTGCAGAGGGCAGGTTTTGTGTCTTCTTCTGCAAGCTTGTGGGCCTCCTCTACAATACATTCACCGCTCAGGTTCGGGTTAACGGAGTCATCTTCCCACACTTTCTAATCTGTCAGGGCACCCACTAGGGCTGTCCCCTCTCTCCACTTTTATTTGCCACGGCGATCGAGCCTCTGGCGCGCCTCATCAGATGCGACACTCGAGTTCCGGGATGGACTAGGGAGAGAGCCCAAAAGAGCACATTTATCTATACACACATCATATTCTGCTGTTTCAAGAACCCACAATGTTCGGGCCCTCGATGCTTGGAGAACCACCATCTCTATGAGGGGGGCCTCCAGACTTCAGGCCAATGAGGCTAAGCCTATGCTGGTGCCAGTTGAGAGTGATGCAAGCAAGCATTTTTCGTGTTCCACGATCTCAGTACGCCAACTCTCCTTCAAATTCCTGGGAGTCAACATCGCCCGCCTCCCACAGCTGGCATGGAGCCTTAACTTCTGGCCCCTTATGAGTGGACTGACCAGGGACCTACAGTAGTAGGGTTGGTTACCCCTGAATCCTTTAGGCGGGGGGGGGTAGCTTTGTTTAAAAGGATGAGTCTCCCACGTTTCTTATATGTCCTTGCAAACTTTCCCCACCCAATTCCTAGGAGGTGGTTCCTGACACTGACATTGAAAACTGTGGCCTTTATCTGGGCGGGATGTCGCCACCGAGTGGCTTTTGTTAATGGCAGACACTCGCCTTATGAAGGAGGTCTGGGAATGGCAGACCTGTGTGGCTACTACCTAGCAGCTGAAATGGCAACAATAAATGATTGGCTTAACGGGGATGGGATGATTCCGCCTACCGGCCGCAGCTGTACTTACTGGGCCTGGATGGTCTCATAGGCTTGCTTTATAGGAACCCCATTCCCCAATCGCTCCCAGACTGTACCCGAGTGACCCTACTTTGTTGGAGGGCAGCACACCGATTCATCAAATGGGACCATACATTCACAGAAATGACCCAGCTGTGGCACAGTACATGGTTATATCACATGGCTGGCTTACAAGGCTTTATGCATTGGGATAAATAAGGGTTTACTTACCTGTAAGACGTCTGGCGAGGTGACACCCTGATGTAATTCCAGGACTTGTAGTAACAATACCAACTCTTCTATAGACAATTGCACCAATATCTGCAGCTACTCCATCCCCCGTCGAAACACATCCCGCAGGTAAACCTATTCCAGACTTCAATCCCCTCCAAGCCAAGACCGTACTGGAGAGGCTTGGCAAAGGAGCTATATCTAGGATCTGCCGCTCTATAATCATCAATGCTCCAGACCGCATTATGGACCTGTGACGGAAATGGGAGGAGTCTGTGTGGGAACTGGACGATGATGACTGGTGTAAGGCCCGTCTGACCCCTAGAGAATTGGGCATCACTGCACACCTATGCATGATCCAAATGAATCACTTACATATTGCTTACCCAACCCCCTATGATAACAAAAAAGCCGACGGACACCCTCAGGCTCGTGGTGAACGATGCTCCCTGATCAAGGCTGATTTCTTCCACGTGGTCTGGGCCAGCCCGGACTGACCCCCTTTTAGGAGGAGATAGGAAGAGAGATTTCTATG
The DNA here is from genome assembly GCF_964261635.1 of Lissotriton helveticus. Classification (NCBI taxonomy): domain Eukaryota; kingdom Metazoa; phylum Chordata; class Amphibia; order Caudata; family Salamandridae; genus Lissotriton; species Lissotriton helveticus. The sequence continues at coordinate 1,878,704,566 of NC_136057.1, read as the reverse complement.
ATTCTATGATTCTCTATTGTCAGGTTGACCCTGACCCACAGGCTTGCACTATTGGGCCTCCTGGAGGAAATTGGGGAGCACAGAATGGAGAAGACCTTTGCTGGGGTGACCACATTGGTAGCCAAACAGGACACTGCCCACCGGTGGAAATCTCCAGACCCCTCCTCCCCTCTTGCTTTTGGAGTGGCGTGGACTGGTGTGCCTGGCACAAGAACGACCGATTTACGAAGCAAGGGATGACCTAGAAACATAAGATCTGTGGCAAGTGGTAGGAATGTCACTGGCTTGATGTGGGACACTAATGTATGTGTACTGATTTTGTGACTACTGCATAGATGTGGAACCAGTTAACTGTGTGTTGTTACCTCTAAAAAGCAATCAAATTTGGTTACCCCAAATAAATTGCGTCCCACAGTAAACTAGCAATAGTTTCTTACTTATCCCCTGCGTGTCTGAGAACTGCTGGCAATACTGCAGCTCCAGTATAGTGACACTTGCCTTTAACAGTTTCAGCAGGGGTAGAAGGTCCAGGGGTCCCAGGTCTATATCTTACTTCTTAAAATTTCGAACAGCGAAGAAACCGTACTCAAAGCTCTGGACCATAAAAGCTTCATAAAACAGTTGAGGTTAAGTGTGAGCATACGTTCCTTACTTTTAGATAGATGGTTTATTCATATAGCACAGATAAATCCTTTTTATCTTTGTATTGTGATGGCAGAATCTATTACTGCATTTTTCATTCATTCATCTCTTAAGAAGTCCATTTCACTCTTGTTGTAGATTTTCAAAACTTTATTGAGCAAAGAACAAGGACAGCCGACACGTGTTTCACCCTGTGTGGCGAGTAGCGCCAGGGCTTTCTCAAGGCTAAGCAATTTTATCACATAATTCTTTGACTTTTTTCCCCGGTCCCGGGACCTTTGCCTAATACCGGATTACCCGTAGGACTTCGCTGGATTCTGACCTTTGCTCCAACGAAAAATTGGATGTGTATCAACTGTATTGCGACACTTTCTATTGCAAAAAATCAAAGTATGATGTGATAAAATTTCTTAGCCTTGAGAAAGCCCTGACGCTACTTGCCACACAGGGTGAAACACGTGTTGGCTAGCCTTGTTCTTTGCTCAATAAAGTTTTTAAAATCTACAACAAGAGTGAAATGGACTTCTTAAGAGATGAATGAATAAAAAATGCAGTAATAGATTCTGCCACCACAATACAAAGATAAAAAGGATTTATCTGTGCTATATGAATAAACCATCTATCTAAAAGTAAGGAACGTATGCTCAGACTTAACCTCAACTGGCCATTAACAGTGCCACGAAAAATGTAAACAACAGCATCTGACGCAGCTTAAAAATAAACAACAATATCATGTTTTTTCTTTTCCAGAATGCACAGGGCACGTTTCAAAAGAGGTACACATGCATCATTTACACCTTCCAATTAAAAATCAACCAAGGAGGGAATATTAAATCGCATGAAATCAGGCAGCAAAGTGCCCTACGCGTGAGGAGGAATCATGAAGTATTTAATATAGTGTCAATAACGGAGGACAGAGCAGAAGATAGCAAAGCAGCGCCCGCTTCCAGGTACCTAAATAGCGAATATTCAGCCGCTCACTGACAACGCTTCACCACCCCCACATAACCTCATTTCACCGTAGTGCCTTTTACGACGAAAAAGGGAGGAAACTCGTTCTTGTGTGAAATAAAAAATCGACTTTAATATTTGCTGTAAGAGAGGGCTGCGCGGCGTGCTAATGCCCTGTCACCGGTGGCACAGCCGCGTGACAAGATCGAGCGCGGGGGCCCAGCCTTCCGGTAGTCATTTTGGGGGTACAGATCATATGAAATTCGTATCCAACTTATTATCTCAGATTTCAAATGGTCACCCCTCCATCCAAAGCGTGGAAGCCACACACCAAGCGTGGGACTGTAATGACCGGGCCTTGAGACTAAACAAGCAGTAGCAAAGACAATAGCCATAGGTCTAACTTTGTGTTTACACTGAAAGTCTTGTGTGACAGATGACGGCATATTTTTAGAGGGGGTGGATTTCTTTGTGCGATTTTATGATTTTCCGAGGCAATGATTTGCAAACATAATACGGAGAGAGGGAGAGATATGGAGAGATGGGCAGAGAACGAGAGAAAAAAACAAGAGATGGATTTTGTAAAACTTAATTGACGAATGAGCAGCGACGCCCTCAAAACTATAAATAGAAAGAAAACACTGGCTAAAAGGAAACATATATTTTTGATCTCAAGAAGCACACATTGGCGTAGTCGTCCCGGGCGCTGAAGGTAAATGTCTTTGTGTGCAGATGTTTACTTGTGGCAAAGGAAAATTAAATCACAATGAAGTTAGCCAATGGCTTTATTGGGCTTATCCATTGCCACAAAGGAAGAGGGCTTGGTGAAAACAAGCCAATACAACAATGTATATTAAACATATGAATTTAGTCAAATCAAAAGATTTGGACTACTGCAAGACATAAGCATTAGCAAAGCCAATAGGTTTTCCCTACGCAACAGATATTGGCTTTGCCAATGTGTTTTAGCCATGTTGTACACCAGCGTGGCTGCTGTTCAGCATAGCTAAAAAGTTAGTGGTATAGAGAAGAGTCAATTGGGGGTGTCATACAGTGGAAGGGGGAAGAGTGGAGTGGTGTTGCAGAGTAGCATGGCAGAGTGTCGTGTATTGGAGAGGAATAGTGTGGAGTTGCGTGGAGTTGCCTACTTTTGAGCGGCTTCGAGTAGAGTGGACTGGTGTGGATTGCGTTGGCGTAGAGTGTTCCAGAATATAGTGGTGCAGAGTGCAATGGCATTGAATGCAGTAGCCTTGAATTCAGCGGCGTACAATACAGTGCCATAGAATGCAGTGGTGTAGATTAGAATGGTCATTAGTAGACTACAGTGGTGTGGAGTGACTTAGAGTAGAGTGGCGCAGTGTGCATTGCCGTAGATTGTATTGGCATAGAGTAGAGTGGTGCAGAGTCCAGTGGCATGGAGTGTAGTGGAGCATAGTAGAGTGGTGTAGAGTGCAGTGGAGCATCATATATAGGCTATCTGGTTTTAGGTTTAGACCTATAATAACTGATAAAACACCTCCGAAGGGAAAATAGATATCACCTGTGTAAAATTTAAACACTGAAAAAACACCTTTGTAACCACAAACTAAGTGCCATTCAAACAAAGGAAAAGATGAGTGAAAAAGACAGTTTTATTTCTTCCTGAAGGGGTCAATACAATGTAACTTTGTTATACAAGGTAGAATCACGAAAGACTGGCCTAACATTATTCTGCTTGAGTTTTGTTCTTTAGGGATATCACTAAAACATTGGTTCTTCTTCCTTCTGCTTTTTTCAGTTCTGTGGTCTTTGGTCTAAAGATGCAGTGTTGAGAAGCATGTTTTAGGTCTTATTTAGTTATTTTATAAACTGTAGAGAATCGGGAAATATCAAAATCACATTTGATATTTTGGCTACATTTAATTTCACTGATAGGTAAAATGGCTGGTTTCATAAGAATCTTTCATAATATGTACCATCACATATACCCACAGACAGAGAATGGGGGAAATCCTTTAATACATCAGCCCCCTTTTATTGTGAGTCAGTATTGATTGTAAGTGAATTACCAAACACCCCAACCGTTAAACATTCAATGCAAGATGCAGTGACAGGTATATGTGAAAAGAATGGTGTCACCAAGCATCTGAGATAGTGGTGAAAACATGACACAAGATGTTTGGTAAACATGGTATGCAGTGTCACTTGGAATGCTGCTGAAAAAAGTTCCTACCAAGTACAATAAAGATTGGAGTGATATTGTTTGTATTTGCAGTAATTCAGCTATGCATGTGAAAAAGTCTTATGACTGTCTGTCAAAATCGATACCTGAGCAGAAGTGCTTCCCTGTAAGAGATCCTGGTCACTTCTAAGATGGTATGCTGAAAGCATCTTTACAATCGTCAGAGTTAATGAAGAATGCTATTGACTTTGTAGTCCATTCTGGTGCAGTAAAATGTATTTGGACCGCATATACCCTGTGCAAACACTATCTATACCCATGCACTATCAGTGCAGAAAGCAAGTAATAATTAAAATTTGATTAATATTCCATAAACACCGGAAAAACACTGTTTCTATTGTTTTTAATGACTTGAAAATGTGTAACCACTGAAAACCACAGGTTTTTTAAGGTACTGAAAAAACTGAAAAAACCGCACCATAATTTACCAAAAATAGAAACTGAAAACAGGAAAGCCAAATCATATATTAGAGTGGCATGGAGTGGTCCGATGCTGAGTAAAGAGTTGTACAGTGTAGTGGCACAGAGTGCATTGGCGTAGAATGGAGTAGAGTAGAGTGGCATAGAGTTCAGTGGTGGGGAGTGCTGTGTTGCAGAGTAGAGTGTCAGAGTGCATTGTTGTAGAGAGGAGTAGAGTGGCACAGAGTACAGTGATGTAGAGTAGAGTGCAGTGACAGAGTTCAGTGGTGTAAAGGGCATTGGCGTAGAGTGCAGTGGTTAAGAGTAGAGTGGACTATAGTGCAGCAGCATATAGTGGAGAAGGGTGCATCAGCGTGGAGTGGCACAGAGTGGTGTAGAGTAGATTGTTTCAGAGTAGAGTGACGTAGCGTAGAGTGGAGTGGTGCAGGGTAGAGCGCAGGTGTGTAGAGTGGCACAGAGTGTAAAGGCAGAGTAAAGTGATGTAGAGTGAAGCGGTGCAGAGCAGGTTGAATGGCGTACAGTGATTGGCGTAGAGTGCAGGGGCATAGAGTGCAGTGGCGTAGAGGACAGTGGCATACAGTGGAGTTGTGCAGAGTAGATTGGTGTGGCCTAGACTGGAGTAGTGCAGTAGTGTACAGTAGAGTGACTAAGAGTGAATTGGCATAGAGTAGAGTTGTACAGGGTAGAGTAGAGAGGCACAGCGTGAAGTAGCATAGAGTGGAGTGGTGCAGAATTCAGTGGCGTGGAGTGGTGTAAAGTGAAGTAGTGGTGCGGAGTGGCGCAGAGCAGAGTGGAATGGCGTAGAGCGGAGTATGCATGGTATAGTAGCACAACGCCATAGCCAACAACACATTTTCAATTGAAATGATGGTTACATTTACACAGACATACAGTTTTACTAATAAAACTATATAGTGCACAAACGAAAATGTGTGGAAATTGAATCACCTACTGTAATGATTTGTTCTGATCATATTAAAGTATGTTTCCAATACACACTTCATAAATAAAAAAGTGCTTCATTTGTGTACCTAATTTTGATATATTCTGAAATACTTGCACATTTCATTTAAATGTTGTGTTCTAGAAAAAAAAAATCATTCCTACCCCCAGAATTCAGCAAGATGGTCACATAAATCCTCTCACTTTGAATTCAGAGAGAGAAAAGTAAAATATTACCCTCCGAAGAAAGCACCCGACAGTTGACCTCAGTCTCTGAATGCATGGCAAAATGTGACCATATAAGAACAAGAGTTAAATGCTTGATTACAGAAAGCGAGTTAGTGAAAGAATACAGTAAACACGGTTTAGACAACGGGAGGGACGAACTGAACATGGAGAACTAAAGTTAATAAAGCTAGCAAATAGAGAGCTACAAATTGCGAGGTGCAAACCACAAAGCCAATGGTAATCAACAGGCGTAATTCATTCCTAGGTCAACTTTCTGAAAGTCCCGAAGATGTCTTTAGCAAACCAAACAGCTGCAATTTGGTAGGCTGCGACCTAAAAATGGTTCCTGTCGAAGTGGAAGAGTTTTGTCGCCAAAAAATATATGAATTAATTAATTAATATATAAATAGCACAGTCCTGCATATGCATGTATATGTGGGTCCAAATACCAAAGCTTCCACTGGGTCGAGCCCAATTACCACAGCTACCCATATCGCCAGACGAAATTTGAAAGGAAAAACTCTTGATCAAAATGCCCTCTGAATCACATGGTATTAGTGGTAACCCTAAATTCAGAGTTAAGCCAATAACTACTTTTCCTAAACGCATTATCTTGGACACATTAAATAAAATAGGTTTCCTTTATTCCCAATTTCATTAATTGGATATTTTCATGTGAATTGATGCATGGTCTGTATACAATGAATAAGCATTATAAGATGCTGCTCAGTTGGTGATTCTGAAAATTGCATGTTTTTGGACAACCACCAAACACTATAAATATCTGTGACCAGAAGAGTATGACAGAAGTAACAGTATGTTACTTTTGGGAAATCAGATTTAGGGCTATTAAAAAAAAAAGCATTGTCACCTATTTCTATTTTTTCCTACTTATTTTCATTCGTTTTTGATTTCAAATATGTATTTTTTTTTTTTTAAACCATGAGCGATTTACAAAAATGGCCCCTTGTTGAACCGAGAAGGTCTACATTTTAGAAAAGTCTAGTTTACCGGGTTCACACATGTGTTTCATACCTGTTCCCACCACAAATCGCAAGTAGGGGGAAGCCACAAACACAGGAAAAATGTACTACTACTTTAAAAAACAGGCAGACTTGTAAAAAAGATACATCTTTTTTTTAAACCACAATTTTTGTAATTTTGTAAGCTGTGTGATCGTAGCACAGCAAACCTTTTGTTGATGAGATTGTTAGAAAAAACACATACTTTCTTACAGAGCACTTTTTTCAATTAAAAAAATGCTACCTTTTGGCTATTTTCTTGATTTTATCAAGGGGAATTCATAAAACCTCACCATATGGATAAACAAAGGATACAATTTTATCCTGGGTACCTTTTGTGGAAAAAAGTTATGATGGCTTAAAAGAAAACTGCACCAAACCTCAAAAAAGGCTCATCACTTGAGGAAGGGGCTGCCCTCACCATTTAAAGAGCTAGAGTGACTTCTGGGCAATACCAGCGTAGTCCCAATTGCAGAACAGCAACACTTTTTTTTTTTAATTTTAAGCACGACGTTCTAGACCAACGTGCTTCTCAAGCTCACTCATTGTGGCTTCATTATTGAAAGTAAAAGGCAAATAGCTTGATGATGTACACAGATAAATGGTTATCTTTTGTTTTAAAATTCCGGAGCCCAGTCGGTTCAGGTGGGCTTGTGCTTCTAAAGTTGCAGGAAAAAAGAAGATAAATTGGCATGGAAAATACACCGTGGGAGTCTCGAGCAAGTTTTATGGTTAAGTCCTTGCCAAGTTCAGTTAAGGACATAGAGGCAGATTATAAATGCACATTTCACGGGGAAATATATGCTTTTGCAGCTCTGTACGGCGTGTAATTGACTATAGCTTGGCATGCACAGATTACTTTATGTGGTTTATGGCGGTTTCAAAGTAAGTCTGACTTTGATGGCGGCGAGAGGGAGGTTTCCCTCAGGGGTGTATGACTTTACTGTAATGAGCATAAACGTTTTTGAAAGTTATGTACAGCTTTCATTTCTGGCATGCATCACTTTTTTTTACTGGAGTGAGTGTGGGTGTTTGTGGGTGTTTGTATTTTTAACTGATTTGCTTATACATTTTACTGAGCTGCCTCTAATGAGTAGTGTTGTCTTTTTATTGGAGCAAGTACATTTTACTAGGTGATCATGAATTTTTATTGAGGTGCGTAGGCCTTCCTACAGTCTGCCTTTTACAATGGTATGTATATGACCTTTTACTCGTGGATATAAACCAATCTAAACAAAACATTCTGCTTATCAATGAGTTGATCACGAAAAGAGGATTACATCTGATCATGAAAACCTAAGTTAACTGGTTATAACACAACTTGCTTGCACCACACCACACCACGCCCTCTACCTCAACACAACTTCTGGTTCATAGTCATCATTAGCAAAAAATCAAACATTAGAAAATATCGACTATGTTAGACCACACTTTAGCCACGGATGCCCCTATTAACTAAATAAATCCAGTAACAATTATCGAACCCTAAACTGGATGGCCCGAACCATTTGTACTAAACAGTCCTGTTATCAAGTGTATTGATGATATTCAGTGCAAAAATGCCTGGCCGGTAAAGCGGGGGCATTACTAGCCCATCAAGAGTGGAAAATTGAATACCAAGCAGAGCAAAAGGAGAATATATATGTGCGGAAAATACGTTGGTCAACATACACAAAACAATGACATTGGAGATACCGAAAAAACTCTCCCGGGTAAAAGACATACTACACTAGACTTGAATGTGAATCTTTTTGGAACTGCAGCAGAACGTAGCCTCCACAGAACCCAATTCTTCAGCAAACTTCAGTTGTGACATAGACTCTCTTATTCACTAAGAACATGGAGGCCATCCCAGACAAGGGTCTACTTAAGACAAACCTAACACTGAATGCACCAAGTGACAAGATTGCCTCTCAGATCCTTTAAAATGATTACACCATCAGATTCCGAGCTTTGTGGACAGCAAAGGAGGCAGACGAGGGGGTTTATACAGATGAAGGTTGGTAAGACGCATTAAAGTTACCAAGAGAAGTTACCATCCCATCTCATTACAGGGGGATCCAATTTAGTGACCTCCATGGAATTTATTGCACCCATAAGAGGCTGTGGCAGATGAGGAAAGGATCCTCCCTGGCATGTCTTCAATGTCACTTGGCCGAAGGGATTTTCTACACAAGACCTGGAGTTGTCCAATTGTACAAGTTTTCTGGGAGAATTGCTTAAGTCCCTGTTGGATGTATTGGGCTGGTCTGCGCCCCTTACACAACACCTGGCTCTACTATAATGAATGAGATGGATGTAAATGAGGACATGAAATACTAATTCACTGCATTGAATGTTGTACACCCCAACATTGGAATGCCACCATGTCATTTGTTGGATCTTGTTATGAATAGAATGGGATGAGGCAGTTGAATGCTGCCTCCTTGTGGGCGGGCTGCACTGGGGAGCTTACGAAATAAACATACTTCCCATTTCATCTACACCAAGGTCCTGGTTTTCTTCTGTCAGCATTAGAATAAATCACAACAGTCAGCAGAACAAGATACTGCAAAACGCTAGTGGTCTTCCGATTGCCCGTTCCCGGAGGACTCTACGATAGGGATGTTTAGATTTTTCACGTTTCAGAAATCCATTTACAAACCTAAAAGAAACAGATGCGGACTTGAAACTATCGCCCCCCCCCACCTCCACCCCCGGCAGGCACATTTTGGTCCTAACTAGACATGGGTTGATTTTGCTTGGGAGATTTACCGGCTGATTGGATTATAAGCCTTATTTCCTGTTCTCTACTGGTGTTTGTGCACTGCATGAATGGATCTTATTGCTATGCTTCCTATGTGCATTATGACAATCTGTGATTATGCTTGTTTGTATGACCAACAAAAATGTTGTATAAAAAAATAAAATAATTGAAAAACTATCTAATTTCCAAAACAAACCATAGCTCTGATTACATTTAGGCAACATAGCTCTGTTACACATTCCTAAATACATATATAGGTGGACCTTACTTACCAGTAATTAAGCCAATTGTGTACTATGAGGTTCCGACATAACTAAACCCTGATAAAGCCAATAGGTCTTACCTTTGCTACAGGGCGCTAACCAATTGGCTTTGCCAATTTTGTTTGTTTTATTAAACTCCAAGATGGCCGCTGAACATTTGCATGCATGGACAGTGGTCAATCGTAATAATTTTTTATGATTTATGAAAAACAATTGCAAAATGTCTGCCAAACTTGCACGTGCAAACAGGGCAGTCATCCCATAATGCATCGTCATAAAGCATAAACAAAAATTACAATATGACCACTGTGCATAGGCTCCTGCATCCTTGATTTCTTTTTTACATTCAATATGTCGGAACCATCGTATTAGCTTTGCCACTGCTAGTGGTGCAATTCAACAAGCATTGGCAACTTTGAAAGCACAAACGTGTGCTCAGAGACAGCAAGAAGAGTAGAATAATCTGGGGAACAAGGGAGAGATTACCAGAGGAACCTAGATAAAGTACCTCCCTATCACAAAACTAGAACGAAAAATAATGGTTAAGAAATGTAAACTTCCATGAAATAACCACGGCTTTAAGTATAGCCCAAACAACCAATGACAAGTCTTTGAAAAATGCCAATGGCTGAAGGTGGTTGAGCAAAAGCCCATTCTCTTTTTATTGTACACAGATGTCATATGCCTGCATATTTTATTGGTAACATGACATCTCAGACAGACAACTACAGCTGTATGTAGGCGAGAGAAAAACACTACAAAAACCAATCCTCAGAACAGATGTACCAGCTATTGAGTGATGGTTTTTGGTGTTAAGCTTCATTACTAATAGAGTTCAGACTTCAACTGACAGACAGCCTCCCTTTTAAGTCATTTCAGAATTAAACGTGCATTGTATGTGCCAGCGGACCTCTGCTAGTAAGGCTCTGCCATGCAAGTATCTTCATTTTCCATAATCCTACCTAAAGGCAGGTTAGTGCATGCAGGGGATTCATGTTGCTACAATAACTATAATCATGGAGCGTCTTAAGATGTGACAGGATGGAGTCAGAGCTAATTGTTCTGGTTTGTATTTTGAATCCTGCAAAAACAAAAACAAAATTAAAAAATCAAAATCAAAACCAAAGGGAATGATGGACGGAGTGTTGAACATTGCAAGCATTCACCCCCAGTCAACCGATCTGGGTTTAATCCATCATCATTCTTTAGCTCACTCTGCCACCCCAGTTCAGACATGGCTCACTTTGCCACTGGATTCAAGCTAGCCTGGCTGTGCATGGCTTGGCAGTTCGGGCTGGACTGTTTCCATGAGGCACAGGGTCAGACTGATTTGCATATGGACATGTCTGAACTGGGGTGGCGGAGTGAGCTAAGGAATGATGATGGATTAAACCCAGATCAGTTGACTGGGGGTGAGTGCTTGCAATGTTCAACACTCCGTCCATCATCCCCTTTGGTTTTGTATTTTGAATCCTGGCAGAATTGTTTTTTTTTTATATCTGCAAAAAGCCTGCCACAGAGAAAAGAAAAGCGACAAAATGATTATTTTACATACACAGTTCATTTATGAAACAAAGAATGTAATGTTTGATGATTCAATGTACTTTTATATGTAAAACAGTCTCTCGTGCATTGCAATGCGAGCACTCCACAGGAGGCAGAATGACCCACCAGCCAATAGCAAGTCAGAGAGACTTAACCCTGTGGGTGGAGCCAAAGACGGCTATTTACATATTTTAAAGAACTGATAACAATATATCATCTAGACAACTGTACTGTCAGGCAGATCTAAAAAAAGACTGTGGCCTTCTTCCCATATTTATCTGTGCAACAAACGTTTAGCTAGGTATGTCTGTGGCTGCTGCCATCTCCCACCTGCTGGTTGCTCCTCCCCCTCTTTTGGGCCAGTGCATCAGTTTTTTCATCTCTTAAGTAAGCACAAGGTGGAAGGGAAGCAACATATACAGTAGCATTCCTGGGGGATAGTAGGCTGTGGGGCAGTGCAGTCCATAATGGGGAACTAGGTCAAGAGGGTGGGACAGTGAAACAAAAGACTGGTTTGCAGTTAGATGGGCCAGTGGGGCAGTAGAGAGGAGGAGAAGATAGGTGGGGAAGTGTGACATTACAGAAATGGGACAGTGGGACTGTACAAGTGTTGGGCAGATAAGTAGGGACGTTAGGGCAAGAAGGGACAGAATGGTGAGGACAGTGCTACTGCAGCTATTCACAGTAGGACAGGAGACTACTACGCTGCTTTTAACCCCTTCGGCGCTGATGACGAGCTCAGCTCGTCATCAGTTGCGCCGCTCGCATGCTGATGACGAGCTGAGCTCGTTGTGTAACGCGGCTTTTTGAAAAAAGCCGCGTAGCGCAAAAATAGCCGCAGCGCGCATGCGGTTAAAGGGATAAATGCATCTGACAGGGGTCTCTTTCTCACCAGACTGCCCTCTGGCTCCACGACTCAAGCTACAGACAGGAGACGGTTAAATGCGCCTATAACAGTTTGCTAGGAAAGGGTGGGCACCCTACTTTGCCCGGGGAGTCTTTTAATATGCAAATGTAATAGCCGGTTCAATCTCGTCAGTGGCGACAGAACAGGCAGGGATTTAAGTGGGCCGGGTCCTGCCGGTGCTGAGCAGCAGCAGTTCTAAAAGGCAGGTGCTGAGACGGGTCCCTACTGGCTCTCCATTTTGCCTTCCTCCACTGCCTTTGATGTAACTTCAACGAGACTCGCTATAGTTCTTTCACAGTCACATCATTTCAGAACTGAAGCATTTTCCACGTTATACACAACGAAGCAATAGTGTTTGCATATTTGTCTTATGCAACTAACACCCACTGATGAAGCCAATAATAGTCCTGCCTTGCTGTAGGTGCAATGTTACGTGTTGCATTATACATCTGGATGCAATGACAGAAGCAGCAAAATACCCGTTGATCGGCACACTATGCTAAGCACAGATTTGTAGCGTATGTGTTATAAAGCCACGCCCTTAATTACATCGGACACGCCCCTCTGAGTCCCCACAGTTTATTAATCCCACTTAAAACCCTGGTGACAGGCCTTATATGAATTCTGTCTGGTCTCTTAAGAGGCGTGGCTCCGGAAGTGCTGCTGCAGGTGGAGGACAGGGATGTATGCGCCATCAAGTCAACCGTAGCACACCACTTGAACGGCTGGCAACTGCAAGGAACAGGTTCCTGGGGGCTCAAACCACGCCAAAGATTGCTTGAAATGCGCCAGTAATGAGTCTGTCTGCGGGGATCTGCTCTGCCCCAGGACACGGTTTTCACACAGCAAACAAAAAAGGAAAACATGGTTTTAGCTTCGCAGAGGAAATGGCTGTTACGGGATAATTATTGTGAAGACGGGTCAGCTGCTTCTCACGCGCTCTGAAGTGCCGAAGGGTATTATAGGCTCCTTTTTGCCAGTCCAGGACCGAGGGGTGGAAATTGTGCCGGGACTATTAGTGTGAAGGAAGAGAGAGCTGGCAAACGGCGAGTTTCAGGAGCTGTCACGGAGGAGTGCGAGCAGCGTGAATGAGACAGAGGCAGACAGCCAGCCTTGAGGGCCGGTGACCCATGACGGGCCCAGGGCAGCGCCTGCGCACTGCATGCCATCACCGGACTACGGAACCGCGCGCCAGTAATGAAAGCACGCGGCACGTGAGTCAGCAGCAGCCTCGGGGTAATGCAGCCTTCACACGGCATACGGTTCACTAAAAACTGCAGAAATGCATAAGAGTGATCCATGCACCAGCCTGCAGAGCAGCCTCGGGGTAATGCAGCATACGCATAGCATACTGTTCATTAAACTGCAGAACTGCATGAGAGTAACTTCTGCAAACTGCATGTCAGTCGCCAGCCTGCAGAACAGCCTCGGGGTAATGCAGCATACATACAGCATACTGTTCACTAAACTGCAGAACTGCATGAGAGTAACACCTGCAAACTGCATGTCAGTCACCAGCCTCCAGAACAGCCTCGGGGTAATGCAGCATACATACAGCATACTGTTCACTAAACTGCAGAAATGCATGAGAGTGATCCATGCACGTTGCATGCCAGTCACCAGACTACAGAACTGGGCGCCAGTAATGAAAGCGCGCGGCATGCCAGTCAGCAGCCTGCAGAACAGCCTCGGGGTAATGCAGCATACTCACAGCATACTGTGCATTAAACTGCAGAACTGCATGAGAGTAACGTCTGCAAACTGCAAGTCAGCCAACAGCCAGCAGAACACAGCCTCGGGGTAATGCAGCCTTCACACAGCATTCGGTTCACCGAACTGCATGATAGTTATGCATGCACAATGCATGCCAGTCAGCATCCTGCAGAAGAGCCACAGAGTAATGCAGCCTACACACATCATACTGTTCACTGAACTGCAGAACTGCATGAGAGAAATGCATACACAATGTATGTCAACCAACCACCAGCCTGCAGAACAGCATTGGGGTAATGCCTACATACAGCACACTCTTCTCTAAAGTGCAGTACTGCATGAGACCAACACCCGCACACTGCGTGGCAGTTACCACAATGCAAAAAATGTGTGAGAGTAATGAAAGCCCATTGCATGAAAGTCATCGCACTACAGACCAGCGTCACGATCATGTCTGCACACTGCATGGCAGTCACTAGGTTGAAGAACTGTTTCACAGTAATGAAAGCACAGGGCATTCCAGTCACCAGACTCTAGAACACTGCTTTGCAATGGGCAGACACGAGAACAGCCTTGGACTAAAGCCCCACGATGCATGTCATTCACCCAATATGAGAACTCTCTTGAGGTAAAGCCTGCAAACATCAATCACTGCACCCAGCGTAAAATAGCAACAGAGCATAATGCTTAGGAACTTGATGTCAGCACACTGCATGTCCCCATTCCATCCAAAGCAAGACAGTGTAAGAGCACCGTCACCTGTATACTGGAGACCCTTACATTTACAAAGGAAACCATGCGACACATAAGTGGCACAGACATCCCTTAAACCATCACAGGCAGCTCTTGCAGTAATACGGAAAGTACAAAATCCTGATAATGGGGCAATCAGTTTTGTACATTCCAAACTCGACAGAAGCCCCATTCCATCTAGTAAGGACCCAGGAGGACTTAGTATCCGACAGATGACTCCTCCCTACACACTGGGACACAGATGCCTTCTACATTCCAAAAGAAACACAGGTTCACCTTACATTCCAGAAGGCACACAACTGTTGCATTCCAGGAGACTCGGGCAGCCCCTGCATTCACAGACGAGCTTCCATATGAGGCGAGGATTAATTTGAAAATTGCCTGCATGACCCATAAAGTCCTCCATTTCAACACTCCGAGATACCTTGAACAAAAACTAGAGCTGTCTGGTGGTGGCAGAGCATCTAAAGGCACTAGCTCCCTACTGCTGAAGCCACCAACATTTTATAAAAAGAAAACTTAGAACTGACCCTCCTTACGCATGGCCAAGAGAATCTGGAACACCCTTCCCCCAAAAATCAGTATGAATTCCTCAACTGCTTCATTCAAGAAAGAAGTAACAAGCATTTACAATGCAACGGTCTCGGCATTGCAAAAGTTAGAGCTATTAGCATTGTAAATGAACGCGAGTTTAAGGTCTTGACATTGTAAGGGATACGACGCAATCAACGCTGTCTGCATCATAGCGCTTTTATTGTTTTACTTTAAACCATGCTGCACAGCAGGCCAGCAGCAGTACAACATAGCTTAAAAAACATTGAAAGGCCAAACAGTAATGCTATTTGGCTCTGCCAATGTTCTTTTGCCATGTTGTACAGCAGCGTGGCTGTTGTACACCATGGTTGAAGGTAGAAAAGACCAAAAAGCGCTATAAAGCAGCCAGCATTGACAGTGTAATAGTACTTTTTTTCTTTTACTTTTAGCCATGCTGCACAGCAGCTCCACTGCTGTACAACATGACTAAAAACACAACACTGAAAGCCAATGGAGCTCACATAGGCGAGTGCTCGTTATGCCACAGAGAAATTAGCTCAACACTGGATAAAAGATCTTGTCCCAGAAGTGACCTCCAGAACTAGGCACAATTGCTACAGCGCAGCCCGCATACACTGTTAAAATTATACCCATTAGTGAAGAACAGGTTTCTCATTGGCTCGACACCCCGCCCTTGGTTGATGGTGGAGAAGTGTGATGGGTAGTAGATGGTGGGAGTATTGGACAATAAGGGTAGTGAAGCATTGGGGAGGGTAGGCAGGGCACTCACTTGAGCATACACTTCATGCGAACAGATTATAGTGCTGCATCGCCAACATTGTGGCATTTCACTCAAACTTTTGTCAAAGGAAGGGTGTCCAACTTGTGCCCAAGGAGGGCTAGCTCCTTGCTACTGTTTCAGGATAGCCACTAACTCTATAAATGAGTTATACTTAGAGTAGCTGTACACATTCTGTAGATTCCTGAAAATCTGGCCGGGACCCAGCTCCCTCTGGCGGACCAGTCCTGGATAGACCTGAAAAGTGCTGTAATACTTGTACATCACTTGACCAGTCTAATGTAGGGAACCGCATGCAATTCACTGGTTTACTTTGAATTAAAGCATTGTAACTGCTCAGTACATGCTATGGCCACATTATACACATTACTTCATTGTGTGGTTAAACTAGTACAATGCACAGAAGTGACTCTACACAGAGGCAGGACAGGACAATACAGAACTGACTCCGAGGCAACTTTGCCTCTCCCCTCCATGATCCCCCGGAACTACATCCATCAGAACACAAAGAACTGGATGAGATATCAGGACTACGTATTTGAGCAGGCATGCTACTTCACTTAGTAATGACAGGCCTCGGAACTCTACGTACCAAAACACGTATAAACTGAAAATAGGGATGAGCCGCCCTTCCCCTGGCTTGAAACCGCTTGATATCTGTGGCACTACGTACCCCAGTATACAGTGTGTTTCACCCAGTTAAGTCAATCTACATATTACAGCATCCTAGCACCTGAAATTTCAGCCCTGTAATGGGCAGCAAGGCGACAAACAGCACAAGCGGAACAAGCAATGGTGATATGTCTGTTAGATTTTTTTATATGATGAGTGTATGTGTATCAGTCTTGGTTTTTTTCTGTGTTTACATGTGCCTGCATGTGCTTCAATGTGTTTGCGTGTAAGTATCGATACATGTGCATACTTTGGTTTATATATGCCTGGGAGTGTCTGCATGTCTCGCTGTCAGTAACTGGGTGTGTGTGTTTGCGTTTATGTGTCTTGGTCCATACGTGTCCACATACACCCATGTGTATGTCCGTTTCTTGGTCTGTGTATATATGCAATTATGTGTCCGAGTGCATGGGTCTTTGTATTGATAAGTGTGGGACCGCACGTGGGAGTCTGTGCAATTGTGTGTATGTGTATGGGAGTGCTTAACATTATTGTAGCATGTGGCCGTGCGCCTCTCTGCAGACTCCCCCTGCATTCCAGAGAGGCGCGCGACGCGATCCGGTCAGCCCTGGAATGCCGTGGAGACAAGACCTGGCCGCACGCACGTTATCCTATGGAAAAACGCTGCGCGCGGCCAGGTCTTGTCTCCCTTCGGCGTCTCAGACTGCTGAGACGCCGACAATAGTTCTCGGCGAGAACGCGCTTTCAGCACGTTATAGCCGAGCCCTAAAAAGGCTTCTGATGAACACATTTACACTCTAGAACAAATGAACTATACCCCAGGACAGGATTCATCCAGTTGCCTGTACACATGCTTATTTCTCACTGACTCTGTTCTCATGTTGTTCTTCGGCAGGTGTTTCCAACTAGTAGCTCGTGAGCTACCAGTAGCTCTCCAGCTACTTGTGAGTATTTCTCCTTTGTTCAGCCCAGCCTACTAGTAAAGAAGCTTTTTCTTGGTTGAAATGTATATGTTTTTAAAGCTATTATTGAGTTGGGGAGGTCTGCTACTCATATTATTACCTTAGTGCCTGGGGATTGCAGCTATGGCTTTTATGTATTACCTATGTACAGTCATTTCAAATTCTCAAAGGATTTTTTTACATTAGTACTGGGAACCCTGCCTCAAATACTGATGTGACCACTGCTGACAACCTTGGATGGGGTGGTCACTATTACATCACTAATAATTGTAGCTCAGGTTGATTTCCATTGAACGCAAGTATCTCTTAATGCAGACAGGGTTGGTGACCCCTGTTCTACGGGTTGTTGTATGCCTAGAAACCTATTGTTTTCTCGGTAGGGGATTCTCCCATACTCTATCCCTCCTGGATGAGGTTGTTATTTCTATACATGTCACCTTGACTATTGTAAAGCGCTCTGATACCTGCAAGGGTCATGTTTGCGCTATATAAAACTTTATAAATAGGGGGTACATACAGCACTTGCATTTAAAGAGGGGCAGAAGCAACCCTTACTTAACAATTGGGCACAGGCAGTCCTTGCATCCCAACTGGAACAGCGGCATGCCTTGCCCTCTCGCAGTGGGCAGAGGCATGACTTGAATTCACACAGGAGCAAAGGGGAAGCATATCCCCATAGGGACACATGTGATTCACAGATCTACTGGTCCGCAGATCCATACACAGACAAGAGCAGTTGTTGGATAACCCAGAAGAGCATTACAACTCAAAAGAGACAGAGGGCAGAGCTGAGTGGGCATAGCTGAGTAGACCGTTACGGACAGCGTATATCAAAGGGGGTTCACCCAATCATAGTCACTGGGACCTGGGTAATAACAGTACTGAGAGAAAAAAGGAAAACAACTGCAAAGGTGCACCACAAGAAACAAGAAATAAGTGCCAATAATATTAACACAAAGAATTTTTCAAAGAAATGTTGATATTCTTCTAGTAATCTTTATTTTCAATTTTCAGAACAACGTCGACTTTGCGAGTGGTTCGGCGGGACGAAGGCTCTGTGGATGGGCGCAGGCTGCTTTAACACGAACGGCCTACTGGAACTCAGTGCCCACATCCTCTTCCCAGGGACATACAGGATTTTCTGTAAAAATATCACAGGACACTGAAAAGGGTTTTATACTCATTCAGGTTGTGAGACCATATCTTTCTATTATTTAGGAATCCTGCAAAGCTTTGTCCACATTGATTATAATTCCACAGTTCCATCTTGACTGTATCCATCTGGATGAAAATATATATACTATCTTGCATATTGGGATACGGAGTCTGGGAAGACGTTCTCCAGACTTTCTTTCTGTATACTCGCTCGGAAAGTGACGAACCACGATTAAAAAGCCCTGAAGAAGTCCCCGCTTGGGACGAAACGCGTCGGCTGTACGTTGTTCTGAAAATTGAAAATAAAGATTACTAGAAGAATATCAACATTTCTTTGAAAAATTCTTTGTGTTACTATTATTGGCACTTATTTCTTGTTTCTTGTGGTGCACCTTTGCAGTTGTTTTACTTATACTTGGATTCCTTAGGGAATAGGCACAGTAACGATGGGTGCCAGCCAGTGTGCACACAACTCCCTTTTGTAATCTAAGGGCAATTTAATATTTCGGGGAGAAAGGTAGTCAGGTGCTGTCATTAGGAAGGGTCCATCGCTATACCTCTGTTTTTTACTGAGAGAAAAAAGGGGTCCCAATGGCGGACGTTAAATTTATAAACATGAATACAAATAAAGAAACATTGAATAAACCATAAGCTTACACTGTATTTATTCACAATGTAAGTACGTGTTCAATATCATATCATTGAATAAACAGTTATAAACTGTACAGTGCCCCAGGGGGAGGAGAGGGGGTGGGAAAAAGTGATGAAGTGAGGATAGTGTAAAATCAGGAATAGTGACTGTAAAATACACCAAAGGCGTAACAGTATTTATGTATCACTTTAAATATAAACCAAACATGACCATAGGTTCAGTGCATCATTTGATTCATGTCATGCTCCACAGAAACAACAATAATGTGTATCAGTCATGGGGTGAAGCTGAAGAACGAAGGACTGAAGTCGACGTTTCGACCCTCTAAGATTGCAGGATTAGTAGTACCCTTGCTGCGGGGTCTTCATCAGGACGGGATGGGGGCAGAAGACCTATTTAACACATATCGATAATTAATTTAAATCTATTTGAATGTGGAAATGATTCAGAATATTACTTCGAAGCACACTCATTTTGACAAACCATACCAGATTAGTTGTAGCTCGTCGTCAAGTTGTTGAGAAACAGGGTAGGATACCTCGGGAGATGTTTAAAATTCAAATCCTGGGGATGAGAGCGTATTAAATACTAAGGAGTCAAGAAGGGCATAGCGTTACACAGTTACTTAGAGTGTTAACCGAAGAATGGCACTTACATGATGTATAGTTGCAGTATGGCCCACAAATCTAAAAATGGAGGAACGGACATGGTGTCATGAAAACAATCTTGTGTAAATAGGTAAAACATCGTGAATCATCGTCTGTAAAGAAGATAAACGACTTACAGAGAGTTTAGGCAATCACGTTGTGTCCCGTGGACTGGTTACGGCCGGGACGTCAAAGGAAACAGAACGGACAGGCGGGATGTCACTATATGTGCAGGAGAGAATGGCCAGCTGTAACACCAACAGGGTAAAGGAACTGCTTACCCATATGTCGGTTTGAATCTCGTGAGTCCCCGTTAGTGTGGAACACCAAACCGGCACCGCACTAATGCAGAGTCTGGGGAGAAAGAATACTACATCAATCTCACGAGCTAGTCAAGATGGTTGGATTGCAGAAATAATTACGACGGCGAAAGCGACAAACACTCACCGGAGGCAGAGTAAATCGCTGCTCTAGAACTGCTTGCAGACGGCAATGGCGAGCAGGCAGAAGGATTTAGCTAGTTACTCTGGCAACCAAGACACGTGACCTCAGAGTTACGAGTAGAGGTAAAAGACAGACTCTACAGAGTAGTTAGTGTAGAGAAATAATTCTCGGTACAAGATTACTATAGTCAAAGTTATTTCAAACTACAGTGTGCTTCTTAAAAAGGGGGGGTGGTACGGGGGCCAATTATCGGAATAATTGTAAAAAAGGGAAATTCATTAGAATATACACATACCTGGACAATGTGCAGAAAAGGCGAAATCACTTAACCTGATTAATACATTTTGGTAGTCAGTGGTGTACCTATCACATGATGGTAAAGACCACATATATGGGGAGACAGTGATTGTTTATACTCTCAGTGCACCTTATGAAGGAGTAGGCCTACACCATCAGGATTTTGAGAGTCTCACAGAATCGGTTAACCTAATTGATACAAATACCGATACCATGAGGTGTACCTATCACATGATGGTAAAGACCACCGAGAAGAGGAGATTTATAATAAATCTGGTTCCAACTTATCAGGAGTAGACGTGCACCCTCTGGACAATACGTAGATAGTAATGAAACAGAGAGCATATCACAGATAAGGTCAATTGTTCTAAAACCAATAAACACAACATGTTCTATAGTGTGACATCACACATTCTAACAGCATATGTTACGACAAACAGACCCTAAGAATTATTAACCCCTTAAAGGTCTAGGTGACTAAGTCAGGGTAATGTAGCTAATTGTGAAAAAGAAGTGTCATGTTCATTTACGCCATTTTGAATCGAATAAAAAAATAGCATCCATTTCAGTTCGCGAGTGTTTAGAATACTGCAGATGTCGCCTCCACGAGGTCCAAGAGAAGCTTTCTCTAACACAATCCACTTGAGGCTATCAGGGGGGTGTGCACTTACTTTGAAGTGATCAACGAGTGGTGCGCCCTGTACTTCACATCTGATGCGGCTCATATGCTGGAGAATCCGCGCCTTCACCTTCTGTTGTGTCTGTCCAATATAAATCAGATTGCATGGGCATGTTATCGCATATATTATATTGGAGGTGTTGCAATTACTGTGAGACTTGAGCAGGATTTTACGATGATTGTGTTCGAACTCTTTAGTTTGTATTGTGGTGTCGCAGGCCTTACACTGTCCACATCTGAAATGGCCAATGACCGGTGGAAGATTCCATAAGGAGAATATGGTTGGGTCCTCTCGAGTTGGTAGGAGAGAGCGTACCACGTAGTCCTTTACACTCTTTGCTTTTTTGAAGGCGTGTAATGGTGTGTTCTTATGGTCAATGTCATCTGAAACCAACCCCCAATGTTGGTTCACAATGCGCTTGATTTTATTGCTTTTTGTGGAGAAAGTGGTCACACACACAACTCTGTCTTGTTGTTGATCTGCTCTATCCTTTGGAGTTAGTAAGTGCTCTCGGGGATAGAACCAAGCCCGTTTCCTTGCTTGTTTAATGAGTCGTCGAGGATAGCCACGTTGTTGAAGTCGATTAGACAAGTTGTCTGATTCTGCGAAGTAGTGTTCTTTATTGGAACAGTTCCTACGGATGCGTAGGAACTGACCAAACGGCAAGTTGTCCTGCAAGGCTCGGGGGTGGTGACTGTTGTATTGCAACAATGAATTCCTTTCTGCCTCCTTCCGATAAAGTGTTGTAAGCAGAATACCTGAATTTTCATAGATGGTAATGTCAAGGAAATTCACAGGATGGTTGTCAGACTGAATTGTGAATTTCAAATGTAGGTAGACTAGATCAGATTAGGTCATAATCTCAACGGCAAGGTCTTCACAACTCTGACGCAGATTCATGCACACAGCTCTGCCCCAATATATTTGAAGACAAAAGTATGTCTACATTTAGGTACTTCTTGTTAAGTGGGTGTTGATATAATTGCATGTTACGTTTTTAGTATCAAGATTTGGCATGTTGTGATTTTGGTGTCAAGTTTGTGACTGGATATCGCCGCCTCATGACATTAATCCATGCTTAACTAAATATCAATTCTGACACTTTGAGCCTTTTTTTGCCTTTTCCCAGATGAGGAGCAGCACCCACCTCCCAAGCACAAAAACCAGTTTGATGCCCCAGTGCTGGTTCAAGCAGAAAACTGCTGTGATGCCACATGCGTAAACCAGAGTTGGAGAGCTGGAGTAAATACTGTGGTACAAACGGTTTACTGTAAGCTCCGATATGTAAGCGTGAACCACATTTTCATCCTCTGCCCACAGGTAAGGTGCCTCAGTGTGGTCACAATATGAACCCCCAGAAACAGGTATATTGCCCAATCCTGTTGCCATTAAACAGAGTAGAGAACATCGGCTCTGCTTCCTTTTCTTTGCAGTATTGGTATGCAGCAACTGATAATCAGGGGCGGCTCCTCCGCTGAGGCGGAGGAGCGTCGCCCCACAGCTCTGTAGCAAGTGAAAAGGGAAAAATAAAATGAATGATAATAACGCATTGTTATTATAATTTTATTTTTCCATTCTTGTCAGCTGGTTCGGGCAGGGCTAGGCTGTGTCAAAGGAGCGGTGGCACTAACTGCGCATGACAGTTTGGCTGGCCATCTTGGGCTGGTAAAACATTCATGAACACGCAGCATGTTCTCCACGGAGCTGCGTCGCACAGCCTGGGTGGAGAACATGCCCATGCTCCCAGTCCCTCTCTGAGCACCGAACCACGGTGCTCAGACCAATCACAAAGCTGCTATCAGCAGCATTGTGATTAGCTAGGGGAGTCTGGAAGCCTGGGTGCTTTCTATTCGTGCTTCCTGCCCCTGGAGTCCTGGAAGCGGGCGAAGAAGACCGAGAAGCGGCGGCACACAGGTAAGTGATTTTTAATTTTTTTATTCCCCCTTCCCCACGCGACCTCACCCCCTTGCCACCGTTAAGTAGCAGCTGTTACTGCTAAATACTCCATTTTGTGCTATGATACAAAGCTGCCAGAGTGCTGAAGACAATCAGGCAAGAGTCAGAGCAATAGATCTTCGTGGGATCCCTAGGGGTGGAGGACCCTGGAACCAGGCTGCCTTAGCAGGTATCAGTGCAGTAATTTACTTAACCAATGCTTTTTTATTACATTCTTTATCGCTTTTATTTTTGCATCATCCTTGTAAGTTAAAGCTATGTCTTCAGGTTACTGTAATTGAAAGTCAATATCACATTTCTTTGCTCCACTAGGAATTATATTTTCTTGTGATCTGTAATGAAACTAAAAAGGGTTACTATACTTGTGCCAAGTACATCTACCCGACAGGAAACCCCCAAACTTTTCTATTTGATTTTATATATATATATACATACACACACACACACATATACATATACATATACATATATATATATATATATATATATATATATATATATATATATATATACATATATACATACATACATACATATAAATACACACACACTTTTGTTTGTTTTAATGCTAGCTTATGGCCACCGCATGTAGGTCTCAGCATGTTTTTTTTGTTTTAGTGGTATATCGTTGTAATAAAAAGTGAAAATATAACCATCACATTCGCTTGAGCCATACTTACTGGCTTTGCCAATGCTTGTTAATGTTTTTTAAATCAAATCGCTTTATTACAAAGGTTTTCAGATGCATGGAAACAACCCAAAAGTATTCATGAAAAAGAAACCCTTCTGCATATTGGAATTGGCTCAGCCCCACGTGCCACGTTTCAGGAGGGTTTCGAATGAGGTCGTCTAAGCTCCTAAAGCATTTATTGTTTTAATGGCCCAGACTAGACCAAAGCCACTGAGTCAGCAGCGAATGACAGTGGGATTATGTCATCTGCTTGCCTTCTCTGACTGTGGAAAAGAATGAGCTTCCATGCCCTGCAGTCTATGATAGCGGTGCCAGGCTCGCCCGGCCACAGGCCGCTGGCAGGGAGGAGGCAGATGGCTGCAGGCTCATGCCCAGCAAGGCTCCTGGCAGAGGCACCGCACCGGTGCCATGCCACGATGGCTTATTCACATGTAGGCATGCAAAAGGTCCTGAGAACTATTAAAAAAGAAAATAACAAAGGCACAGAAACAGGAGCTGCAATACACAAGAACTATTTATAAAAAAGTAAAACAAAATATTAAAATAATAACAGTTACCGTGGCGGGGAGGAGGGAGTTTTCCAAAACATAATTAGTTCGCCAAGAGGCAGATTTATTACCAGGCAAATGGTTTGCCCAATAGGTCCCTTGATCCATTTCAGGCAGCAGTAAAGAGACAAAAGCCTCAAAAAAAAGTGTTTGCAGAAATATTTATAACAGGTCGTGATCAGTCTCGGTACAGCCAGTACAGTTTTATTCAGACCCTCATATGGTCTCTTCCCAACATGAGAGGTTACTTTTCCCATTAGTCTTACCCTAAGACAGGCCAATGGAATTATGTGGCGGGAAGGACCAACTTATGTCGCAAGAAAAGGCAATTTATGTAGCACAATCTGCGATAGAATTACTTTAATAGATTGTCTTTTTTTTTACACATAACACTGACTGAGGAAATATTTCACCCATCAGTACCAGATTAACAGACAAACACCGCAATAAGCAACGGAAAGATGGTCAGTAAGCCTTTGCGAAAACTACTTGGGAAAACATGTTGCCACGTTTTTATGTACTTTTGAGCCGTTTGAGCTACAAGCATTTTTTTGGTTAAAATCCTCAGGTTATCCAGAGATGATAGATTATGTGGTAGATGTGGCAATAATTATGTTGAAATCACTGTGGCTGCAGAATTGCACAATTCCAATGGGCCCGCCCTAAGAAAATGTCACAGACTGGGGACCATGAACCTAGAAGGGCCTTATTTGAGGAGGGTCAGAGTGGGTTACATAGGACAGCCAAGGGAACTTTGGAAACCCACCTTTGCATCTCCGATCAGTAGCCAGCTTTCTGGTCAGCAGGGAACACGCATTCCCAATATTTACAGTGCAACACAGTTTCCTATAACTTACTGGGTTTGGTGGAAGGGTGGACACAGAGCATCTAAAATTGTCTTGAGTTATCTAGGGCTAGATAACATCCAGGAGTGGTACAGCTGGATGGGTCCACCCCAGCACCCCGATTGTAGGCCCCTCTCGGTCTGGGCACTTGCTGAAACTGATGGCAGTACAAAAGGCAGGCGGTAAACAGTTAAAAGCCGGGCTCCTCATCTGCGGTATGACCAGCCACATACCGGATGCTGTGAGGTCAGATGCAGAGGGGAATGTGAGGCTAATCTGCAACCCAAGAGTGAATCACTGCAGGGGCGGGGAGAGGCAGCAGTGTCTGAGGCAGGAGGCCTCTTCTATGGGAGCCGCCTGGCCCTATGTGCACCCGGAGCTGAAGTGCAGCACGGGGCCTGGTCTGCGCAGGGCCGAGCCGGAGACGGGTCACAAGCAGAACAAAGGGGTCTCAAATACAAACCCGTGGAATCACGAATAAAGGCAACCAGCACGCGGGGGTGGCTCACGTTCTGATGAAGAACACTAAAGAAGAAAACGGAAGCGAGCTGCAGACATCTTCTTTGTCCGACTCTACACGAGCACAGGGGAAATGTTGGCATGGGCATAACTAGATTGGCAGATGTCCACTCCAACCTAAAGAAAGCAACAGCTGAAATCCCCGCGGCTTTACAACTCCCCCTGCGCACTTGCCTGCATTTCCCAGGTGGACCCGAGGGGCTCAGGGACATGTGCACACACAGCTAAAGAACACAGTTAGTTTTGGGAAGTTGGTGGAACTTCCTGGATTTCCCTCCCACTGACTCTGCTTAATAGGAAGGCCATATATCGGAATAGCGGGGTAACTGTGGGGTGAAGTGTTTGGGCTGGGCAGCTGATGACCACTTAGAGCTGGGTGAAGCCACCCACCGCTTTGAGTGTACCATAGTAAATTAACCCGTTGCTTGCTAATGACGAGCTCAGCTCGTCATGAGGCACGGTTGAGCTGCACTCATGACGAGCTGAGCTCGTCACGGCCGTTGGATCGTTCGCACGCGGGGATAATTTCCCCGCTGTGCTGAACGTTCGAAAAACGGGTGTGGCCGTGACGAGCTCAGCTCGTCATGAGTGCTGCTCCGCTCTGCCTCATGTCGAGCTGAGCTCGTCACCAGCACGGCGGCGCCGCGCGCGGCCCTCTCCACCCTCCCCCCGCACAGGAGGTGAAAACCCCCCGCTGGGGAGGGGTTAAAGGCAGTCTACACCAGTACAGAGGAACACTGGCAAAGGCAATAGGTCTCGCCTGAGGCCCATGGGCTTTGCTGATGTTTTTCTGCCATGCTGTACAGCATCATGGCTGCTGTACAGATTGGCAAAAAAAAAAAGCACAACACGATGGTGCAGTCACAATGTAATTTTGAAGGCATGTGCACACATTCAACACAAATGTCCGTACCTACGAAAGGACGCTTTTTAAAATTACCAATCCGAGATGGATAGGTAAATGTAAAAAAAGGTAGCATGGATGTGCTGAATTAAAGTGTTGTGCTTAAACAAAAATAAAAGAACAAAAGAAAGAACAAAAGAAGTTCCCTAAAAGTGAGCAGAGGAAGCAGAAAAGTCAGCCAATTAAAGAAATGGGTAAAAAAAGGCTATGATCCATGGGAGGGACCAACACAAAATTGACATAGGGCCATCATCAAATTAGAAGCAGCCAAATAAGTGGCAGGATAGTCAACCAGTGGTAGGCAAAGTGCAAGCTCCGACTCCCTGCATGTTCTTGGTAAGCCCACAATATCACTTTTGCAACTTAACAGCTTGTATTGTCTGGTAACCTTGACCTAAAAAGCAGCTTCAAGAGTATCTCAATAGTTTATGGTCAAGGCATCAGAAAGGCTTACAAGTGGATGCAAGGCCTAAGCCTCCGGAGAGGGTGGTTAGAGCTAGAAAGCTACTAGGTGTGCCAATCAGACTACATATCGAATATTTATATATCTCATCATATGTCTCATCATAGACTCAGCCAAATCGCTCGGAGTCACCATGGACAAGCACCTAAATATGAAAAATCATATCAGCAAGGTGTGCGAGGGAGCAAACCTCTTGATGAGAACACTCAGAAATATCAAACCTTTCCTTCCACAAAATGATTTCAAGCAGGTGGTCCAAACGCTTGTCTTGCCGAGGCTTGACTACGGTAGCGCTACCCTCTGTGGCCTTCCCAAATATACCCTGGCTCCACTAAGGGCATAACTGAACACAGCAGCAAGACTGGTTACAGGCACCAAACGAAATGAGCACAAATCCCCTGTCCTCAAATCTCTTAAATGGTTGCCCTACGAAGCACGAATTCAGTAAAAGATTGCCGTTCTGGCACACAAAGCCCTTCACTTTAATACTCCCAGGTACCTTGCGCAAAAACTTGAGCTATCTTTTGGTGCTAGAGCCTCAAGAAGCGCAAATACTTTCCTCTTGAAACCACTCATCTTTAGCAAGAAGATAACTTGTCACAGAGCCTTCTCCGGCGCTGCCCCAAAGATATGGAACTCTTCCACCGGAAGTACGCAGAATGTCCTCAACAACGGCATTCAAATTGGAAGCCAAAAGATTCCTTATGAATAAATTTCTACCCTAATTGGGCTAGTCTCATCTGTTCGAAGACACTGTTTCCTACGACTATTGTGCCAGCATTTGTTTCTGCTCCTCATTACCTCAGACTGTCACCCCCTTCATTGCCCGGTTATACCTGTTTTATTGTATTACCCTTCATGGTGAAATTGTCCTTGAATCTGCGATTAATCCTGGTTTTTTTTTGTCCTTTTACTCCTACTTGATGACAATTTTGTATTTATGTCCTTCCTTCCATCCTATTGTAAAGCGCTCTGATATCCCTCGGGATCTTGTTCGCGATATATATAAAACTTTATACATAAATAAATAAATCACTTCATACTTGCAGTATGTCACCCACTTAAACACTGCAAATCAGAGACTGGGGCACAGGTAAATGAAAGTATTCGCTGAGGACTGTACAGTTTTAGAGCAAACGTGGGATTGGAGAGCTGACCTTGTTGCAGTACAATCAAGAAGACATACACATGGCTAGGAGTGTCCAACATAGTTCCAAGAAGATCAAATCCTTACTAGACTTTTTAACGATAGCTGTCTAGGCAAATGAGTTCCATTTGGATTCATGGTACGTAGCTTCAAATTAAGTGACTATCTGAAAATTTTGACAAGGAGAAGGCTCTCACTGACCTACATTAGATAACCAAGGACTAACCATATCTATTTCCTTGATGATACTGGTAGGATTTGATCAGAGCTTGGAATGGTGGCAGGGAGACAGAGAGGCAATACTAATGTATAAAAGGCTATATGTATACTCGGCTTCATAGTCAAGGTACAAAACATATTGACGAGCCAATCTTACAGTTTCCTCTGCACTTTCCTGCTTTCTATGCATTATGTTATGTTATAAAGGACTTCCAGAACTGCTTATGAAGGAAAATAACTAAGTAAATATCACAGACTGAAACAAGTTTCTTGGGGCTCAGGCATCTTTTTAGGGAGCCAGCCAAAATCATGTCATATTCTTGTCACGGCCAGCTAAGATTAGTCAATTAAGCCCTTGACATGAGCTTGCTAAGCCCAGCTGCCAGTTCGACTCAGTAACAGGATCTGGGAAAGAAACTGGAATTCAGTCAGACAACATCAGAGAGGAGAGCCACAAGGAAATAAGAAAAAATCACTTGCAAATTTAATAGGCCTGGTGTTGGCTAACAGACTTTTGGTTGTATCAATTCTTGTTTTGTCATGAATCTTACAAAACGTTATTGCTGGGGTAGCCGATGGGTCCTCAACAATATTTAAAAAACGTTTTCTAAAAGCATTAGTATTTTTTTGTCTTCATAAGCACACACTGCCATATACGACCCTGGCACTAAAGTGAACTACTTGGTGTATGATGTGCTCCTTATGAATGGGCAGAATGCCATCACTCACTGTTAGGTCAGTCAATGGCTGAAGTGGCTGACCCCACTGCTCCATGTTGTATGCATGTTGTAATGGGTGAAATAATAATGTGAATGACACAACACCAGTCCACTGGGTGAAGAGGGCTGAAAGCAGCTCTAAATATATTATACATATAATTTTGCTAATATCTATACCTCTTGACGAATGCCAGATCTAAAGGAATCATTTTTAAGCATGCAAGATTCTACATAATATGTCCAAGACAGGACACTTTAAAATCGCATGGGTAAGGCAAGGCACACTGTTAAACATCAAGGGGGAGGTTTCTAACAAGTGTCCAATCAAAAACTGCGTAGTAAATAAAAACACCATTTCACACCTTCAGCATTTTCATGAGAGAGAAATCGTCTGTAGCCAACTGCTGGGTAAAATATACAAAAAAATAAATCAGTGACACCGGTTCCTGCTGCTAGTTGTATACAGAATTATCACCAAGTAACGGCTGCAGTGAGCAACCTTTACATTTCCACGCCGTTCTCTCAGCGCAGAGAAATCATTCAGACATCGGGAGTACGTTTTTATAGCCAGAAGCATCCCCTCTGTTGCTTTTCACAAATTCTGCGCGCATCCGGATCTCAGGCACGATAATTGTATCGCCAAGGAATGAATTATGCTTGCACACAAAACCGATAACGCTCGCACAGCGGCATCGAACCAGCGCATATGAAGGTAGTTGGAGTAAAATTAGTAATCGGTGTGCGGCTGGAGTGAAAAAGTGCTGAAAAAGGCAGAGGAATACAATAATGGCCGAGGTGCTTTTTTTACAAACAGATTTTGTCTAAATTCTCATTTGTAACTAAGTCTAGCTTTTGTCACCATCACCCATATTGCTTGACTAGATTTGTAATCGCACCTTCCGGAGAGGCAGCCTTAAGACCTGGTGGAACCCAACTACCTGGAATGTACAGGGTCTAAAATTTCATTGAATGCAATTGACATGGTTTGCAGCCCATCAAGCCCTTGTTTTCCGTGGGCTGACTCGACTCTTTCCTCCTTCAACAGAAATCAACCAGCCAATCACCTGGCTCATATAAGTGAAGGAGGACTGGTCTATTCGAGATTAGTGGGAACGAGTTTAAACAGAAATATTTGGCAAGAAACTGGATTGTGACTGCTGCTTGTTCTGCAAATTTGTCATTTTCAATCATGTGATAGGTTCTACAACTGATAATAAATGCGTTTTATCCCAGTGAGGTGACCAACCTCACAGAAATTAATTCCTCTACCCTGTCCACAATTTTACATTTTAAAGCTATATCACAATATCAATTTTAAAGGTGTAAATGCATATGTTAAGCAATGCTTCTTTTTTCACCAAAAATATATTTTCACATACTTCTCAGAGTTGAGACAAGAGTACCTAATGCTGCCCAAGTACGCAAACAAAGAAAAAAAAGACAAGGACAAGAAACCACGAAAGAACAAGCTTTGGCAAAGCCAATAGGTCTCACCTATGCAAGAGCTATTGCCTTATCCAATGTGTTTTAGTCATGTTCTACACCAACGTGGCTGCTGTTCAGCAAGGCTAATAGTGGCATACATGAGAGTGGCATGGAGTGTTGTAGAGTGGAATGGCGAAGAGTAGAGTATTGTAGAATCTGTGGCAGAGAGTGCTGTGTATTGGAGCAGCATAGTATGGAGATGCATAGAGTGGCATACACTGGTGTGGCATAGACTAGAGTGGACTGGTGTAGAGTGCAGTGGCATAAGTGCAGTGATACTGAATTCAGTGGCGTACAATGTAGCGTCATAGAAGGCAGCGACTTAGATTAGAGTGACGCATAACAGAGTAAAGTAACGCAGTGTGCAGTGGTGTAGATTGTAGAGTAAAGTTGATTGGCATAGAGTGCAGTGGTGTAGAGTGGTGCAGAGTAGAGTGGCATAGAGTTCAGTGGAGGAGAGTACAGTGGTGCAGAGTAGAATGTCAGAGTGGAGTAGAGTGTCGTAGAGTACAGTGAAGCAGAGAACAATGCAGTGGCGTAGGTGCAGTGAGAAGTGCAGATGTTTAGAGGGTATTGGCGTACAGAGCAGTGGTTAAGAGTTGAGTGGCGTAGAGTACAGTGACATAGAGTATATTGTTTCAGAGTAGAGTGGAGTGGTGCAGGGTAGAGTGCAATTGCGTAGTGACATAGAGTGCAGTGGTGCAGAGTAGATCAGAGTGGCATACAGTGGACTGGCGTAGAGTGCAGGAGCATAGAGTTGGGTGTTACAGAGTAAAGTGCATTGGCGTAGAGTGTATTGGCATAGGATGAAGTAGGGTACAGTACTGTGTTGCAGAGTGGTATAGAGTACATTGGCATAGAGTGGAATTGTGCAGACTAGATTGGTGTGGCCTAGATTGAAGTGGTGTAGAATAGTGTAGTGGTTTAGAGTACAGTGGCGAAGAGTGCATTGGCCCAGAGTAGATTGAAACAGGGTAGAGAAGAGTAGAGAAGCGTAGAGTGCCGTGGCGTTGAGTGGAGTAGTGCAGAGTGGAGTAGTGCAGAGGTGCAAAGTAGAGTGGAGTACTTATGATGTGATAACGCACTACCATTACAGACAACACATTTTCAATTGAAATGGCCATTACATTTGCACAGGCATACAGTTTTACTTATAAAACTAGACAGCGCACGGACGAAAATGTGTGGTAATGTCCTCACCTAGTGCAATGATTCGTTTGATCATATTGAAGTTTTTGTTTCCAACAGACTACAGAAATAACAAAAAATGTGCTTCATTTGTGTCCCTAATGCTGATATATTCTGAAATACTTACACAGTTCATTTAAATGATGTTGTGTGCTAGAAAAAAAATCTTTCCTTTCCCCCAGTGCCCAGCAAGATTGTCACATAAATCCTCTCACTTTAAAGTCAGCAAAAGAAAAGTAAACAATCACCCTCGAAAGACAGCACCTGACATTTGACGTTGGTCTTTGAATGCACAGCAATTTGACAAATAAGAACAAGATTTACAGGCCTGTTTACAGATAGTGAGTTTGTGGAAGAATACGGTAAACATGATTTAGGCAACGGGAGTGACAAACTGAACCTGGAGAGCCTAAAGCAAATAAAGCCAGTCAATTGAAAGCCAGAAAATGTGAGTTACAAACCACAAAGCCAACGGTAATCAATAAGAAGAATGCATTCCTAGGTAATCTTTCTTCTAGTCCCCATAATGTCTTTAGCAAACTGGACAGTTGTACTATCTGGTAGGCTGCGATCTAAAAAAGCAGGACGAGAAAAGAAGAGGTATGTCTCAATGTCTTACATGTCGGCAGAGGCGACGGTGCCCCTTTGGAACCCCGCTGATTACCAAGCAGCTGAAATAAATGCATTGTGATAGGTCACAAAACCCTTTGCCAGAACTGGCATGATCTAGGAGGAGTCCAATGACAGAAAATGTCCTATAGAGCACAACATAGGGATAATGAATGACCTAAGTAACACTCGGACAGGTTATGATGGAAGGCTGCCAGAGCTGTTCTCACCTAAAGAATACATTTGAATGGAGAATCCTCACAGTACAAACCAGTTCAACTAAATGGGCCTGGTAAAGTTATTTAACCCCTCCTATACTCGTGACCGAACAGTTCTGTCACGAGCCTCGGGTGGGCTGTGCTGGTGACGGAACGGTTCCGTCACGGCCCGCTCGCCGCGCCTGCGCGGCGTGAATTCCGCACCTGCGCTGACGTTCTAAAGAGCGGGCGGGGCCGTGACGGAACCGTTCCGTCACAAACACAGCTCACCCGAGGGCCGTGATGGAGCAGTTCCGTCACGAGTACGGGAGCGCTGCGTGGCCCCGCCTCCCCCATAGCGCTGCGGCGGAATAGCCGCCGCAGCGAAGGGGTTAACTCCCCAAAAATAAAAGTGATCCTCATTCAATCAAATTAACAACTGGAGACACCAGTGTGCCTGAACTCCTGAAGCTCGATGGTGCCTTTGAACGAGCAAACACAGTTTCGCAAAACACGCATTAGATAATGACTTAAGCAGTCTTAGGCAGACCTTGTTGTACCATCTTGCTAGTTCCTCAGTAGACTGGCTCTAATCTTTCTTCTACTTACATAGATGCGTCACCCAGAAGTGGGCACGGTATTGAAGGGTACACCCCACAAATGGGTTACAGAGCGAAAAAACTTTCTTGTGCGCTTACAAACCTTCTTTATTTCACCAATTACCACAAAGAACATGAAATTAAATAAAAACACAGACACTGGTAAAGAGCTCTTCAAACGGGAAGATATGCACAATGGTTTTGAACAGCGAGTGGCAAAAGAAACAGCAGTTGCCACCAGAACAAAAATATTACAGTACTTCATTTATAAAGACCTGTTTCTCTAGTGTCACACTGTGTACAGAACCAAAAACCAAAGAGGGGTTGGTTCCTTAGAATCAAACGAGGTTCGCCCACTATAACCAATACATAATTAATACCATATACCTCAAGTGATAATTCTGAGCAATCTTGTTCAGTCATGACCAAGACAATTAATAGCAAAGACAAAAGAACAGGAAGGTTCACTTACTAAATTAATTAACTATAAGGAACATTTAGCAGCGTTTTGTTTTTGTCGTACACAGTAACAAATGATTTACGTAATATTCAAAATTTCCCAATAAATGTAGGCATAATGTGAGCGTCAATGCAACAAAGAACCACTGCAAAGTACAGCAACTGTCACCAATAATGTAGTGAAATTGCAAGACCAATACAGAAAATAAAAAATAAAACATTTGACTCTAAAAATAAATTTCCACTTCCAATTTTTCAGAGTTGGATGCACGGTCAATGTTCATAGTAGCAAGTTTTTTTGGAATCATGTTCTATTCATTACATCATAGGAGAACACCAGGGTGGCACATTTATTTGAGTTAATAGTATACAATTTAGCATTGTTATTTATACACAGGCGCTCTCAGTCCTGAGGACACCCCCGAAGTGTTAGGGGTCAAAACGTTTCTACAGCCCCAATATGGGTAACTGGGCCTGAATGATCGCTGGGAAAACATATCTTGAAGGGAAGGCATTAACCGATTATGGTTTCCTAGGGAACTGTGTCTTAGCCCCCTGTTTTCTCTTGATGTAATGAAAAGAACAGGATTTTTAAAAAAAAACGTGCTTTTGTGGACATTAAACCGTGCACCCAACTCTGAAAATTAGAACTGGAAATGCAATTTTAAAGTCAAATTATTAATTATTATTTTGTGTATTGGCTTTGCAGTTTCATGAAAATATTGCTGACCCTTTGCACTGGCTCTTTGTTGCGCCAAATCTTACATTATATGCCTAAAGGTTTTTGGGGATTTTTATACGATATCAATTACTTGTTACTGTGTATGACGAAAACAATATGCTGCTAAATCGGTCTTAAATTGATAAATGAAGTAAATGAACCTCGCTTTTCTGTTGATCATGTAATTGATTGTCTTGTTCATGAGTGAATAGGGTAACTAAAAATTATAACTTGAGGAACATATTACGTATTGGTTACACTGTGTACAGTGACAGTGCACACAGATGTAGATAGGTGTCTGAGGCGTCACAAGAAGTGAAAAGAAGGCAGACACTCATAACAAATGGACCAAGCCCAGGATTTGAACATGGGATCCTCCAGCAGCATACAGATTCGTGGCCAGTACTAGTCCACTTGGCAACTATTAACTTTAGAGATCAGATACTTGGAACAGCTCACTACCTGAAGAAACAAAATTGCAATTGTATTTATATAGCGCTTCAAAAGGAGAATGGTATGATGGGATGACCACGAAGGTTGTTCTTTGCTATAAGAGCAATGTTTGATCTCTCTTTCCAGTGGAGTTCTTAGTCTGAGTTTATTTTAGTTTTGGTTTCATAAACATCAGCAGATAAAATTCTTGAGCTAAGCCCACACTGTGTTGGACGTCTCTTTATGGTTTTTCCTCTACGGCACTTGTTGAAACCAGAGTCACTTGCTTGAAGCAGAGGGAGAAAGTGCAAAACAAGAGGATTCTCAATCAGATATTTTAATCGGATTGAGGTAATGGTAATCAGTCAACCTGAATACATTGTTCACTGCTTGTGTTAGCCTTAACATAGAGGTGAGGATAACTGCTCATCACATGAAGCCTATCATCTGCACCAAACCGCAGGCTTTGTGCAAGGAGGTACTACAGCTGGTGAACAGGATCAGTAATCAAAAGTTACAATGGTGGCTTTAGTTTTATTGGGAGGCAAAACTTTAAATGCTCAGGTACTGCTTTCAATCTTTGACGGGAGAGTTTCCAGTGATCACCCTGGATGCTATCAGACATACAGCAGCCATGCAATGGGAAGTAACTGAGGTCCCCTACAGCAGATCATGGTCAACAAACATTTGGACTATTCCAACCGTGGAGACGTTGGAACATTATCATATACATGCAAATGTATGTACGCTGCTCTGTACTTTTGTGTAACACGATGACAACTTACGATATGCAGGCCTTTCACTTGAGAGACACTTTTAAATATGCATAAATGTGTGCATTAGTGTAAGGCCCATTCGAAGGAAACTTCTGCTGACTGTTCACTGGTGTCCTTCCAAAGCAAAATGTTGTATTTTCAAGATCGAACACTTCTTTCCTGTTTTACTCGGGCTGATTGGTTGCCATTAGGCATAGGCAGTTGCAACAATTCCAGACCTTCAAAAGTCAATAACATGCCTGCTGTGCTGCAGTTCATTGTAAACTCTGGTGATCGCCCCAACAGTCAAAAGTCTCATTCGCCTGCGTCTGAAAAATAATCTGGGCTTAGGAAAGTTACAAGAGACTGCTGTATCGTTGCTTGAAGAGCAGACCAGTATTCTCCGGGTATGGCCTGACACAGGAATGAGGTAAACCTCCACCACAAAGTGCACACAAATACCTAAGTAACATGGAGACACCAACACCTAGAAGTCCGCAAAAATAAACTCCATTTAATGACAACTATTGCACAAAATACATTACCAACATACGTTACCGACTTGGAGTTTCATAGAAACCTTACATCTATTTTTATCAAATGATACCCGAGTAGTTTACCGCTTTAAATCAATCTTGAGGGTATATCCCTGAATCATGCCATGGTACTAGTGCACAATCTGCTATTAATATGGCAATGCAGTGCTTTAATATCCCATGGTTACTAAATAAGTGATTTAGAGGTTTCTAAGGCAGACAGGAGTCTAATCTGGCCTGTGTGCATCAGTAGCATGCACAGATATGTTTTTACGTAAGCTAAACAGGCCCACATCAACGAGTCGGAGATGAATGCTCTTGGTATCTGCAGGTGAGACACTGTGGTGCTGTATTTAAACCCCTGTGAATCTTCTAGGATGGTAGGCATGTGTTCAATGCGACATTTAACACAAGCAGGCGGAAATGGAGGCACAGCAAGACAAGATGCAGTATTCAAACCTATATTGTCCAAGGGACTCCAATCTTGGGCTATTAGGATAAGCAGTGTATCGGATTTTCAGTAAATCCATGATAGGCATATTTACATACATTGAACGCAACAGGAAGTAATGTACATAGTCAGTGGCTACACTGAAAATTTGGCATGGATCTGAACCTTGTGGAACTACATGATGTAGTCTTTGGGTAACTTCACGCCAAAATCTGAAAAAAAGACAAGTGGCAGTCATCTCGAATCTGTATTACACTTCAAAGAGGAGCCCAAATCAGAGGATGCAGTCACTGGGCCAAAGACCCACTCAATTCAACAAAAAGAGCTGGAGTTTCGCACATCCTCAGTACCAGAGTACAACATGTATAAATACAGGCAGCATCTAAGGCCATCCGCGTTCACTGAGCCTGCCCAGCACTATCTTGCTTTAACACTAAAAGCTAACCCGTCTCCAGCTCCGATTTTGCTATAAAGTTAGCATTACTTCACTATCTCTGCTCCAGGACCTTTAAAATCCTGGAAAGTAGGTACTGAATTGACCATACACCGCCATGGGTAGCATAAGCATTTTAGTACAAGTCCAACCAAACTCCAGGCAATTAACACCATTTAAAAGGGTAAATTGAGAAACACGGTTCCACAATGTTCTTGACTGTCACAGATCATATGGGAGAAGGTTTCATACTTCAACCACTTACTAAATATAACTCATTCATCACTCCACTGTTTGTACAAAGGGATACAGACGACATTCCCTTCTTTCCATCCCAAACTCCGCCACAGATTAGAACAATTACAGAGCGCTCAGCAGCAAATTGCTCCAAGCTGTGATCTCAACTGTATAATTATGTTCTGCGAAATGGATTAATTGATGACACCGGCTGATTTAGTGGGAGGACTGTTTA
The DNA here is from genome assembly GCF_964261635.1 of Lissotriton helveticus. Taxonomy (NCBI): domain Eukaryota; kingdom Metazoa; phylum Chordata; class Amphibia; order Caudata; family Salamandridae; genus Lissotriton; species Lissotriton helveticus. Next base: position 1,878,667,062 of record NC_136057.1, on the reverse strand, counting down.
TAAGCCCCTCCCTATGCTGTATGCTAGTCTTTAAAAGGAGGGGCACATCCGCTGAACCGCTGTCGGGGGCCTTATTAAGCCTCTGAATGCGTTTCTATGGTCCAGCAGAGTTGGAACAGGAAAGTAGCTGCATGGTTTTCTAGGAGGTGAGTCAAACAAACCCTTTTGTGCTAAAGTTATCCATGTAAGGAAGGTCATTGCTCCAGTCACCTCCATCCAGAGCATTCCACAGCCTGTTTGGTGAGGCACATTTTTTTTTCTACTTGTCTGCTGGTCTTGCCTGGTGGTCCATTCCCTGTGAAGGCATTTGGGCTCAATTAAAAAACAAATCTGTAGCCTGGATACATTTAGTACTTGCCCGTGGCTGGCAGATATTGACATGTTTGCTCCAGACAGACCTGGGACCAGTCACAGGCACCAAAATGAAAGCTGGAGTCTTGTGATATGACACCAGCTTCATTAAAGTGGTACCTTCATTTCCAGAGACAGTTGCACTTATTCTGATTATAGTACCTGGTGTCAGGGCACTTGGACTAAGCACTCAGATCAAATAAATAAATAAATAAATAAATGAGTGAAAAATAAGCATCAATTACAAATACACTGACAGGAGAATGGAGTGCTACCGGTAGGCTAAAGTCCATAGGACCTAATTTTGTGACCACGTACCCACTTCAATTAACGCTCAAATTCATTTCTCTAGATGTACATCGGTGTAAAGTAGATTGCACTGGCAGTGCCATGGTGTGCATATAGGCAGAATTCTTCCTTTCCTTAAAAAATGTCGATGTGATGAAGGGTACTCAAACACTGTACGTCGGACGGAAATAGTACTGCGGGCGTCGCGCAGCGCGCTGCCCTTCACAAGGGCACTTCATGCGCAGTTTTCCACCTTTCCCGCGCTTCCTCAGGAGACAATGAATAAATGGAAAGCGAGTTGCGGAGCATAAATTAATGCCTTTCCATGTCACGCTGACACGCCATTATCACTGGTTTTCTGTGCCCATTCATGCCAGCAACTCAGAATTCTTCAAGTATGCAAACAAGCCATTCCGGCTCAGTGCGACACAAACCGCCTCAGCGAATCTTTTCCTGTGAGTCTTCCACCATCCTCTCCTCACTAGTCCTGCTGACCGTATCCTTAGCACGGCTTTAGACAATGCCTTTATTCAAGTTGAGTTTTTTTTTGTACCTATTCAAGTTGTGGGCACACCTCAAAAGCACGCGCCCATCTGCACAGAGGCCTGCAACTTGCTGTTCCAAATTCCTTTAACTGAAAGAAAAAAATATATAACCCCCGTTTGCCGGCCTTGTTCACAGTTACAGGCTGGTGGGCATGTCACATCTTAAGACGTTCTGACAAGTGGACAAAAGGGACGGCTAGGAGAGTGCTTCGAACAAAGACCCATTCAGATGCGATCTCGAAAGAGGGCTACAGCGTTCCCAGCCTGGGTCTTCCACACTGTAACCAAATGGCGACCGCCACCCCCCTTGAGCCAAGGGATCATGGGGCCGTGGGGGGCTATAACAAAGAGTCTGACCAAGCAGACTGAAACTTACAGCGCCTAGAGCAGGAGTGTTCAGACGTGGCATGAAAGGACAACCCCAAATCTCCTCCCGAGGACTGGAGAGAGGGTCTCCAAATCTGGAGGGGTCTTCCAAGCTGCAGAAACACCCCAAGAGCTGAAGGTTCAAGTCTCGGCCATGTCAAGGACAGGCACGTCACAAGAGCTTCATGGTTCAGCCTCTAATGCAAGAGGGCTCAGCCATACCACATGAGGGACACAACCCACTAAGTGAAGAGTCAAATCTCCAGAGTAGAAGCCCTCAACCATTCCCCAGACAGACACACAACCCACAAGTTGAAGGGTTCAGTCTCTAGAGCAGGAGGCCTCAACCATGTCACGGAAAGATGCACACCCCATGAGGGGAAGGTCCTGTCTCTAGAGCAAGAGGGTTCAGCCATGCCACCGACAGAGACACTCCCACGAAGTGAAGGGTCCAGTCTGCACAGCAGGAGGCCTCACCCATGTCAATCACAGACCCAATGAGGTGAAGGGTCCACTGTCTATGGCAAGAGGGCTCAGGAATTCCATGGAAGGATACACACTCCACAAGGTGAAGAGTCTGCTCTCTAGAGGAGAGCTCAGCCATGCCTCAGAGACGCATCGCACAAGGTGGAGGTTCCAGGCGGAGGTTCAGAGGTGCTAAAACAGCCACATCCCAAGCACGATGGTACGGTTTTGAACAATGCAGTTAGGAAAGGGGTATGCTGCAGCACACAACTGCAAATGTGTGTAATAATCACACATAAGGATGCTATGTAAAAATATTCACTTAATGTATCATTGAGGTTACCGAAGTAGACCAAACACGAGTGGTGACATCATGAAAATGAATACTCGTTTGCCATTAAGTCTGATCAGAGTAAGGGTTCTGAAATGTTGACAGTCTAGATATGTTTAAGAGAAATTACAAAAGGATCCATTTTCTGTGGTGGTCGGCGATGCTCAATGCAGGGGGGAGTGGGTGTATGGATATATGGAGGCTTTGGAGGAGGAGGCACCCTTTCAGTGAGAATGATTGCCACATAAGCAGCTGCACATGTGGGTTTGCTGTGAAATGATCGGTTCCCCAAACCACCACCAATTGTATGATACCATGTAGTGAGTGGGTAAAGTCTTTTACAGTGAAGCGGGATAGAGCAATTCGGGGAAAATGAATGAATGAATCAATCAGTAGATTTGTACAGTGCTTCTTGTCACCCAAGGGGGTATCCAGGCGCTGAACAAGATAAAAATCCACTAGCAAACGTCTGACACTTAAGCCTTACTATTTGGGTGCGGATATGTAGCCGACTTAAGTGTCCGTCTGAAAAATGTGAAAGGAAGAAACCAGGTGCAGCAACAAAGTTACCCTGCCATAATTTACAGCAGCACATACATGAAAGAGTCAAGGCTCAGGATTAAAGAGGAAAGAGGATAGGATTCTGGAGGACAACCATATTCATTGTCAGCAGTGGCACTGCAATGCGGCTAGTGTTGCACGCAACAGAGAAACCTGTTCAGGCCAATCATGAAAACCACAAGAATTCAGCCTGCATCTACAACTGTATTATCAAAAACAATGGCCCAACTCGTGATTGTTTGCTGGCTCAATAAATCATATGCTCACAGTTGATCACTTCTAAAGTTAAATGAGGAATAAGGTTATTTACCTCTAGTATGATTAAATCATAGGATATTCATTCCATTGAAAAAGCAACCACCTATCACAACTCATTTATTTACAAAAAGGAGTTTTAATAGAGTACTCCAAACACAGCGGAACATTTATTTATATACATTTGTACAATATTCACAGCGAACGGTAAAGGAAAGAGCAACGTGCTTCTATAAGGGTGCCGGAAATAGAAGAAAGTAGTGGTTTAAGGAGAAAAAGGGGTGTAAGCCTCAACTGAAAAGTGACATAAGATTTTGTTAACTTAAAGCAAAAGCTGGAAAATATCCAACGTGTTGTGCAAACAGGCCACTATTGATATTATTCCAATTTATAACAATCATACAGTCTTGACTGGCATGTATAATGTTCCAAAAAAATAGTGGTCCAAAAATTCACAATGGGAGTCATTCACAAGAGTGGGCGTTGTCCCAAATGTCAATTGCCAAATGTGCGCACGAGTGGTTTTTTTTGGTGTCGGCTCGCCAGAATCGGAACGCACGTGGCGTCGTTCACATATGAGGGCGTTGTCCGAGATGTCGGTTGCCAGGTATGCGCACGAGTAGTTGGTTTGTTGACACTGACTGGCCAGCCTCGAACTGGCGAGCCGACACCAAAAAAACCACTCGTGCGCACATTTGGCAATTGACATTTGGGACAACGCCCACTCTTGTGAATGACTCCCATTGAGGGTGATACTGGAGAAGCATAAAGCATCGTCAGATACCAGGACGAAGATATATTCTTCTTTACTCCACGGCGATATCCATACACGAACACTTGAAGTCACAGACGAGTCCGTGCATGAGAACAGTATTAATACCCTTGCAATCTGCACCTGAATTTTTGTGTTGACGGTCTACGACCAATAAATTGGAGTGGGACTGTGGCCATTTCCCTTCACGTCCTTCGAGATACATGAGGATTGTGAACTTCCCATAAAAGCAAATTGGACAGCGTTTTAGCTACGGTACGAAGGCTTTGCCTTACACGTCCTGAGGAAGACCCGCAGGTCGAGGTTCCCAGTTACCCTAGTACCCCAAGACGGGTCGAAACGTCGACGCCCCCCCGTTTCCCATAACCAGGACCACTATTTTTTTGGAACATTATACATGCCAGTCAAGACTGTATGATTGTTATAAATTGGAATAATATCAATAGTGGCCTGTTTGCACAACACGTTGGATATTTTCCAGCTTTTGCTTTAAGTTAACAAAATCTTATGTCACTTTTCAGTTGAGGCTTACACCCCTTTTTCTCCTTAAACCACTACTTTCTTCTATTTCCGGCACCCTTATAGAAGCACGTTGCTCTTTCCTTTACCGTTCGCTGTGAATATTGTACAAATGTATATAAATAAATGTTCCGCTGTGTTTGGAGTACTCTATTAAAACTCCTTTTTGTAAATAAATGAGTTGTGATAGGTGGTTGCTTTTTCAATGGAATGAATATCCTATGATTTAATCATACTAGAGGTAAATAACCTTATTCCTCATTTAACTTTAGAAGTGATCAACTGTGAGCATATGATTTATTGAGCCAGCAAACAATCACGAGTTGGGCCATTGTTTTTGATAATACTGACTACCCAGGTCCAACAACCGTTTTGGGTTACCCCATTTCTTATAATGTGCATCTACAACTGGACTGCTCCAACAAAGCTCAAGAAAAGCTAGCACGTCACTAATGGGAAAAGGATGCACACGGGTACAGTGTGGTGTCCAACTCTTGGGGTTTTTGTTATTTTTTTTTTAATATTGCCCTACACATATATCGATTCTACAAGTTGACTTCATACATCTTGGTAAGGAAATGCGGACTTAGAATAGTAAATCTGTACTTTCCTATGTATGCTTATCTTGACAATATGGGGGTAGTCAACATTTTGCAGTCAATCTACAGGACCAATTATAGTTGTTTGTCAAAATATTGAAAGTGAGCTAAAGAACAATGATGGATTCAACCCAGATCTGTGACTGGGGTTGAATGTCTGAAAAGTTTCAGCGCTCCATCCATCATCTCCTTGTGTTTACTTTGTTCGCCCTAAGTTGGAAGGGTAGGTCCAGACGTGGGTCCCTTGCTCACTTTGCCACTGGATTCAAGCTAGCCTGGCTGATGAGTTGTTACTCTGAAACCGGTTCCAGAATGCTTGTTTCCGGTCCAGTGAGGACCAAGCTTGGCAGTTCGGGCTGGACTGTTCCCATGAGGCATAGGGTTAAGACTGATTTGCATATAGCTGGGACTGAACTGGGGTGGCAAAGAGAGCTAAAGAACGATGATTAATTCAACCCAGATCTGTGACTGGGGGTGAGTGTCTGAAAAGTTTCAGCGCTCCATTCATCATCTCCTTGTGTTTCTTTTGTCAAAATATTGAGAATAGAGCTAACAAGTACAAAACCCACAAACAAGCAAAGCAATCGGCCACACATTCACTAGTAGATGGGCAAACTTTGGGGACATTAGTTCCCTCCGCCACCAGATACACATTACATGTTCATCAGCCATCTGGCAAGCAACACCATGAGCACCAGCACAACTACTCAACACTGCTCAAGAAATCCCATGCTGGAAGATGCCCTTAGCAGTGACTTACCAATCAATGAAAGCATTCCCAGAGCAAATCAGAAAGGACAGAAGAGAGTGCCTCCATCCTGATAAGAGAAGAAACCTCTGAAACGCTATCACACAGTTCCTTCTGGCTACAAATAAAGGTTAGTTAAAAGTTGTAGCTTTGAATCGCACAGCTGATACAGTGGTATTACTGGGCCTAAGAGAGTCAGGGCCCCAATAGAGGTGGGCGAACAAACAAATTAGCAGAACAAGCCAGAGCCAAGCCACCGAGTCAATCGCTGAAAATACTTGCCATGTAAATCATACAACAAACATCATGCAAAATATGATAAAGTTTCTTCAAAAGTGAAAAAAAAGTATTTAATAGGTGAAAGCTTTGCCATTAATATCACATTATACCACTGCCCTTAGAAGTACGTTTTAAAAATGATACTTTTTAAACATGAACGTAGAAACACTCCTGCCATCAACATGGTGACAGTGCCATTAGTGAATTAGAGGTTAGACAATTGTCATGCGAACAGTCTATGTAGCCCCGATTCTTATAGACAGAACCACATTATCGTCTATTAAATCAAACACCATGGGGTTTTGCACAGCAGGAATTCTGAATTCAAGAATTTGAAAGGACTTCATTTGCAATAATGCAGAAAAAGGAGGATCAGTGAAATAAAATATTTGCCTAAGATCAAACAACTTGGTTAAGCGAAGAAGCTGCAATTAATCCAGGTTTTCTGGTTTCACTTTGTACAGATCAGCCACTAAATGGGTATATATTTGTCCCTGTTATCTTAAATGTTAATGCTTTGCTTTTACCTCTGAGCATGGGGTAGAGTGAAGGAGACGGGGAAAAGTCACATGACAGCTGAGCTCGTTATGTGCTCGAGGTTTCAACAGGACTGAGAGTTTAGACAGAGTCAGGCTCGAGCTTTCAGTGGCTCGCCCAACACTAGGTCCCAGAAAACCCATTATGTCAACACTTTAATATCCAAAGGAAAGTCGGTGGGGCCCATTTCTCTTGCTGGCATCGAATTTTACTCTTGCTACGCCACTGGGCTGTTTCTTATGAGACATCAGACCCGCTTCATACCAGCCATGTATTAAAACAGAATGCTGCACCCCTCTACCCTGGTCCAGCTGTGTGCAAGGTAGGTCAGCGAGATCTGTGCACGATTGATTAAAGGACACTGCGTGCGAGTCCTTTAACCAATTATAAAATGGTTTCAGGATTGAGATTCAATTAAGGGGCCAATTAAAAGGAACAAGCGCTGGCATCACTTGAAGCGCTGCACGCTAGGATGTAAGGTAAAGAGGACGCGGCTCCAAAGCCCCAGCAGGCAGGGAGAGATTCGAGCTCCGTCAGTCATCGATGAGAGACTCATCAAAAGCACGCTACCGACGGCAGAAGGCGCGTGCACGCTACAGACGGCGCGCGCGCACGCAACCGACGGTAGACGGCGCGCGTGCACGCAACCGACTGCAGACGGCGCGCGGAGAGAAGTGGAAGAGAAGCCGCAATCCCAGGAGGTGTGACGGGGACACTGGAATGGTGGCGAAAGGAGGCCAGTGGATGACACAAGAATAATAAGAGCACGTAAAGCAGTGCTCTGGTAGCAACCAGACCCACAGCCAGATGTTTTAACACCGAACCTTAACGAAGCTTAGAACTGTGCAGATGAAAAGGTCCGCATAGCCAGAGGTGGGCTGCACGGGCTCATGGCAGAAACCGGGACACTAAGACAAAAGCGCTATTGTTAACTACCTCGTGCCCAAACCGTCTCTGCTCCTCTGTCTGTGTACAGCGTAAGGGCAGCTTGGAATGTAAGGCCTCACTTGAGCAAACAGCATCTCTCGAGGCACAAATCCAAGTTGCAGTTGAAAACTAGAGGCACTGAGCAACAACAAATGCGATTGTGACAATAGCCCCTACAACTACTGAAGGGCGCTGTACACTTACCCATTTGGTAAAAGTGTATATAAATGTAGTCATGGATACTTAAATATATGTTTGAACTGCAAATTTGTTTTTCTCTTCCTTTATAACAAAAATGTACATTCAGAAATGTTGCTGCACTGTACCACACTGCATTAGGAAAGTCAATAACGAGACTGGTCTCCTTTCTTTTATTCTCAGTTCAACCCGCGGATTGTTATGTTGTGATGCATTATTGAAGTAGAGCAAACATCTCAATAAGCTCAGATTGCCTTCAGTCACACCGAAGATTGCTTGGAAGTAACTTTTAACAAACAAAAAAAACAATTTAAAGTTAGGAAAATGGAATGCGTTTACTTATAAACAAAGTGCAACGGAATTGGAAACTTGGACTTGAAGGAATGAAACAGTGTAACTAGAACCTTGAAGAAATAGTACACTAGTGAGGAGGAACTGAATGCATGAGCTTGACTAAATGTAACTGAAGCGCAGAGTAACTGGAATGGCGGGCTTGAAGGAACAAAAAATTAGTTCACAGATACTGGAAGTGCAAGCTTGAAATCATAAAAAATAGTAGTGTTAAGGAACTGGAAGCGTGAGCTTAATGGAACAATAATGCAAAAGAGTTGGAAGTGTGGGCTTGATGGAATGTAAAAATTATGCAGAGAAGTTAGAACCGCAGATTTGAAGGAATAGAACAATAATAAAGAGGAATTGGAAGCGTGAAATAGAACAGTGCAGAGGAATTACAACCATGGGCTTCAAGTAATAGAACAGAACTGCAGAGGACCTGGAAGCATGGGCTAGATGGAACAGAATATCAGTGCAGAGGAATTCAAAACGAGGGGTTGAAGAATATAATAATGAGAGCTGGAGACATTTACTTGAAGCAACAGAGTAGTAGCATGGACTTAAAGGAATAGATTAGTGCCCAGGAAGCGCACATAATTTACTTAAAAAAATAAAACAGTAAGGGGCCAGAGAAAATGTGGAAGAGAATAGTGCTCAAGAAGCTCGATCTGATGGAATAGAATCATGAGATTGGATTGAAAGTCTAAAGCTAAAGGAAAGTATCAGTAGTGTAGAGGACCTGGAAGCCTAAATATGAAAGAAAACAAGTGCAGAGGATTCAAGAGGATGGAAATGAAAAAAGAGAATACAGGGTCACCAGAATCAAAGGTAATATATGTGTAATGGGGTGGTGTATGACAATGATTTTGGAAACAGTTATGACTTTGGATACAAGAAGCAACAATTATTGACATGGAGAATATTAATACCGTAATGCTGCAAATTACGTATACATTTTCCTTAAAACACTGTATATGTGACTTAAGACAGTATCAGAGAACACAAAAGGGAAGAAACTTCCATTACGGATTTAAATAACCCTTGCTCCTTCCAATGCTTTGTAGGTGACATCCCTTAAGGCATCACTGACATGACAGAACACTTACCAAGCAACATAGTCTTTAATTTACGAATCCATAGGGGAGGGAGTGGAGGACACTGTCCCTGATGCACAATATGCAGATTAGTGTGTGATATGGCCCTCTACAATAAGTGCCCTCTGCTGCAAAAGGCTTGAGCTAGGGCTTTGGAGGTCTTAGAAGAGCCCCTCGCCAAGGCGGCTGGAGATGCCGCTGTGTGAGCACCTGTTGCCCTCTCCCAATGTGTGGCTGCCTCCCTTTCTCCCCTCCCTCCCCCTTTTCCCTTTTGCTATACCTCTTTTCAGCGGTTTTTTTTTAAATAATGCTTTGTTTTCCTTGTTGATCTCATCTGCATTGTGAAGTCGTAGTTTCTTTGATTGAATTAACTGTTAACTGCTAAATAATGGACCTCCTACAACACGATTTGCAATGCAGTTTGTTTTTTCTGTAAAACTGAATTTGAAACTTCCATAAGCAGAAATTTTAAAAAGCATAGGTCTATTTGCAAGATTTGGTGGCCTGGCTGTCTAAGTACAACTGTATGCATAGAAAGTGGAAGAAAGCGGTCTAGTTTAAAACACAGCCTGAATAAGCAGCCACATGTTTCCAGTCCCAGGGCATTGTCTCCTTCCTTCACTGGCCAACATCAAGTTATGCACAGCAGTGTATGCCATTTAAGATGCGAACACCTCACAAAATCTTGACCAATGCCCATGATCTGGGCTGTCCTTTAACACGCTGGATACCACGGTGGAGACTGGTTCTACAGCAAGGGTGGATTTGGCAGAAGCCAGGGGTTCTAGATTTCTAACCTTATTTATGCACAAACACAAAAGAGGTAACTTATAGTGTGTACCTGCTTGGCAGTGACCAACTGTAATACTGGATGCTCATCAACAGAACAAGCACTGTAGACCATCACAATCTTAAGTACTTGATTAGGCCTTATCGGTATCCTTATAACCATGGGTTCAGTTTTCTACTGAAAAAATCATATTAAATATGCCACTTTGAGATCCACTAGCTCACTGCAAGACTACATACTAATATCAGGGAGGAGATCCTCTGCTCCACTACCCAATAATGTATGGACCCCCTCTACTCTTCCAGCAACGAAGATCTGCAAATAAAGCAAATGTAAATAAAAAATTGCAAAAAAGTTGCATATGTCCGTGAACAGTTCCTGTCAGGTTAACACCACTTTTCTTCTTTAGCCAGTTCTAAAATGTGCTTCATCAATCAAGCAGTTAATTAACGTAACAAAAAAAAATATTCTCTAGCCCTCAAATGTGTCAAACATGCACTTAAAAACAAAGAAAAACGCAACCTGTGAACCCAAAATATAACCAGTCCTTCTATAAAAATCTAGAGTTTACCAACTGTACATGGGGTAAAACTTAGATGTAAACTGCGTAGTGGCAGCCTTACTTCATCAATAGTAAACAAGTTAACACAAATAATCTGCTACTCCAGCATTCCATCATCATATTCTATACAGCTGAGGCAGCCCTTTGGGAGCAGAACTACTTTTAACTGTTGCATGGGCTGGAAGAGTAATCCAGAGAGGACATTAAACGGAGGGATGAAACATGTTGTATACCTTTGTTAAGAACAATGAAACTGAATGGTTGAGACAAGTTGCATTTATTTATTTTAGTCTTGGTTAACGAAAACCCGATCAACTTTGACGTCAGGGCGCTACACAAGCAAGCAAAATAACATTAGAGTCGGATAAAAGCCAAATCTGGTGGAAAATCCAATTGTGACGTGGAAATTAAGGAATGTTGAAATATATGCAGTGCCGAAAATCTTTCCTTTCTGAAGAGGACATTCTTGGCTGACAGAGTGCCACAGGGAGGGAGTTACAAACTACAAAGCTGGCAATAAGTCCTAAGCAAAATAAGCACTGTCAAAGCCAATAGGTCTGGCTTGCATTTGGAGTCCTGACTAAAATATTTGTATTATAAATACTACGGCAGTGAAGAATACAAAACAAAAACAAATGCTTTTGGTATAGAATTACTCTATGAGAAAGTGAAATAGTTTGTGATGATTCAGATATCTTTTGGGAGGGTTACATTATTCTTTTTGCACTCCAATGCAAACACCGCATAGGGGGGTGGAATGAGACACCAAACAGCCAATTGCCTGATGTTAGAGGATAACACCAGTGAGGCGGAGCCAAAGACCATACTAGGTGTATGTTAATAAGTAACATTAGGTAAGGGCGTGCTATCAAACAAGTCCTAAAAACAACAGTTTCCATTTTGTTAAAAAAAAAAAATGTACATCATTGAACACACTAGAAGACAGACATTAAAGGCTAGAACCTGAGTGTTTCTTAAAAGGATGAGCCATGACCCCATCAAATACATAAAACACTGTGGTAATCATGATCTAATCACAGTGCTAGTTTCAGATCCTTCATTTTACAGAACAGGGTTGGCACAGTGTGCGGAGGAGGCCTCTGGCAGCGCTCCATGAGCCATGCCACCAGAGCTTGTGACTCAACACTTGAGGCAACAAGGAAAATTGCTCCCACGTCTGACACTTTGACAAAGAAACCCTTGAACAACAACAATCAGCTGGGCAGAGGAAGTATAAAAATACACTGTGCTTTCGACAGCAATGACGGCTCACAAAACCCCATTTCTTTCTTGTCATGACCAGAGATCAAAAGTTTGACGGCGAAAGACTCGTTCCTTCAGCCTGCAGTAACTAAATGAAGAGTAGGAGGAAGGAAATGTATAGAGATTCAAGCGGACTTAAAGAAGCTGCCAGCAACTAACCGAGAACTGGCTTCAAGCCATCAGATAATACAACTATGTGTCATTATAGTGATCCCCAACACAGACTGGACACTAAACCTCTTTAGTTGACTCCTTTCCCTACATCCTAGGACACTGTTCACTATGCAATCTCTTCCCCACAGAGAGTAGGAGGTACAACCTCAAGTATATCCCCCTAAAGAAACCTATAACACATTCAACTGCTTGAGGTTACTAAAGTCACTGCTATCCATTTGCAGCTCAGACTTCTTTTGGAGAGGGTCTTCAAAAGAGTTTTGAGAGGTCGTCTCACCCTTAACTTATCAAGGCATGCTTCATCATTTGACGACCTCTCACACTAGAGTAGGAACAATACCACCCCGGCAGACTCAACTAAAGGCAGCTGCTCTTGACCCTGGGAGTACTTAGAAATCTATTGCCAGGTAAATGTCTTGGTTTGGCACGAGAATACTTTGTTAAAAAAACCTAGAGATATAGTCAAAACCTACTTTAATACAGAGTACCTCTGGTATGGTTAAAAACTAGAAAGTCCATTGTTTTTCACATAATAACGCAACGTTCTTGTTTTTAACCATCTTTGTGTAGATCTTAGCATGAAGTATTCAAAGATTGTTCTCGTGTAGGCACCAGAAGACCTCTTTGGATTTTAAATACCTTTCGAAGGTGGCTGCCCACTAATGCTGGCTTTCGGTAAAACTAATAACGGGGGCTGGGGGAGATGAATGGCCGAGGGAAGTAGGGAGAGGGGAAGTAGGGAGAGAGAAAGTGAGGAGAGCGAGCAGGGGTGGGAAGGGAATGGGTGAGAGAACAGTAGACAAGGAGGTCAGAACAAGGGAGGGATAGTTCGGGCCTGAAGCATGAGAGTGTTAAACAGGGAGAGAAAGCGCACGGGCAGAAGAAGAGAGCAGCAGTAAGCAAAGAGAGGAGGACGGTCAGGAAGTAAAACAGTCCCACGTGAACTGTAAGACATGTACACCACAAAAGGCGGAAGGACACAGAAACAGACAATATAATGAAGTGAGATATCCAAATGCCTGCTGTCTGGCGTAAAATGAAACTGACAATGTATGAAACCAATAGCCTCACGGGGAAAAACATAAAAGGTCAGTGAGAAGGCCAGAGGGGCTCCAAGATGGGCGCACTCTGCGCAAGGTAAGGATCGACCCGAGTTTGGTTGCCCTCTTATATGCCTTCAGGCTACAGTGGCCTATCTTGGGTGGCATGCTGAGGGGAGCGCATGGTGGCGATCCAGTGGAGATGTAATTGGACAGCTCTGAAGTGGGGATTTTCTCCGTGATCACCATACAACCATCGACTGGCCTGCTATGCTGCGATCAGCCTTGTTCCAGCAGTTCTGACTCCAGGCTGCTGCCCCTGGTAAGCAGGACTGAAGGGCGCCCTCTGGAGCATAAGCCTTTATTTTGTGCTGATGTGTAGGAGGAGACTTCTGAGCCCTGCAACTTAACCGGGCTGCGGCCTATCGAAAGGGGCCTGTATGACATGAGAGAGGATTGGACACTCAAGAAGGTGAGGCTGTATATTGAGGCTGTATATTGAGGCTGGCAGGTCGAAGCTCCAGTACCACCAAGGAGATGCCAGCTTTGTTTAAGGATCACCTCGCTTGCAGCCCTTGGAAATTACAACAACGCGACCGTTGATCTGTCTCTCTCGCCGAAGTGAAGTGGAGGCCTCTAGTGGCATGTTATGACCACTAGTGGCTGCCCGTTGTTATCTGTATTGGGAGCCACTCCGGCCGGAAATAAAAAGAAGGTAAGAAAAGCCTTTTCATGACCTGTTGTAGGGCACCTCAGCAATAAACAAGGAAACTCCTCATCAGAACTTGAAGAGGAAACAGAGTTGACACAGTGGAAAACAGCCAATCTATTCGTGACTTGGAAACAGACTCCAGGAGACATCAAACACAAGTGAACATACGATCAGAGGAAAAGAGCAGAATCCAGAGGGGCATACTAGTAGACTGCTAAAAGTAGAGACAAGTGGAGGTGGGATCATCTCTGCGGGGTTTCTAAATGAACCAGTACGGAAAAACACCGCGGATGCTTTGTAGAAAACGGAAGATTGGTACAAAATGTTGAATATTGTAAAAAGTGCTCATATCAGAGTGCTAGTGGTTCCAGGAGATATCCCACAGAGTGACATTCTGAAATGCATCGGAGATGCGATAGTTGAGCCCCTTGATTTGCAGCAAGAACAGAGCCTAGGAATTCTTTTAAGAGCTTTAACACTCCCACAAACCAGTATCATCTGGAACCACCCCAGTTTTGAAAAACACTCTCTTAAAGCCACGCTTAAAAAAACAGCATCTGGCCATAGACGAACCGAAAAACTTCAGACCAATAGCTAGTCTTCCTTTCTTGGCCAAGGTGGTAGAGAAAGCTATGAACCAGCAGCTGTCTGAGTACATTGAGGAACATCAACTGCTGGACAACACCCAGTATGGGTTCCGTAAATTTCACGGCACGGAAACTGCCCTCATTAAAGCCGCCGATGACATTAGAGTCATCAGAGATCAAGAGGGAACAGCAGTACTTGTACTGCTGGACCTCTCTGCGGCCTTCGACACGGTCGATCACTCCATCTTGTGATCGACCATACATACAACTGGGAGCTAAGAACTTACTAACCTCTTTTTTGTCTGGCAGGACCCAGGTAGTTACACTAGGGCCATTTCAATCAGCTGAGCTGTCTCTACCATGTGGGTGTCCCCAAGGCTCATCCCTTAGTCCGAAACTTTTTAACATCTATGTGTCGGACCTAGCCAGAGTCATCAAACAATATGGGATGGGCCTTACCTCCTACGCGGATGACACCCAATTAGTCCTCACCATTAATAATGACGGGGAAGAGGTGGCGGAGCGCTCCAGGAAGGTATGCAAGCAATTGGAGAATGGATGTCCTCCAGCTGCCTCAAACTTAACTCCGAGAAGACTGAGGTTGTCATCTTTGGGAAACTCTCCCCATGCTGGTCATCCGTCTGGTGGCCTTCATCGTTTGGAACCCTGCCCAACCCTGTCTCGAAGGTTAGGAATTTGGGAGTTGTTTTTGATGAACATCTCAACTTCTCCGCGCATGCTAATCAGATAGCGGCAACAGCTTTTCATAAGCTAAAACTCATCAAAAAAATCATGCCGTTTTTACCCGACAGTGCAGGCAAAACTCTGGTCAGCACACTTGTACTTTCATCACTCGACTATTGCTACGGCCTTTTCGCCAATGCTCAAGTCCGGGTCGTTAACAAAATGCAATCAGTACAAAACGCTGCGGCAAGATTGTTATCCAGAACCCCCAAATTCAAACCTATTGCCCAAACCATCCGGGATTTTCACTGGTTACCGATTAAAAATCGAATAAAATTCAAAACACTCTGCCTGGTATTCAAAGCACTGCATAATTTAGGTCCGCAGTTTCTTAGAAACCAGTTCATACCATATCATCCTTCAAGGCAATTGAGATCGGTGACCTTGCACCAACTAACTGTTCCCTGCACTAAAACAGTCTCCTGGGGTGACAGACGCTTCTCAGTAACGGCAGCCAGACTCTGGAATTCACTTCCACTCCCAATTAGATTAAGTCACTCTCTTTACTCCTTCCGCAAAGGTTTAAAGACCTGGCTTTTCACCCAGTAAACCCTCAGGAATTATATCAGAACAGCCACGAGTCGAGTTTTCAGCGCCGAGACGCCCACGGGCATTCGTTCGCGCTTTACAAATCTCAAAAATAAATAAATAAATAAATAAACCAAAACGAAGGCACTGTGATGGTAGTGGTTCGTTCAGCGGAGTTGAGAAACAAAATCTTACTAGACACCATACAACAGAAAACAATAATGCCAAAAAGTCATGTCTTTTTTTCTTACCAGATCTGAGCCCCTAGACTATGTCTAGTAAAAACAAGCATTGGCAAAGCCAATAGGTCTCTCATTTGAAACCTATTGGCTTTGTCAATGGTTTTTAGCGAGGATGTAGAGCTTCCTTGATGATGTGCAGCATGACTAAGGAGAATAAAAAAAAACCTTGTAGAACCACTCATTCACGCCTACACAATGATGCAACAGCCTTTTCTTTTTATTTACCTATCTGAGTTGGATCAGTAAGTAAAAAGAAAGAAAAAGTGTGAAATAATTTATTTTTTTGGAAGCCGATGGGAATGTAACGATGAGGGTGGAAGAAACAAAGGAGCGCGAATCAGAGGAAGCAACAAGGGAGCGCAGGTGGGGGAAGCAACACGGGAGAGCAGGCGGGTGGAAGCTAAACTGGGGAGCAAGTAGAGTGGAAGAAACAAAGGCGCGGGAGTGAGATTGAAGAAACTCAGGGGCATGCGTGGGGAAGCAACACAGAGCATGGGTGGGGGAACCAACATGGAGGGCATAGGTTGTGGGGTGGAGGAAAGCAAACTGGAGACAGAAAGAGCAGCACGAAGCACAGGAGGACAAAAGCAAACATGTAGAAGAGAGAAATGTACAGCTTAGATAAAAGTGATTAAAGAAGCACATGGGCCACAAAGCAACGCTTAGAGAGAATCACAGTCGGGCATGTGCATCATGGAGGGGGGCAAGGGCAAAGTTATGGATGAGAGACAGCAACACGGAGCGTGGAGATAGAAGAGAAGAACACTAGGGAGACAGCTGGAAAACACATGCACCAAAGTAGGAAGCACTGTGATGTTAGTGGTTTGTTAAGCATTGTTGAGAGACCGAATCATCCTAGAAGCGATACAACAGAAAACAGTAACGTCAAAGAGCCACGTCTTTTGTTCTTTCAAGATCTGAATCCCTTCTACCCTGGTTAGGAAAAACAAGCATTAGCAAAGCCAATAGATTTTACATTAAGGACATATTAGCTTTGCCAGCGATTTTTAGCGATGCACAGCATTCACGAAGCTGCGCATCATGATTGAAGAAGAATTTTTAACAATCCTGTGACGCATCAAGCATGAACTATTTCAAATTGACGCAGTATTTTTTTGTCTTTTTATTTCGTGATCCAAGTTGGATCAGCAAATAAGAAAAAATGCGCAAACGCATTTATTTTTAGGAGGGTTGGGGAGCAACACGAGTCGTGGGAATGGGGAAGCAACATGTGGGAGCTGGTGAGGAAAGCAATATAGGGGAAAGGTGGGGCAGAAGTGAAACGGGCACGAGTAGCGTGGAAGTAACACAGGAGTGGGATGAAAGTAGCACAGGGGAACGAGTGGAATGAAAGTAACACTGGGGAACGAGTGGGATGAAAGCAACACAGGGACAAGAGTGGGGTGAACGCAACACAGGGGCACGACTGACATGAGAAACAACATGGGGTGCAAGCGGGGTGGAAGCAACACAGGGGTGCAAGCGGGGTGGAAGCAACACTGGGGTGCCGGCAGGGTGGAAGCAACACTGGGGTGCCGGCAGGGTGGAAGCAACACTGGGGTGCCGGCAGGGTGGAAGCAACACTGGGGTGCCGGCGGGGTGGAAGCAACACTGGGGTGCCGGCGGGGTGGAAGCAACACAGGGGTGCCGGCGGGGTGGAAGCAACACTGGGGTGCCGGCGGGGTGGAAGCAACACTGGGGTCCCGGCAGGGTGGAAGCAACACTGGGGTGCCGGCAGGGTGGAAGCAACACTGGGGTGCCGGCAGGGTGGAAGCAACACTGGGGTGCCGGCAGGGTGGAAGCAACACAGGGGTGCCGGCGGGGTGGAAGCAACACAGCGGTTTGAGTGGGATGAAAGCAACACAGGGGTTCGAGCGAGTGGAAGCAACGCAGGGTACACAGCAACATGCAGGGTGCGGTTGGGGGGCAGGGAAAAACAAACTGGCGAGAGGGAGCAACGTGAAGCCCAAGAGTTAAAAATCAAACAGGTGGGAGTGTGAGCAACGTGTAGCTGAGATAAGGTTTGGCGAGGAGCAAGACATGGGCCAGAAAGCAACGCAGGGTGAAGCACACAATGGGGTGTGCATCATTGGGGGAGACTGGAGAGAAGCGAACGGGAGAGATAGAAACACGGAGAGTGGCGCAGGGAAGAGAAGCACACTAAGGAGATCACTGGAAATCACATAGACTCTCGTTGAGTGCTGAAGACAGAAGAGAAAAGTAGTTGACTAAAAGTGAGCAGTAGCAGGACACAATTAAGTTGGCACTGGTAAGTTGGCAATGCTCCACAGGAGGGACAGACAAGATGGACAAGGCAAGCCATCGAAAAAGAAGCAGGTAAATGAGAATGACAGTAAAGCCAACCAACGATAAGCAATGGGCAGACTCCAAGTCCATCTGTGTTCTTGGTAAGCCCACAATAGGTCTTTCACAATTAGATAGCTCCACGGTTTACTAGGCTTGACCTAAGGAGTTGTGAATATCAAGCAGAAATTATTGGCAAGGAATGTCAAGCATTGGTGGGCTATCCAGTGGGCTTGTAGGAGATGCATAGAAGGAAGAGTTACCAATTTCCCCAAACTGACTAGACTGGAGTTTTCCTGAAAAGACTAAAACGGGATCCATATGACAGGCTGTGATGGCTTCAGGAGGCTGGCTGGTACTGACCAATGTGTGTATTCAGCTTATGGAAATTGTGGGTTTGGAAATGGCTCCCCAGAGACAGGGGTAGAGAAAAACGGTTTCTCTCCATTACATGCAGTGCTTTTTCTCTTGTCAATCTGCTGTGCCTCTTTCTCGCTTGACACATCATAGAGCAGTGGAGTTAAAAGCTTTAACTGTAGAGAAAAAAGCACATTTATATTCCAGTGTAGTTTTCCTCGGAGTATTTATTATGCTTCTCTTACCGAAGATGATGGAGCTTTATCATTTTACTATGTTATTTGCATGCAATATTTGGAGCTATTCTGCCCGTCAAGGATCAAATTTCAAAACTATAAAAGCCAACGGTTTGAGGTTAGATGGTCCAATGCCCGCTCCAAGTGCATGTTAAAATATTGGATACAATAAGTCGGTCGTCAACATCCACTAGGCTGTTTATCTGTGAGATCTAAATATGTGCATTAGACTGCGAGAGAAGGCATCAACAGTCCGTGGGAGTGGTACAAGATAGCAGATGCTTTTTGTCACCACATGCATTTGCCCCATGGCATTTTGGCAGATTCTCTGGAGTTTTTTGTGTATGCGTGTCTCCAAGTACAGATGTAAATGTTTGAATATGAGTGCACGTCTGCGTATTCCATCTCTGTATGCATATGCATTTGTGGATCTGTAGGAGTGCATAAGCTCAACGAAGCACGTCTGCATGTGTGTCCTTGTTGCCATTTGAGAGCCAGTGAGAGCATGGGTTTTGGTGTATATGTTTGAGTGTGTTTCCTGCACAAAAATTAAATCTCAGAGAAACGTGAAACAGGAAGAGTAATTTGATTTAGTGTGCTGCGACCACAGCAAAAATATTTTTTAAATGGTTAGTATGTGGGTACTTTGGTACAAATTTCCCCATTCTACAGAGCTGGACTGCAGGATATCCAACATGTACAATAGTAGTTGTAGCAGTAGTAGCCGGTACCTGTGAGCATAATTCACATGATCAGGGACTTCCATAAAGTTGTTTTTTTAAGGGTGGGACGGAGCGAACAAGATGCTCTTACTAAGAAAGGACTATGTGGGTTCTTAGTAAGAACCTGGGGACAGTAGCAGAAAGAGTTGAAAAAGAGGAAAATAAGGAAATGGAAAAAGTGGCTAATCAGACAAAAAGGAGAAATGTGGGGGGGCGGACTAGACCGTGGGTGAAGGTGAGGGATGTAAAGAAAGAGGATATAGGCAGAAGGGAATCGAACAATCAATGGCAAATTCAATAGGTCTCGGCTAGGGGTGAGCTATTGGCTTTGGTAATCGGATGGGGTGGTTACCGGGTGGGAGAGGAGGTAAGAAACAGGGACAGGAGAGTGGGAGTGAATAAGAAACAGGGACAGGAAAACGGGTGGGGTTGGTAGGGAATAATAAACAGGGACGGGACGACAAGAGGGAATAAGAAAAGAGGACGGGTGGGAGGGAGGGAATAAAATACAGGGATGGGAAAACAGACGGGGTGGTAGGGAATAAGAAACAGAGACGGGACGGTGGGAGTGAATAAGAAACAAGGACAGGTGGGAGGGAGGGAATAAGGGACAGGAAGGAATAAGAAACAACAGGAGGCCTGTAAATGAGAACACACATTGAGCAAATGGTCTGCGTTAGTTCCGTCGCATCACTCACTGCTCTGCATTGCTGTTTTATCTGGCAGTCTCGAGCTACAAATGAATTAACTGTTTACCAGCAAATTTGATAAAGGGACAGGTAGACTTGGATGCACATCGATGAAGCACGTACAACCAACACTTAAGTAATGCTTACGTTCCTCATTCAACAAGACAATTATGCTACACTAAATTAGATAAAGACCATATTTTTAGGTCTCGCCTGTCGATGCGCATGCGCATCGAGCTTGCGAGACTATGGGGGCTTATCCACTCTTTATCCAACTTGCAAGGAATCGTGGCGATTCCTTGCAGTGCACGAGAAATTGAAGCTCAATGCGCATGCGCAATGAGCTTCAAAGCGCGTGCACAAGCCCCCAGCCGCCTGCATTGCCTGCTCTCTCTGTCACAGCCTCCCCCAGCTCCGCCTCCTCACTTTTTGATTGCACGGCCGTTAGGCCGTGCCTCCCCTACTCTACTCCCCCCTCCTTCTCCACTCCCCCTCACGAGTGTCACGACGCACCTCCGGATCCGCCCCCTCCCCATTTTCTCTGCCTGCCATGTCGCGTCGCATTTCTCCTCCCCCCTCCCCCCAGCCGCCTGCCTTGCCTACTCTCCCGCCCCCTCACTTCTTGATTGCACGGCCGCTAGGCCGTGCCTCCCCTACTCTCCTCCTACTCTCCTCCCCCCTCCCCTTATCTGGCCTTCCCTCCGTCTGTTCCCTCTCCCCGCTCCGCCCCCTCCCCTGCCCGCAGTCTGTTCGAGACAAGACGAGAATTGAATTCCCTCTCAATAGGTAGGATATTTTACATTATACACCACTACCTGTAAACAAATGTGACAGAAAGGTAAAATAAAGTCACGTTCCAATTAGGAAAAACATTAGCTGTAGCTGGAGCTCGAGTCAAGGATACCCGTGTTGTACGGCATTCTTTTAGTCTGTATCATTCTTTAATCTGCTCTGCCTGTAAACGGTATATTGACAAACTAATGTAACCAAAAAGCTCGTGCTCAGTTAGTTCGTTGTGTATCAACACGTATAATGGCCGCCTGCATTGCCTGCTCTCTCTGTCACAGCCTCCCCCAGCTCCGCCTCCTCACTTTTTGATTGCACGGCCGTTAGGCCGTGCCTCCCCTACTCTACTCCCCCCTCCTTCTCCACTCCCCCTCACGAGTGTCACGACGCACCTCCGGATCCGCCCCCTCCCCATTTTCTCTGCCTGCCATGTCGCGTCGCATTTCTCCTCCCCCCTCCCCCCAGCCGCCTGCCTTGCCTACTCTCCCGCCCCCTCACTTCTTGATTGCACGGCCGCTAGGCCGTGCCTCCCCTACTCTCCTCCTCCTACTCTCCTCCCCCCTCCCCTTATCTGGCCTTCCCTCCGTCTGTTCCCTCTCCCCGCTCCGCCCCCTCCCCTGCCCGCAGTCTGTTCGAGACAAGACGAGAATTGAATTCCCTCTCAATAGGTAGGATATTTTACATTATACACCACTACCTGTAAACAAATGTGACAGAAAGGTAAAATAAAGTCACGTTCCAATTAGGAAAAACATTAGCTGTAGCTGGAGCTCGAGTCAAGGATACCTGTGTTGTACGGCATTCTTTTAGTCTGTATCATTCTTTAATCTGCTCTGCCTGTAAACGGTATATTGACAAACTAATGTAACCAAAAAGCTCGTGCTCAGTTAGTTCGTTGTGTATCAACACGTATAATGGGTGTCGGGAGAACACACCTAATGGGTCTGTCTTGAGAGTCGTCCCAAAAGCGATTCAGTTGTCGTCAGCTTCAAATGTTTTCCTCTGGATTCAATCGGTGTTATAGATTTTTGGATCTGTATAAGTTTCATTATGTTTTTAACAGTTACATTTTACTTCACCGGAGTCTTGAGTTTATATTAAATTAAACCTCGGGGCCCTGTCCACTTATATTCCGTCCATACAGGGCTAGGTGAGCAGTGTCTTAAGCTGTGCGCAGGTGCAAAAGAGTAAAGTATATTTGCGCACTTGTCTGAAAGAGTAGTTCATCACAGTGTAGCCTCCTCCCTCGAATCACGCTGTGCGCATGCGATCAGTATTTCATGTTGCGCATGCCTATGGGATACACGCATGGTACCTTGATGAAGCTTTTTTTCAGGGAATTGTGTTCATAGTTGGGGTTTCTGGGTGAACCCCAACTCACCCTCACTCACCCTCAACCCCTCACCCTCAACATCAACCCCTCACTCACCCTCACTCACCCTCACCCACCCTCACCCTCACTCACCCTCACTCTCACTCACCCTCAACCCCTCACCCTCACTCACCCTCAACCCCTCACTCACCCTCACTCACCCTCACCCACCCTCACCCTCACTCACCCTCAACCCCTCACCCTCACACAGTGCAATAGGTCTCGGAGCATTTGAGTTAGAGCTTTTAGAAATGTTTATGGCTTTTTTTTTTGTAATTCTTTAGCATTGGCTACAGGAAACAAAAATGCTAAAGATTTACAAAAAAAACCCATAAACAATTCTAAAAGCACTAACTCTAATGCTGCGAGACCTATTGCATTTCCAATGCTTGTTCTCTATGTCCTTCGATCGGATAAGGAGACTTGGCATCCACTTCAAAAACTTAGGGTACAAGCAATAGATGAACCTACCAAACATGAAGCCATTAGACACTGTGCTCAACAACCGCTCCTCTTACAACCGAGGACAAAAGCAAGAACTCGGAGGAAACCAGAAAGAACTTGGTCTCAGAAACCAAACAGCGACGATGGCCACATCACACACATGTCCTATGAGACGACAGACAAGAATGTTTACCTATATCAAACATGGCCGCCAAAAGGAATGCAATAAGCTAAAGCCGTCATCTAGCGTTTCAGATATCCGTAACCAGACCGCAGCCAACGAAAAGCCCAAATTCAAAGTCGAGGCATAAAAATGATTCAAATGAGAAGTTAACAGGAGGTGGTATTATCAAAGAAATTACAAATTGATCAGCCACATAAAAAAGCAAAAGCATTAAAGTATTTCATGCTTTTAATGCTGCTGGGACCAGGGCCGGACTGGGAACAGAAACAGGCCCTGGCAAACTGCTCAGCCAGCCCCCCCCCCGGAGTGAGGGGGGAGTACAGCTGAGCAGTTTGCGAGGGCTGGTTTCGGTCGATTTTGTACCAGGGGGAGCGATATTGCCAACCCCCGGTAACGAAAACTGCCCCCAGGGGCCCAAAAGACAGCCCCCACCCTAGCGGCCCTCCGGGGAAATGCCTGGTGCCCACTATGGCCAGCCCGGCCCTGGCTGGGACCTGGGCAGTACTTTGCATCAACAGCTCGTCGCTTACTACGCGCCTCCTCCAGTGGTTGGACCTTTTAAATGGCGGGACGTGAAGAAGAAACATGGACAAGAGGGTGGGTGTTAGGAGAAAAGAAACAGGGAGGTGGTGGGGATATGTTTAAAAAACTATGAGATTTGACGCTTTCAGCACTGACCCGGTCTGATTGCGTCCCAGTGCAAATAGTACCTACATCACCGAACATGCAGCAAATGGTCAGCGGAGAGGCACTAATCAAAGAAAATGTATCTGTACTTGGTTCCTGTGCCCCGGAGGGAAAAGGAAGTGACACATGGCAAGCGATGCCCAATTAGAAGGCAGCAAAGACGAGAGACAATGATGACAACGAATAGCAAGGTATGGGCGGGTTCTGAGCCAACTACTGAACACAAGAGTCTCACAAGCGAAAGTGTATGCTCTCGCAGGTTAGACCTAAAAAGGCAAGTGGGGAGAATCAAAATCAGATTAGAGTGAAGGTGAGGGGAAAAAAGAATGAAATGTGATAAGGAGTGGGAAGGAAGTGAGAGAAGAAAAGAAAAATATCAGATAAAGGAAGGCAATCAGACGGGGTGGGGAAAAAATATCAGATAAATGACGAAAGGAAATCAGATTAAGAAAGGGCAGCAGTGTCTGAAGGCAACAGAGGGACATTAGGAAGGCAAGGGAGAGAATGACATCATATTAGAAAGACGAGAGGGGAAAGAAAACGATAGGGGAATGAGGTGAGGGAGGACAGAAAGAAATAAGGTGCTGTCTGGTGCACTGAAGGTAGGATGGGTATTTGCAAGAAAGGCAAAATATCAGATAATGGAAGGGAGGTGAGGGGGACAAAGAAATTGGAATAATAGGAAGAAATGTAGTTGCTTCTAATATAAATAACGAGCTGCTTCTCCAGCTCCTTGGGGGCTGCGAAGAGACAGATGTTCTACTAAACCAAGAGGGTGTGGGTAAATCCCCACAGGGCATAATTCCCAAATGGTACAGGACAGCCCAATTGTCAGCTTTTCTAAGAGTTCAGGTGTGGCACGGCTGTGGGAACCAGCTGGTGAGCTTGTACCACTCTGTGTCCTGTAGCTTGGGGAGAGAGACACCGCCAAGGTCTGGAAGAAGAAAAGTGTAACGGTAAGGCAATAGCCGCACACAGGCAGGGCTACGAACCAGATAAAACCGCCTGCCCAACAGCCAACACCGAGCAGCCGAAGGCTTTAGGGCCCAAGGGAATCTCACCGTCTGCTAGAAAAACATATCATAATTCGCAAAATATCACAACTCGGAATCCATGAAGAAAAAAAAACGGCAGGCGAGCACAAACTGTTCCTACATCTGTCACTAGAGACATGAAATCCTCGGCTAACAAACAAAAACACGGAATTATTTCGTGGTGGCACACACAATGGAAAGATGAACAGCCGTTTCTCCCAATTAAAAATCCATTATTTTGTTTCAATTCCAGGCAGAGGATTACTAAGAGACTTAGTCACGCGGAGGTCATTCGAGCTGACGTCGTGCCGACCGTGTCTGCGTCGAGTGCAGAAAAGGTCTGTGGGGGAATGAAAAGGCGGTAGTGTCAGAGCAGGGGCCTACGACCGCTCCTCAGACCAACCCTAAGTGTGATCATACTACTCGAGACCCTCAACATTAACAGCTCCCTCCATTTCCTTCAAACTGAGACCACTACAGGCTGCCGCTTGGTGCACACTCCCTATCCAACATCCTCCTCGCGGGCCTGGCACGCGCACAGCTGGAGACAGGAAGGGCAAACGTGGCGACGTCAGAGGGGCCTACGTCCTGCACGTGGGCATAGCGGATATCAGCAGCAGCCAAGAACAGCGTGCAGCCACCTCGGGAACCAGAGCTCCAACACAGAATGTAGTGTTACACGTCAGGGAGGGAGAGAGGCCAAGCCTCAAGAGCCCGGAGTAATTTATATGCGCAAAGCACACACCATGACTTATGAAGAATTCTGGAAAAGGACGGTTTTCGTAATTTGTGCAAAGCATGGTCCATCTGTTAAATAGTAATATGGATGAAATAAAGTCAAAACAAACGGTAGCAAACGTTACAAGAAGGGTTGGGAAAATCTCTCATTCCTAAAGCTGACATTCTGAGCAGCATAGGACGCATTTAGAGAGAAGCCCTGCTACCGGCTCAGGGTTGGAGATGTTAAGAGAAGAGGGAAGCGAGCAGGTTTCAGAGAGATTTGGATCTACCAAAAGAATACAGGGATGAGAAACCATACTACAGCTTCCCTTGGAATGGACACTGGCTGTGTAAGGGGCTGTCGAGACCAACCCCTTAAGATGGATATTAGTTCTATTTTTAGAGCGCTACTCTGAACAAACAGATACTTCCATGCACACACATTCCATAGATGAAAATCAACTCACTCCAGTAAAAATCCTTCTGCATGTTTTGAGAGTGTATCTCAAAGTATCAAAGTGGTAGATTGTGAAAGCTAGCCCTCTGCCCCTTTAGGCTGTACTGGCTCAACTGCCCTCTAGCTCCCTTCTGCCCACTTTCTTTCTAGGTTTCATCATATCAATTGTTGTCTTGCGTGAAAAGCTCATACACAAACACCTGGTAGCAAGCACAGCTATAAAAAACATTATCTGACTCTGGACGCCCATAGTGTCTCTGTCAATCAACTTCATCCCTAAAATTACTGGTCTTTACCTCTTGTTCCAAAATATATCAATCTTGAATGGCAGACACCACTGCTGGTCAGCCCCTCAAACTTAGGTTTCAGCACCGACAGCAGTCTTGTTTCTACCTCTTAATTTGAAGGCTGGACTAGTAATCCTATTTAACCACATTTGTTTTCTTTTCTTTTAAATTGATGCCAGTTGTTGGGTAGTGAAATTGTTCCACTGAATGAAAACAAGAATTGACCATGGGAAACAGTTTACATACCAAAAGTCTTATTCCTGTCCAGCTACTTCTTCAGTTTTAGCTGCTTTATCCACAATGTAGAATTCTAAAAAAACTTTTTTTTAACAACAACAACAAAAACGAAGCAGGTCACTGTTGTGACCCTTTACAACAAACACTTTTCTAAATGGGAACTTCGGGACCTGTACTAATATTTTAAAGCTGAAGGAGGGGACCTTTTTGGCCTGAATATTGATAGTGGTCTACCATTCAATGAAACGCAATGAGCAGAATGGATGTTGTGCTCTCTCTCATTCGTTTGTTTCCTCACGTTCCTCACTCTTTGTGTTCCTTCTTTTACATGTGCCCCCCCCCCCCCTTTTTGCTTTTGGTTAAATGTCTGCTTTCCAGGGGTTTCTGAGCACTATCTAGTTCGGCAGAGAAGAGATGCAGAGGAAGATTGTGTGGTTTAGCAAATATCGCACAAGTTGGTAAAGTATAAGTAATGGAACTAGAACTTTAGCCACAATATTAGATAGCTGAAACTTTAGCCACAGAACCACCATACCTTCTACTTTCCTCTCTTTAACCTCCATGCGAAAATACCGTTTAGATGTACATTGGCAGTAAAGTCTATATCAGTGGTTTTGCTGAACACACCCTCTGACTGTGCAAGCTTACTTTACTGGAAGATCATTTAACAGATGCCTGAGATCTGCTGCACAATGTCTCAATAGAAAGTGTAGCGAATGCTTTTCCCAAATCTGAACCCTTCTCAATGTTTGTGTTTTCTATCCAACAGTCGTCCCGTAACCACTAAACACTAGACAAACACAGCCCTCCACAAAAATGTTTAATCCTGTGCACATACAATGAAAGTATGACGTCTCCGCAGAGTGTGCCCATTGTGCCTGCCAGGTCTGACAACAATGGCACAGTGCAAGGAATGTAAATCTATGACTACTATTCCCTGAATCGCAAGAAAGCTATTTAGTGCTTTGAAGGTAACAAATAGCTTAAATGGTGTCTTATGAGTTTCCATGCAGTAGTACCACACCACCAGCAACCCATTTGGAAATTCTACGTGCCCTACAGCATTTCACACAAGTGTTTCAGCATTAGGATGGTTAGCTAAATGAAAATACAATGGGCCCTGCCACTCCTGCCCAAACGCCTGCCTGATTCCACCACAGTATACCTCTCACTCTTTTGAGCTAGCTGGGAACCCACGCAGACAGAAGCACACTTGGAGTCAAAGATGGATGTTTCAGACATGTGGGCCCTCATGTGTCAATGCATTTCCCCATAGACAAAGAATGGATAAAACCCAAGGGGGGGGGGAGTTTGTTAAGCAATAGGGGAAATTAAAATAAGAAAAAACTGCAGAGGTAAATAAAGGCCCTGGGAAAACTTTGTAGAAATACATTGGCCTATGCAAAGCGTTTGATTTACAACTGCCGCCCGACCTCCGGGGTGTGGGCTGAATGGCCGTGTACCCACTTGGGGGGGCATGAGAGGCGCCATACAAGAAGTCTTAGAAGGTGTCTGATTATTTGTTCCTTGATAACTGTGAAATCTGCAATAAAAATAAATAAAATTTAAAAAAATTTTAAAAAAAGAATGGATAAAACCCTTCGATACATCTGGCCCTTGGTTCTGCTTTTGTCGGGCTTGCAATCTGTTGGCGCAAGGAACCGTACGAGTAATATCCACGATACTCTGTGTGCTTTCAGTTGTACCTGCAATCTACTGCCTCAAAGAACTACTACACAAGCCATGTGAGATTCACATCCTGACAACTCAAATGTTTTATGTCGGCCTTCAACCTAATAACTTGAGAAGCAACCATCTTGAGAGCTGCACCAAAACTAGCCTGTATGCTTTTAATGTTGGCTATTCGCTAGGTTGAGGGAAAAGGATCTCAAGTGTCCAGCCAGATAGCAGATGTGCTTTTACGTCGGCTATCTGCTGACTTGAGTAATTATACACTCATCTCAAAAGTCACATCCTTTGTACAATGGGTGCTTACAACTGCTATTACAAGGGTCGAATCAGAGCTCTCCAAAGTCCCCTTGCGGGCTGCACCTCGAGCACAGAGTGTAGTTTAAAGTAATCATTTGTCTATCCTGACGTACACAAGTCCTTTGCAAGGCACTCAGTGTCTTGTTTCTAAGCTCCTTAAGAAGAAATGGGAAACGGGAGAAAACAAACTCCAACACAAAGATGTATACTAGTCACTCACAAATCAGAGATAACTGAAAATTAAGGAGAAAGATGTCTGCTTGAGGGACAGGATTGTCCATGCAAGACGAAGCCTCCTGTTTCCATAACAACATCACAGCCACCAGGAAACGCTGTTACTTCTAACTTTACAATGACTATAAAAGAATAAGTGCAAACCCAGCAACCCTGGGGCCTGGGTAATTAAGTAATAAAGAAAAACAATTGTCCCTTTAGGGGTTAGTGTGAACCTCTACTTTCTCTGAAAATATTGATTTAACCATCAACAGATTAGTTCCATTTCAAAACAAAACAGTTTTATTCAATTTGTTCAACAGAAAAATGAATCGAAATTTCATAATAAAAAAAATGTAAAGGTAAAAAGATGATCCCAAATGGCGCAGCGGTGATGTGAGGTAAGCGAGTGTAAAGTAAAGAGGCAGTTTTCACCTAGTCTTTCATTCATGCATTTTTCTTTCATTAGAATAATCAAATTCCGGTGGGCCATCCACTTCACATCCAACGGATCCCGCTCGGTATCCCATGTTATTTCATACATGTTTTGACTGGGGACCACACACGACGGGTGAGTCACCAAGATCAGCGATTTCTGTATAATTGCACATTTGTAGATACTCCCGCACACTGGACAGAACACTGTTTTTCTACCACAGATTTGGATTGATTCTCTGCCTCATCCGAGTCGTCCGATTCAACAGTACCCTTTTAAAGTACATCTTACTTTCTCAACATCCATCTCATAAATTGGGCAGGTTAGTTGGCCCTCCCCACAGTTCAATGAATAAGCTTAAATTATGTAAAATGTAAGCAGACCTACTGGCACAAGTTTTCTCCTCCATAAATGTTTCCCCAACTGCGTCCAGATGATGACCCTGTCTAAATTGAATGAATAGGGTTGAAACGTTGACACAATAATAGTGTACTTTTTTTTTAAATGTGATTCTGGAGCATTTCACTCTCAGTCAGAGTGTGTATTAACCACCTTTGCATCCTTAATCAGTCAATATTTATGTACATAGACTATGGCACCAGTACACTTTACACTCACTTACCTCAATTGCACTGCGCCGTCTCGGATCATCTTTTTACCTTCAAACTGTTTTTATTTGGAAATTTAAATGATTTTTTTCTGTTATTGTACAACTTGAATAAAACTGATTTGTTTTGTAATTTTCCCCATCTGTTGATGGTTAACCCAATATTTTCCGAGGAAGTAGAGGTAAACACTTCCTCCTTAAGGGACCATTGTTTTTCTTTATAACTTTACACTGAGGCATACGAGCGTATTGTGGACAGTGACGCCTTTGATGAAGACGAAATGCAAGGTTTCGAGGACTCGATTTTAGTAAACCACATAAAAAAAATAATGAACAGGATCGTTGGACAAGTAAGAACTGGCATTATAAAAAGTGGTTAATGACTCACATAATTACCAGGCCTTGAGAACGAAACTGCGTTAATCTGCTGATAAGGAAGTGATTTTGTGTTACAATGTCAACCATAACAATTTGAATCAACAAATAAGCAACAAAATGTTTTACTGTACTCTATAAAAACAAGAATAGGCAAAGCCAAAATGTCTGTGTTGACCACCATCCTTTTGGCTTTGTCAATGTTTGTTTTGTCTAGCCTCTTGCAAAAAGTTCTTGCTGGTGAAGCTGCTAGGTACTCATCAATCTAAAAAATAAAATACTGGCTAAAAGCAAAAACAATGTTTTGGCCCACAAAAAGCATACATTTCCGAAGTACTGACGGAAACTACTTTGTGTGTGGTAAAATACACACAGTGAGGTTAGGGAATGCTGAAGTGGGCCAACCTCTTGCCCCATGCTGTATGTTGTAGTGGGTGGAAAAATGTGAATTACACACTAAAAACAATGCTCGAAGAATGCCCCTATAAGTATGTTATATATAATTTCTTTACAATCAAAAGGTCTTGGCTAACACTAGATCTCAAAAGCAAATAATCATCCATGTTCAAAGACTACAAACAATCTACTACCTTGACTTGATTTTGCATCACATCAGCGAGAGTACAGAACATTGCTGTGA
Organism: Lissotriton helveticus; assembly: GCF_964261635.1. NCBI lineage: Eukaryota > Metazoa > Chordata > Amphibia > Caudata > Salamandridae > Lissotriton > Lissotriton helveticus. The sequence goes on along the minus strand of NC_136057.1, from coordinate 1,878,636,476 downwards.
CCGATTAGGGCTGCTCAGTGATATATTTTCCAGGTGCAAAGCCATCTTGTATGGTTAGGAGAGTGAGGCTGGTTCAGTTATCCAGTCATCAAGGATGAGTGACCACTACATAGCTTCATTGGGGTGATCTGAATAACAAAACACCTTTCAGCAAGAGAGATCCCCCTACCCCCTTGAAAAAGACGATGTCACTCTCTTTCAGTGCCGTTTGTTTCTAGACTGTTCTTCACTTGTCACAAATAGCCTGGATTTACGAACTAAGCTCCGTGGAAGACAGCAGTCACTGGGTGCTTACTGTCAGCCGTCAATCCATCAATTCATCGGCTCAGTCTCAATCAGTCTCAATGACTGCTACTCAAGCATTCGCTTCAGAGGTATGTTTGCATCATTAAAGTGGGCTCCCGGGGAGCTGGAAAGCGGGCCAAAAAGCAGGCGTGATAATACTTGACGCGCAATAAAATGTTCTCTGGGCCGCACACAGAATCAGTCTTCTCTGGCAATAAATATATATATATTTTTTAAAACACAAGCACAGTTTTCATACTTTGAAATAATATTACCTTGAAGAACAATGCCCAACGCCAGCCCTTAAAAGCATATGGGGCCCAAGGGACCATGGGAAAGTGAGTGGGTAGGGATATGTGTGAGAGGGGCTATGGGGAAGAATAGCTGATATGGTGGTCCAGTTTTTTGCAACAGTGCTGATCCGAGGGATCAGTTCTTTTTTTCATGTTTCAAAACAATAGGCCTACCATTGGAGGGCAAACACTTCACATTATACAGCTGAGCCTGAATGGCAATGACACGCCACTGCAATAAAATGTGCCTGAACCAGGGTCAGAGTCCACTGCCAAGAAGAACAGACCTGGTTAACAGAGATTGCTAACCCACGAAGGCATCAAATGTGCTTAATGTGGTGTTTTTTATTTAAAACACGCAACAATATTCAGCGCAGCAAGCCAATGTTTCACATAATATAACTGCATTAAGATTACCGAAAACAGGCATACATGAAAATCTTCCTTTTCGAGTTAAGAGCACCTGGTGCCTACAAATGCTTGTGCATAAATAAAATTCATAAATTTACAAGAATGGTTGAAAGTCATTTTTCAACTGCACAAGAACAAGTCATTAATATGCAAGAGCTCTTAAAGGTCGCTGTCTCCCAGGAGTTCTGCTCACAGCTCTCAAGGCTGTACTGGAGACGCGCACAAATGGGGGATCCTGTCAGGCAATGGGGTCTTAAACATCTGCCACAGTGACAGCAGCACAGGTGCCGGAGAACATTAATGACCAAGGAGAGATCTGGCAAGATATGCAAAGACTGAAAAATTGAAATATTTAAAGAGTGTCGGAGTGCAAAACAAGCAGCCATAGATAGAGCAGAACATTCCCCATGCATCCAGATACCAAGACACCGAAAGGAGGGCTTTTGCGAGGTCCACGGGGATTGAACAGCTGTGTATCGGCAGTCCAAGTTAGTAAAAAGTACCTTTCATCAGCCTCTATCATGTGAAGACTTGGTGCATCGCAATCCACTTTTGAGGGGTCTCCATGAGGATATAAGGAAGCCAAATTGGTCGGTCTCTGAGGAGGTGCCGAGGACTAAATATGCTTAGAGGTTGCGCAACCCAATGTTCACCACTTGTCGACCCACCAGGGATGGGTTGATGTGTCAATGCAGAGAAGCTTGTTTTATGAGGAGGCAGCATGAACCGCTAGGTGCAAGCCCTCAATTCCCAGTGTTTACCGTCTGGCACCTTATACAATGCCAGTGTCCAAAGACAGATGTTTTCAGCGATGGGGTGGACATCTCCCACGGGCAGGAAGGCGTGGATGATGACACTTCTGACAGGATTCTTGTCCTCTACCTTCTCACTGTCTGCAAGTCCCCTGGTCTACAAACCTACAAGTATAAGATGATAACAAACAGGAGCCAGTGGGGGAAATCCAGATTGCCAAGGACCTGCCTTTGTGGCAACAAAATGATAACTGCTGATTGAACCACCACAAAATACAATTTAACACGGCCAATCCTTTGCCTCTTTTCTCCGGTCCCTTTGCACTTGATGAATGTAGCAAGTTTTATTTACAGGCAAACAGAAACTTAAGTGGACCGACACTTACATAGTGGTGAACTCCTGACATGGCTCTGGTATGGAGGAACAGTGAGATGTCCACAGCAACGCCAAGCGCTGTGGTTGGCTAGGAACTCAGATAGAAACTACAGACCAAGTACCCTCCCTGCTAAACTGGCTGAAGAAATGCTTTTAAAAGTCAAAGGAACCGTGGCTACAAGCCATCGCTGCAGAGTCGGCTCCCTTACACAGATAGGATATCCTTTCTTTCCAGCGCCTGGGTAACACCTGTGTCTTTATTTCAAAGTGTTTGTTTACTTCACTTCCTTCCAAGCACTACCAAGTGTACTGCGCCTGCGACCCGCCTAGCAACATGCATAGTATACTGGGAATGTATGAGTAATGAAACCTCGACTTGTAGGGACTGAAACTCACTTTGATAAACAAGAATACAATGGAACAGAGACGGATTCAAGCACAGCAGGACCAAGGTCCCCCTAAACCCAACTCCACTGTGTTCGGCTTGATTCTTTGGACATACAGCAGGCCAGGTAGATAAGTCTTGAAATTTGGGAGTCCATTTCACAGTTCTCTTTCAAGCTCAACTTGGTTCAAGGGTTTTGCTAAACTTGACAATTTCTAACAGTTCATTACTGAAAGGGGGTGAGCACCTCTACAGTGACCTCCAAGAGAGGACTCTTTAACTGGATGGAACAAGGAAGACTCCATATATTCTGCAGTATTAAAACCTGAATCGCCTCCACAGTCAGAATGAAAAAGGCCATCTTTCTGTCTCTAGTAGCAAAGAATTTTGCCCAAAACAGGTCATTTCTGAGCATCGCATCAAATTCACTTATGCACCCAAGGGTCCGGATTGCAAGACTTTTCATATTTCTGACTTTCTGCGAGTGTCCTTATTCAACCAGTGACCCTTCATTTCCAAAACCAGCAGGCCCTGCCACATCAAAGGTTTGGGGGGCCCTGCTCTGCATTCTGAATTTTAACTCTTTGCCACCCTCTTTCCAAAGGCTGTGTACAAGCCAGTGTGACACCCTTCAGTGCCCAACTGCTGGTTTTTAAGTGCTGCCCCACAAACTATATCGAATACAGGACTGTAGGGATTTTTGTGGGCAATTGTTGAATGTAAATCTGAAAGCGGGGCCCAGAAATTTGCCATCCACTCCTAATATAAATTTTGAGGACATGATGAAAAGAATCATCTGACTACCAGATCACAATGTCCTCTTAGAGGAAAAAGCTAAATATACCCCTACAGGTAGTCTGAGTAGAAGCATGAAAACATTTACATGGGAGGTAGAGTACTTAAAAACTGCGTTAAGTTCCTCCTGCAACCAGAGCAGTGTCCGAGTTTAGACCCCGAATCACTGTTACAAACTCAGAAAATGAGACGGACCAAAGCGTTCTGCACTAGCTGCTGAAACAAACTAACTGGCAGGAAGACCTCCATAAGGGGGTCACCAATGTATATTTTTAAACAATTCAATATTTGTACTACCAGTTCAATATACTCAACAGGAGATACGCAGAAGAACCTGAAGGAGGAGATGGAGATGACAAAAAAGCCCCATAAACAATAGAACCGATCTTGAAGTTCAATTCTAAGTCAAGATGCCACAAGATATCCAGATTTTTATCTTTGGTTGAAATGATGGTAAATGTAGGGCGACCACACAGGTTCTGGAGGCCAAGATCCATGCAAAAGTATCACGATATCTGTTAATTCTTCGTACTGTATGTAAGGTTATCTTGTGTGCTAAACCTAAGAATCTGCCATAGATCCTGCCATTTAACATACGTTGGACACTTCTGTGATAAATGAATGCAAACATTGGGAGGAACGAGGGTGATGGACACGCAGGTTGATTTGACAACTGGTTACAGGCCTGAGCAGAATGACATTCATCTTGATAGTGTCCATCTCAGGACACTGCTAATGAGCCTGCCCTCCACTTCCACAAAAACCTGCAACATGACAGCAAAACTCACCTGGTGGACACCAAAACGCAGAAAAAATTAAGTTTCATTGGTTTATGAGAAAAGGCATAATTGTTGGTTCCTCAGAAGATCCAAGAGAGGTTTCACTTATTTGAAAGAGAACATCGAGATCAAAACAAAACAGCACAGGAGAACAGAGACAAGGATTACTGAACCAGCCTAACTCGCGGCGCTCTACCTCCCAAAAGAGACCTGGATCACCTGAAGTGCTGCATCACTTACATGAATCAACAAAGCCAAAAGCTACAGGAAAATTGTGTAGTCCACAATACAGAAAGCCACACACAAATCAAGCATTATCAACAGCATTATCAACGGCTCCACGCAGGACTGTGCTAGACTGGCACCCAACATTAATAAAAGTGTGACCTCTTTGCCACACTTGAGTCAGAGAATGCTGCGCAAACAAAGGATGGACCGAATGTTGAACAAAATCAAACATTCATCACCATTCAAGAGATCTGGATTAAATCACCATATAACCCCAGTTTGGACCCAGTCTTATGCAAATCAGTCTTGACCCTTCTCCCCAAGGGAACAGTCCAGCCCTAACTGCTAAGCCAGGTTCTCCCTAGACTGGAAACAAGCATCCTGGGAACAGTTTCTGGGCATCACCCCTCAACAGTCAGGCTAGCTTGAATCCAGTGGCACAGCGAGCAAGGGACCTACTTCTGGGCATACCCTTCCCACTTGGGGGGGAAAATGCTGTGCAAATAGATGATGGACGGAATGCTGAACAAAGAAAACATACACAATGGACATCATCCTTTCAATTATCGTAGATGGCGAAGAAAGCACAGATTGGAGCCTGACGTTGCTAAGAATACTTGCGCTCAGTTATTTGTTTTTACACACTCCTACTTACCCCAAGTAGGCTGGTAACAGTAGGCTTTTCCTGTTTTGTGTGCACACATTTTCATTCATGCTCTCTAACATGGGTGATTTACATTACCATTGTTTATTTTTATAAATTGTGGACTCCCCCATACATGCTGTTGACACTGGATTGGTTTTGTTTGGATTACTACATGTGCCCACTCATGTTCTCTCACTTTCTCAAGTGGCCACAAGTATTCCTTTCCTTTTCTTTTACAAGAACCCACTCATTCTCCCACATTAGCATTTGAAATTTGCGTCTGCAGTTTTTTTTATATATGTTGTATTTTTATAAATTACCCCACTTATACTTACATGAGGATGTTGATAGTAGCAAGTTTCTGTTTAGGTTTCTACAGGTCGCACCACGTTTTCATCAAGGTAACATTTACTGTCTCTTACTTGGGATTGCATTGAGTTTCTATTTTTTTTTAATTGGTACTAACTTGTTAACTTGTACTTTTAAAAAAAAGTATTGTATGTAGCACATTTTTAAACACAAGGGACCCCTTTTAAAATGCAGCACAAAGCTGATCACTGAATGGCTTATTATGGATAAAACGGAGAAGAAATTACAGAAATCAAATATCTTTTTAGAAACAGAATTACAACAAAGATTAACAGAAAATAAAACTTTTCGGATTTGTAATAACGTCTAGAGAAATACAACTAAACGGCAGTGGCAAGTTAGCCCATGTTTGGTTATCATTCTGCCTCTCATGGAGTGATTGCATTGCAAGGCATGAAGGAATATTTTAAATCGCAAAAGTACACTAAATCATCACCGACACATTAAATTCATTATTTCATTGATGCATCTGTATACATTTGATTTTTCACTGAAGCTAGGTTTTGCTTAAAAAATATTCACGTCAAGACAAAAAATGTAAGCCATATTTATTCTAGCTAGATACAGTAGTTATATGTATGATATGCCATTAATCACAGCGTTACACAGGTTTAAAAAAAAAGTTTACAACCACGTCAATTCGATAAATTCAAATGAACAAATGTACTTCTATTCATTCTCTGTTGATCATGTATTAAACCAAAATGAAACAAATAAAAAAATGTCGACAGGTGGTGAGCCAGAAATTGCTTGGAAAAAAGATAATACTACTGCCAAAAGGGTCTTCAGACTACAAGATTTCATAAGTATAACTTCCTGTTTACACTAAGCAGACGAACGTTCCCGTAACTATGTCTGCCTGAACACTGGTATGCCAATAATGTCCCTGTTGGGATGGCAACAGAAGCATTTTTGTGAGTGTCACCATGCCTTGATCTTTCAGGAAATTGAGTTTCGGGTCTTTTAATAGCACACACCTGGGAAATACAGAGACTCAAGCATTCAAAAGTTAAAAGGAGCACCAGAAAGTAAGTGCCTTCAATTTCCCTCAACTGTGAAGACTTTATATAACTTTCACTTTTCTGTAGGGGTTTCATTGAGGCTAGTATGTAGACCCCACACCGGTTTGTGTCAGATGGCTCACAGGCGGTTGTTGGCAGTCTGGTGTGTCTCCAGCCATGCCCTCCCCCCACCCCCCAATTATTTTGGGGCTTCAGTTTTTTTTAAAGAATAAATCGTTCAAAAGCTTTCTTCCTTGAAACCAGCAACTCAGAACTATCTTTAGCGATGGCGAACTCTGCACCATAGGTCCAACACTAGCCACCGTCCCTAAAACTACATTGAGGCTCTGCACACCAACGTCAGTGGTCCCTATTGTGTTAAACGCCACCCTTCTTCATATGCAGCCGCCTCCATCTTGAAGTTTAAATGTTAGGGCCCGTGGTGGCTAGAGTGGAGAAGTTGCTACTCTTTTCTAATTTACAAGAGTATGAGTCCTTCTTCAAACCCTATGGATAGCTATTCTGTTGATTCAGGACATCATGTTCTCGCTTTCTGGGCAGTCAAAGCATCGGTTCTTTCCAATGTAACCCTCTCCCCAACCCTCCGGACTCCCCTGAAAAGGTAGGACATTTCTAACAGCATCAATGATATTGAAGAGAATTCAGGCAATGTTTATTTGGAAACCTTTTGAAAAACATGGACATCTGACTTCACAGAGATGGGAAGGTGTAAAAGACTAAATGTAAATTATTTAAGCTACATCTTTCCTTACACTCAGTGACGTGAAAAGGTTTGATGATCAACAAAGTGATCTGAAGAAAATGACCAGGAATGTCCAGCAATTTAGCCAGATAGATTAATAGAACTAATCGATCAGCTACTGCTTGTGCTTACCTCACAGAGCATCTGTAGATGATTAGTGTAAATAATACATTCGCAGTTTCCCTTATAGAACAACACTTATATGTGGAATAGGTGCTCTCAGTGTGCCTGTGAATCGTACAGTAAGTATGCAGCTTTAAGACAAGCTGCATACTTGCTGTGTTAGTCTCTAAAATTTCAATTTAATTTCAATCTTTCTTTTAATCGTGCAGGCGTCTTATACCTACATCACAGACACTAGCTGGTTTTGTATTTTTAGAATCCTCCCCTCACTTTGGTACATAGGCGTTAACGCTCCATGGGTTTTGTTTTTCTTTTACTTCAAACACCCCACCCATCATTCTTCAGTCCATAACACTACCTTTCTTTGTGTCATTTCTCTGACACACTGAGGTACAATTATTGAGCACAACTCTGCAGAACAATACAGGTCACTTCAGGCCATCGTTCCTTTAGAAGTACCTGCGTGTAAGGGAAGATACTAAAGCCTGGCCTGCTGCACGAGATTACGAGGATACAAAGAAAAACACAATAAATAGAGCAATGGATAGGAGGTTACTTTAAACAACACAGCAACAGAAGGTTCTTGCTGTAATTATTAACAATAGTGGGGCGGACACAGGCCAGCACACACCCATACTGTCACTAGCCTACACACATACTTACACCCACCATTCACTAGAACACAAGCGTGCACCCATCTACACACACCAAAATACACATACAGTCAATCATCCAAGCACGCACCTACACATTTTAAAAAGTGCTTACTGGGTCAGGGCAGGGACAGCTGGTCCAGAGGTTGGTGGGAGGCGAAGAAGGCACTGGAAGCAGCTAGATGCTTAGGGGAGGGATGGGAAACTAGAAGATCCCACTGCCTGCGGCGCCCAGGTCTGAGTCGATGGATGACGCTTCTCCTGGCCATGAGGGAGAGGCTCTCACAAGACTTTTGCAAGCTGGTGAAGTTACACCCTTAGGGCTGTGAAATCATCAGCCCAGCAAAGCTTGGCATAGGCTGCCAGGCGCCAAAGCATTCAGCACATGTAAAGTGCCTGGCTGCCTGACCCGGACATGGTGAGTGTCTGTCAGGCTGACCTTTGCTTAGCCTCACAGAGGCTCATAACGCTTTCCAAAAACTGGGGTGGAGCTCCGCTTATAATGACTGGCCACCCCCTGCTCCCTTCGGAGTGTCGATACTCTTTAATTTGAAACTCAAACTTCCAGAAAAACAAGAACGGGAAGCAAAAGTGCCCAAGTATTGAAAAGAATTTTCCCTTCCATCAGTATAGATTCTTCCTATAATATAAGGTTACCTATACTAATAGATCATAAATTTAAAAAAAACTTTACTATCTATCGTTTCAATTTCTTTTCCCCTTGTGAGCTACTAAATTCCTCTGTACTCAATGTTGACTTTGTATTGAACCAAAAAAATTCCCTGAAAATGTGCACATGCAGGTATCTCATAATTGAGCTGAATGTTTATCTTCACCAAAACAGAATTATTTTAAGACCATCTGTTATCTATTTTTCTGGAATTTCTTGAACTCCTCCAATATATAAAACGTCTGCTGCTCAGTTGGGTCTGGTTTGCACTACAATAACCCAAAACATAAATAACTGGATACCACTTTTTAATGTTGGCCTAGATTCACCAATTGTGACACACAGATAGTTAAGAACACAGACAGGCCAAAGGAAAAGAAAATGTATCTCAGCTTCGCTAATGGGTAGCAAAGACAAAATCCTGCACTATCTAAGCAACATAATCCTACGGGATCCTTTTGCTCAAAAAAGCTACCATGCATATGTGGAATCAAGTAACATTTCTGCCTCGCTTGTTAACCTTCTACCTCTAAGTGGAAGTCCTGGGCGCCTCCTGGCATAAAGGCACAAAATAATCATATAGCAAAACGTTGCTATCAACAGTATTAAAACACCGGTCAACAATTGTCATCTTTCATGGTCCTATCTTCCTGATACGCATTTGGCTGTCCAGTACATAACCGAAACTCAGCTCAATACCATCTCCCACTCCTGCATCCAGTCAAAATTCCGACACATTATTTCGGAAGAATTAATGCCTCACCTCAAAATCTGAACTAAGAGTCTTGCCTTTTAAATGAACAGCAACTTGTCTTTCAAGACCAAAGTCACAAAGAAAACCAAGATGGCATGCTATCCGCTTTCACGTGCTCTGTAGAGTCAAGCCAGACCTTCCAGAATGAGACTTCAAAGATCAAATTGTGGTCCTCTGAAATCTAGAGGGCAGCAATGTCCACTATAATATATCTGCAGCAAGGTACACCACCCTGACACCATCACTGTGCTCCTGAAAAGCAATCACAGACAACAGCCAGCCTCATAAAAGGGAGGACAATAGAACAACATCAAACCAACCTCAAGAAACCTACACTGGCTGCTACAGCAAGCCAGAATAATATTCACACCCTGCTGCAAGGCTTTCAAAGCTCTCTCAGCACATGCTTGTGTCTAGCTGCTATCTCTGGTAGGCTGAACAAAATAAGAAGTTGTGTTAGGTTCGAGTTTCGAAATGTAAAGAGTGAAAACTTTCACAATGAACCTTTCTTAAACTTCCTTTCAAGGTTATGAAACAACAAACAGCATCAGATCAGACTCTTCTTATTCCTCTTGTAATTCAAGATGCGCTCACAATCAGAAATGGCTGAAGTTGCAAAGCTCCTAACTTGAAAATTTTTTGCAAACCGCACCCGTTTTGCTAACCACAAAGGTAGCACATTTTGAAGGAAATACAAATTGGAATCAAAATGGTCCCCTATGCCATAGTGGCATCTTTACCTTTATAATGCTAGGCTAGTGTATGTAAGCTATGATTTTTTTTTGCTGCATTAGCTACTAAGTGTAATTCAAAGAAGCCTGGATATTCAATCCGTGTGGAAGGGGGCATCCAACAACAGGGCTATGCAAATTGAAACTACGCCAGCCACGGCTCAATCAGGGGAACTTTGTACTTCTTTGCAAACTTTGAAGTTCCCTGAATTAGCAAAACTATGGAATGTATATAATTAAAACTTAATTTGCTCTCGCTTAAAACCCACGTCTTTAGGGAGCATGTCAACCGTCTCACTTGTCAACATCTAAGCTGGGCATTGACAAATTATCTAATCACCTGGGAACCCTCTACCTTTGCAAAAGACATGGTGTCCTAAACCCAATCCAAGCACTGTCAAGGATCTCTGAATTATTCCACTACCCTTCCCACTGCTACCACCACACAGCTATAGTGATCTGTCTGGTAGAAAACGTTAAGGAGCTGAGCTGGTATTTTTTTTTTTTTTAGAGTCTTATTGGTTTTGAACCGAAAGTGTAAAGTGGTGAATAGGCGAAATCATAAGCTCTCTCTTGTTTGCCACTTGGACTTCTGGAAGCATCAATATACATAAAGGTTCCAGTATGCAGCCATATAAAAATGCTTGCTGGCATCATGTACACCCTCTTTATGAGTGTCCTTTTAATTATGATTGGCCCAGTGACAGAAGTTATTGGCCTCATCAGAATTATAAGATCTGAGGGAACACCACTGATCTCCTAACTTGCATCCGAAATCTGTGGGTGAACGTTTGACCCCAAATTATTAATCACTCAGGGAAATCAGAACGGATTTACAGAACCCCCTGGAAATTCCTCATTTCTTAGTGGACCCTCAGAGTCCAAATCAAAGTAGCCCTGATTGTACCCACCCCTGCAATTACAAGTGGCTACAGAATTGGTAACTCTAGAGGTGGGGAAAATCCAGCCCATTTAAGGGGGTCACTAATAACGAAGACCTTAATGTCCTAATCTAAAAATGTGAAAATTCTCCAAGTTGATATCAGCATTTCAGAGCACCAGTATGCAACTGTTTTTCATTTTAAAATCAACATTTTGGAGTCAGTTGCGGTATGTACTGTATTATCTCAACAGAAGGAGAAAAGCAGTGTGTATGAGAAGGAAAGCAAGATCTTGACCAAGGAACACACAACCCGTTATGCTGTTGGTCACCCCTTTTGCAGTGGCCTTCCAGTTGCACCAGGGTTGGCACATTTGATACCGTTTGGTCCACTGTTCTAAAAGCAAAATATTCCACCCATGAAGTGGTGGCACTGCTGCAACGCTGGCGGACTCTCACCATGATGGGACACAGTCGGACATTACACTGACTCCAGGCAGTGGTCAGTATCACAAATTTCAAATTGTCTTGATTTGCCTATTTTAAGCAGTGATGGTCTACCCAAATTCATGTGAAATTCCACTACTTTCCTCCTTTGGGGGTAGCTTACGGGGTGCAGAAAGGATTCCTCCTTCCTTTTGCTATTTTTAACATCTAAATTCAGACTCTGTCGACACTCTTTCAGAGTATTTAAGGGTATTGGATTTCATTCCTAAGCATACTGTACACAACTTCTGATCAATGTTGGATGAGAACTTAGCAGTTTGTTCATCAGAAATATTGGGATGGGTGCATCAGGGTTAGTTACAAATAATTGGCTTCTTAATAGTATTTATACCATTTGAAAGCACGAAGGACCTACCAGCGTCCAACTGCAAGTTAAAAGTAAATAACTTTTAGAAGTCCTGCTGGATCAGTAGATGACCACAGGTAGCCATAATCATGGGATAGTTAAAAAAAATGTAATAAATAAATAAGCGGATTAAGCATTTTACCGTTAACATCATAATATAAGACAAACTGTAGCACAATCAGTGATTAACTCCTCGATCAGTAGCAAATATCTAGGAAGTACAAAAACATTATTATTCATAGCACAAGTCCCATGGATCTCTGATGCACAACATATAATGAGAATAGGTGGGCCGGATAATGTCTATACTGCCCAAATAGTGTTCTTGATGCTGAAAATAGAGACTAGTAGCACTTTAAAGGCATACTTTAGGTTCCTGGCACCCCACTTTGCTATCAGCAAAAGGAGCTCTGTCTTCTCCCATAAGAAAGTCGCTTCTTAAAGTTATCAGACAAGGGCCTGCTGAAAATATTTCATGAGAAGTAACACCTGGTTGGGGTGAAAAGATGTTGCTCCTGTGTCCGATACCAAAAATGCTAAAATCAGATATACATATATTTCCACTCTCAGCCAGAGATTCTGTTCACATTTTTTAAGGGTGTTACTAGATGAACGTTTAAACAATCATTCAATTTCTGCAACGAAGTAGTACATTTGTTAATCAAAAAATAAAAAATAAAAATGCGTCACTCTGCATTTTACCCCCAAACCCGTAATCTTAAAAAACGTGAAACGGGCTATTTAAATGCAAGACTCCATTGTACTCCATATTTTGCCCCTTTCAGTTGTATAAAAGTCCACTTGTGACATCACTTCCTACCATGAAATAGCTCCACAGCGATGTCACAGAACAGCCTATTAAATGGGAAGAGAACTAAGGCATGCCATTAGGATACTAAATCATATATATTTGTCACTAATGCTGCAAATAATGGTAAAAATAAAACTCAAATACAAACTACATCTTAGATAGTCATACATTAGCAATTTTGAAAAGAGATACACTAGACAGACTGGCATAGCTGCTCCGGAAGGGCAAGAGTAGCAGCAAACCGCTCCTGGTCACCAGCCAATATTATCTTTACTATGATACCCCTGTAATCTCATCAGGGCCGGACTGGCTGTATAGGGCACCGGGCATTTCCCCGGTGGGCTGGAGGGGTGGGGGCCGGTTTTGTAGCTGCAGGGGGCCGTTTTTCGTACAGGGTGCCGGTTTTGCAGCAGTGCTGCAAAATCGGCCTTCTGTAAGAAAAGCGGGAGCAGTGATTAGCAGCTAACAACCCCCTCCCCTCCCATTCCCAGGGCCGGTGGAGAAGCAACTTGCCAAGGCTGGTTGCTGTTGCCAGTCCGGCCCTGAATCTCATTATTGTTAAGATAACACTCTTTTTGCGGGAGTTCCACTTTAAGAGACTCTAACATTCATATGGTGTATGATTAACTAAAACTGCAGCAAGGGTCGTGCCTCGGCGTCATATCCGGTATAAGTAATCCGTGGTTTCAATAGGGCCACTTAGCTCGGGCTTGGGGTCGGATGGAATGAATGAGTGCCGCAGACTGCTGGGCGGGCGCGTGGCCATGTCATGCAGCTCTCATTATCTGCTGGTCTATTTTCAGCCTCTGCTTTAAAAACCTGCTTCCAATTGCCGGTGGGCAGCCCAGATAGGGTCCGATAAGCAAAGCAGGTGGATGCCAACACTTTCAACATCTCCCTTCAGCTGAACCCGCGTCACAGCCTCGCTCGAACATTTCTTAAAAAATAAAGAGGGGATTTTTGACCGGCTGCAGAAAATCTTGGCCATGAAAATGGCGTACTTTCCTGTTTACCATGGCCACAGGCGACGGTACCAACTATTTCCTTCGGCAACGAGGCTGCGGAGGAGTTTCTGCCTGTCTGAAAGCAGCGAGTGTTACGCTTGGCTGTGTCCCACCTCTCGAGAAGGCATAGGCCCTTCCGTGAAAACCCACTGGCTTAAACATTAGCGTATCCGGTCACTCTGATGACTTCTAAACTTCAGGAAGAGGCACAAATACCTGCTTAGTGTTCCAGCTGCTGAATCTTCACATCGGCCATGGCCCCACAGCCTCTCTAGACCACGTGCAAACCAATTTTAAACTCGGGCCCGGACAGGCCCATGCTTTTTTACTCACCCTCATATATTATGAAAAGGCGCAAGAGCAAACAATTTCCCAGCTATTCAAGGACTGAAATTGGAATAATGAATAGCCCTCTTTTCAAACCTTTGTGGTTATTTCTTTGACTTTCCTGTAATTAAGAGTGGAAGCATAGAATTATTTCTACTTCCAGGAGGCATGGACAGACGGGCACTCCAACGGTTAGAAGATGTGCCAAAAACAATGCATGCACCTGCAAAGATCATTTCGCAGGTGCATACTTCCAAAATGAAACACCTGGCAGTAGCAGCTGTGTTAATAGCTTTCTTTTTTGTCTTTTGGTCATGCTGCACAGCATCTTCTGCCGATGGTGCACAGCATCGAGGAAGATATTAGCAAAGATTTGACAGTCCTTGTTTCGTGACGAGGTGCTCATTCAGTTTACAAAACATTTAAACTACATTAACAGGCTCCGATGATCGTGCACTTCAATTATAAAAAAAAGTAAAAAAAATGTATGACTGAATGTAATAATGTAAAAAAAAAAAAAATCAGAAAAGAAATAACAGCGTAAAATCAATATTATATTTAAAAAAAGATCAATCGGGCAGTTTTTCTATAACATCTAATACTCCTCAAAACTCTAAAGGCAGGAGATGCTAGTTATGGAATGAAAAATGCTCAACTGTGACTGAGGGAAGAGAGGGGTCATCTTCTCCAAGCGTTGAGGTGAAGCCTGCAGAACAGCTGCTGCCTACAAGGCCACTGAAAGAACATTCCGCAAGCCTGCCACAGCACAGAGGGGGCCTGCAGCTTATTTATAGCTACTGTGGAGGACAGACCAGGACAGTGTGGGCATCAGAGCCACGCAGGGCCTCATGAAGGTCTTACTTCGTAGATCACAAAATGTGAATTGGGTTCTGGGTCTCTGGCACTGAGACAGGCCGCACCCTACGCAGGTGAGCAAGGCTGACCCACTTTGAGCTTACATATGAAGAAAGCTTACCTTCAAGCACTGTCCACAAAACACTCCTTCTAGAACTAAATCATCCCCCAATCAATAATCGCTGTTCTAACTACACACCCTGCTTGTGTGACAGCTAAGTGATCAATAGTTAAACCATTTACACCAATAAAGAGGTGCGTTGCGTCCGTAGGGAATACCTCGGTCTCCCGGACAGCTTAGCCATGAATCCCCTTTTCTCTGCAACTTGCAAAATCATTCTAAGCAAACATGATTTCGGTCTTAGACAATATTTTCACAGACCGGCAGGTCAGGCCTCGATAACCGCAGTCATGCAGGCCATAATAGGTGAACTAACAAGGGTGAACAGGCAAGGTACAAAGTTCCAGGCGACGCCCATATAGGCGCCTGAGCCACCCATTCTCAAAGACAAGCGGTGAAATCTAGGGGCAGCGGAAGGGTTGTTCGCCGTCCCAGTCTAAGATACTGGGCACCCGGCGCTAGCAGGTGCGAAGCAGAGGTTGGAGGAACCAAGCTGTAGGAGTCAAGAGACATACATGGGGGCCGGACGGAATGTACCTCTTTTCATTCCAGAGGACCAAGACCATCCTCTGTGCTCCAGGGAGGTAGAACAGACCGAGCAGCACAAGCGATACAACAGGCCCGTGCCCACAAAACAGCTACTCAATACTTGTGTACATCAGTGCCGCAGCCTACTCAGGAAGAGGCGAGGGATGGCAAGTTACCAGGAAGAGGGACATGTTAGGACACACAACTTATCAGAACCACATCCGGTTTTATGGT
This sequence comes from Lissotriton helveticus, assembly GCF_964261635.1. Taxonomy (NCBI): domain Eukaryota; kingdom Metazoa; phylum Chordata; class Amphibia; order Caudata; family Salamandridae; genus Lissotriton; species Lissotriton helveticus. The sequence goes on along the minus strand of NC_136057.1, from coordinate 1,878,620,849 downwards.
ATTCTTCTGAAAGACAAGTCCCAACAGGAACAAAACTATCCGAGTTTTGGCCACACCAACTCACTCTAATCTGAGGAGGTCTAACACCAGCGCAAGAGCCTCATCTCTCCCGCGCCAGACACCCTCCTTGACCACTCATTCCAACTAACCCGGAAGGAAGACCTGCCTCTATTATCTCAGCCAGCCACTCCTCAATCAACAGGGCCCTATGCCCGCCACTGCTGGCACTGTTACACCACTAGGCCCGATCCGTCCCTCCAACTTCAGACAAGCCAGCCTCCTACCTTTTTTACTGACATATAGAGTACTGCCCCTAGAGCAACCGCCCTGCAACTACATACATCACTATCACCCAGGAGTTTCTCCTAGCTGCACCCTGGGCCCACCCCGCTCTTTAACCCCCACCCAGTTATTCTCTTCCCCATAATTCAGGAACATGCGGTACAACATCCAGGACTGCCAGATGACCCCTCCACTCCCCTGGTTAATACTGCAGACATCTCACCTGCCCTTTAGGCACTCCTGGGTATCACTCGGCCCTTTGTCGCCTTAATGTTGACGCGGATGTATGCAATGCTTATGCTTTTCAATCTCGTCACAATAAAAACACTTTGTAAAAAAAAAAACACTCATCAATAAAAGCTAAAGATGCCACCTACATTCCCTGGAAGCATCTGCAGGACTCAGACAACCTATTTCCTCCCCCATACTAAATCCATCACTAACTGTTGCTGCATCACATGCCACCCCGTGGGCACTATGATTTTAGGGCGCCAGAAAGGAGACAACCCAGTAAACTTTTTTTCTCTCACCTGCAACTTGCTTCAAACTACTGCTGCTAATATGATCAATGAAGGCATGCAAGATAAAAAATAAAGAAAATAAAAATAAAAGAGAAACAGGTCTTACGAGAGTTGGTAACTAGCTAGAGTGGGACCTGGATACACTGAAACGTGTCTCCTCAATGCATTCCCAAGATGTGACTGCTGTGCAATTATTACCCGCACTCTTTATGGTGCGAGCAGTAAAACAAAAAGGCTCTGAAGGTTTTCTCTAGTAAGCATCTGATAAAGCACACACATTTCAGTGACCACAGTTTGAAAATAAGACGCCCATTGCCCTTTAATCTGTACACTGTGTACACTGTGGAAACAAAGCTGTCCTGTCAGGTGCGAGTAGGACGTAGTCCTGCTTTGTTTTACCTCTGCAAACTGGTAGAAGGCCAACTTTATATTTAGGAAATTCACATAAAAGCCTTGTGCTGAAAAGGTGCTATGGTATAAACTTTAAAGGGGCGGTAGTGGGTGGGGGAGGGGTCAAGGCACTAGTAATTAGGAACTGCTGGCATTATCTAGATAGGAGCATGGAAATTCTATAGCCAGAGCCGGCAGCATTCTGTAGCCCAGTGGTTCTTAACCTTTTGACTTCTGTGGACCCTCATTTAATCATTAATGGAACCCAGGGACTCCCACTGAATCATTATTGGAATCTGGGTACCCCCACTGAATTATTATCGGAAACCGGGGACCCTCACTGAGTGATTTCTGGAAGCCAGGGAGCCTCGCCTAAGCTTTTTCAATACTCTGAACCGCAAAACAATAAGCAAAAAAAACCTGAAACAAGCATTCAGCTAACACAAAAATGATTAAATATATTCTTTAATTCACATATAACTATTATTATTATTATTATTATTATTATATTTGAGTTTGTAGAGCGCACAGATACCCGGGGATTTCCCGGCGCTGACAGAGGAAAAGAAGAAGGGAGACAAAAGATGGGAAAAGATTAAGCAGAGAACAGCCAGGTTTTCAGGCCCTTCCTGAATTTCAGATAGCAAGTTTCAAAGCGCAAAGAGATGGGGGGTATGTTCCAGAGTGATGGCGCCAGATAGGAGAAGGATCGACCACCAACTCTGGTGCGTTTGAAACGAGGTACGGAGAAGGTGCCAAGAGAGGAGGATCTGAGGGTGCGCACTGGACAGTACGGGTGAACCAAAGTGGAGAGGTAGGGGGGGAAGTTGCCTGTTTTGATCCGGTGCATGTAGCAAAGGGCTTTGAATTTTGCTCTTGATTCGATGCGCAGCCAGTGGAGGCTGCGCAGGGAAGCGGTAGCAGAGGCAGTTCTGGGCAGATTGCAGAGCAGGCGGGCTGCCATGTTTTGCACCACCTGTAGTTTACGTTTTACCTCCTTGCTAGCCCCAAGGAGGAGCACGTTACCGTAGTCCAGCCTGGAAGTTACTAGAGCCTGGACCACAGTTCTTTGGGTGTCTGGCGGAAGCATCCATGCTATTTTTCTCAGCCACCGTATGATATTAGTACAGGTGGCCGAGACTTTCACAACATGCTGCTTCATCGACAGTTGGTTATCAAATGTAACTCCCAGGTTACGAACCTTGGTGGATGGAACCGGTAGGGGACCCATTTGCTGAGGCCAATGCTTAGGACCCCAGAGAGAGTTATCAGGACCGAATAAAAGGAGTTCGGTTTTGTCGCCGTTTAGTTTTAGTTTATTGGTCTGCATCCAGTTGGCAATATTAGTAAGCCCCGATCGGAGAGATGAAATGGGGGCGTGTTGATTAGAGGAGAGAGAAAAAATGATTTGGGTGTCGTCCGCGTATGAAAATATAGAAAGACCAGATTGTTCTGCCAAAGAGGCGAGAGGACTAACATAAATATTGAAGAAAAGAGGGCTTAAGATAGAACCTTGGGGTACACCGTGTGGGGACGGGAAGGTAGTGGAAGCAGAAGTGGAGGAAAAGACCTGAAAGGTGCGTGCGGACAGGAAACTAGCGATCCAGGCTAGAGCAATGCCATGGATGCCAGCGGCCTTTAGGGTGGAAAGGAGGATGTCATGGGAGACGGTATCAAACGCGGCGCTCAAGTCCAACAGGATAAGCGCCACCGTCTCCCCTCTGTCCACCTGTTGCCTGATAGCCTCTGTGACACCTAAAAGGGTGGATTATAAAAACAAAAAAAATATACATTTTAATGGGAAGGTTGGAGCTTTTCATAATTCTACTCATCATCCATACTATATTCTGTTTGACGTACCTGCACTGCTTGTACGTATCAATCTGAGGATAATACCATCATTTTTAGCCTTCACTTCCAAATTCCTTCACATTTACAAAACCTCTTAAAATTTTTGTTTAACATAGTGCTTTTTATTTATATACATTTTATTAAACTGTTAATATTATTTCATTTTCTAAGCAGCCACGGACTTTCAGAGTAGGATCTCAAGACTCCCAGTGACCCCAGACCACAGGTTAAGAACCATTGTTCTAGCCCAGAGCAGGTGGATTCTCTACCCCTGAATCGGAGGCTTCACTAACCGTGGGACGGGGACCTCCACAAGCTGTGAGCCAGAGGCTTCAAATAGCCTTGCGCCAGAGACGTCCACTAGCCTGGAGTCTGAGGCATCTACTAGCCCTGGGCAGGTGGCAATTAATAAATCAAAAACAGTTGGCAGTTACAAACACTGGCGCAGGTGACGAATACTAGCCTCAGATCAGGTTGCGTTCACCATGCCAGAGGCAGTGGCATTTACTTGAAGAGCTGGTGGCCTTCACTAGCCCAGAGAAAGTGGGATTTACTAAACATGGAGCAGGTGGAATTCATGAGTCCAAAGCCGGTGACCTTCATGAGTCCAGAGCCAATGGCATTCATTAAAACAGAAGCAGGTGACATTTGCTAAATCCAGACTTGGTGGCAGTTCTTAACATCGCGGTACAAAAGGGGGTGGTGATGGACGGAGCATCTGAACCAATCAAACACTCACACCCAGTCAAAAGATCTGGGTTTGATCCATCACCGTTCTTTAGCCCACACTGCCACCCCAGTTCAGACATGGCTATATGCAAATCAGTCTGAGCCTGTGCCTCATGGGAACAGTCCAGCCCGAACTGCCAAGCCATGCATTCCCTGGACCGGAAACAAGCTTCCGAGGACCGGTTTCTGGTATTACAGCCATCTTCAGCCCGGCTTGCTTGAATCCAGTGGCAAAGTGAGCAAGGGACTCACGTCTGAGCATACCCTGCCACACTTATGGCGGCCAAAGCGGTACAAAAGGGGGTGGTGATGGACGGAGCATCTGAACCAATCAAACACTCACACCCAGTCAAAAGAACATCGCTGCAGGTGGCATTGTAATTGTAATTGCATTTATATAGCACTTACCCCCGATGAGGCGTTCGACGCGCTTTTTCGGCGAGTAGCACACCATTACGGTACCCATAAAGGATTAGTAGTGAATTAGTATTGTGAAATATGAAAGTAATTTGAGTGGTGGATATGTTAGTCAGTTATTTGGATTGAGAGGGATAGTGGAGGGATAGAAGAAGGAAAAAGGTTTGCATTTTTTATAGCGCTTGCTACCCTGGATTGGCTGTTAAAGCGCTTTTTTGGTGAGTAGCACACTACTCCGTAACCCATAAAGGATTAGTGGTGAATTTGTAGAATGAAATATGAAAGTAATTTGAGTGGTGGATTCACAAGTTCAGGGTAGGTGCCATTCCCGAGACCAGGGTAGGTGGTAATCCCGAACCCAGGGCTGGTGGCCTCCCAGAGCCCAGGGCTGGTGGCCTCCCAGAGCCTAGGGCAGGTGGCATCCCAGAGCCCAAGGCAGGTGGCATCCCAGAGCCCAAGGCAGGTGGCATCCCAGAGCCCAAGGCAGGTGGCCATCCAGAGCCCAGGGCTGGTGGCATTCCAGAGCCCAGGGATGGTGGCTTTCCAGAGCCCAGGGCTGGTGGCATCCCAGAGCCAAGGGCTGGTGACACCCCAGAGCCCAGGGCTGGTGGCATGCACTAGCCGAGAAGCAGGTGGCATTCACTAGCTTCACTGGGCCCAGAAGCAGGTGGCATTCCCTGGGCCCAGACGCAGATGGCATTCCCTGGGCATTCCCTGGGCACAGACGCAGGTGGTATTCCCTGGGCCCAGAAGCAGGTGGCATTCACTGGGCCCAGAAGTAGGGGGCATTCACTAGTCCAGAAGCACTTGCCTTGGTGCAGGTGGCATTCACCACCACAGAAGTAGTGGCATACTAAATCCGGTGCAGGTGGCCTTTACTAAATCCGGTGCAGGTGGCCTATACTAAATCCAATGCAGGTGGCCCATACCAAATCCAATGCAGTTGGCCTATACTAAATCTCCAAAAGGTGGCCTTTACTAAATCCAGAACTTATGAACTTTATTAAATGTGGAGCTGGTTGCCTTTACTAAACCCTGTCCCGGTGGCCCTTACTAAACCCTGCCCCAGTGGCCTTTACTAAACCCTGTCCCGGTGGCCTCTACTAAACCCAGAGACAGTGGCCTCTACTAAACCCAGAGACAGTGGCCTCTACTAAACCCAGAGACAGTGACCTCTACTAAACCCAGAGACAGTGATCTCTACTAAACCCAGAGACAGTGGCCTCTACTAAACCCAGAGACAGTGGCCTCTACTAAACCCAGAGACAGTGGCCTCTACTAAACCCATTTGTGGCATTTAAGTAGGTAACATTATTCTCTAAACATAGATGAACAGAACAGTATTTTGTACAACCCTGAACTGAACTACTAAGCAAAGTCCAGAAAACATGCCAAACCTAACAGCCACCCAAGCATTCCATCTACAAAGGTGTCCAGTCATACAGAAGTGACTTTGCACTGTGATGGAAAATAAGGAATGAGGAGGAAGGCATACCTAAACTGGGTTCCCCAAGTAATGAGCTTTGGCAAAGTCAATAGGTCTCACCTATGCCAGATCTATTGGCCATGCCAATTATTTTTTTTAAAGATATGTTGTGTTGCTTGAATTCAAGAAATAAAGCACTGGGACGCAGCCTTTTTTTAAGCAATGTTGCACAGCAGCCCACGCTCCTGTGCAACATGTTAAAAAAAAAAAAGCGGACGGGGAAGTCTACACAAGGGGAGGGTGGTGGAGGAGGATGGCGGGAGCAGCAACAATGGGATGGGGGAAAACCAATACAAGGAAGGTGCGGGGAGGAGGAGGGAGCACCCCATAGGGGTAGCAAGGAATGGGTGGAAGGGAAAAGAAGAAATAGTACCTCAATCACAGCCCGCGCAGCGGACAGGCATTACGATGAATCAATCTGTCCTTGATCTATGCTCCACAGAAAGTAACGGAAGGGACACGAGGCCTGCACTGCCCATGCAGCCAACAAATAGTAAGAAATGGGCGGGCTCCAAACCCTTTAATGTAAATAATAAGCCTCACAATCGAGAGTGCATACAGCACAGCCGCTGTCGCAGGCTTCACGTAAAAAGGCGGCATGACAAAAGATCTAAAAATGAATGATTACATTATTTACATTCAGAACTATGGACTGGGTGAAGTTAAATGTATTCTAGTGCTATCTGTAGCCGAGACCTAAAAAGCGGACATAGGTACATCCCCTTTAAATGCAGCAGAGGGACCATCCCTTTGAAAAGAATAAATGAAAGCCCCAATACCTAAAGCAGAAAGAGATACTGCCCAATTGAAGAGTTAATGGAGGTACTGCCTCCTTTAAAATATCCAAATCTATATCGCCCATCTTAAAGCAAATTAAAATACTGCCCTATACAAAAGGAACACATCAAGGTATTAGCACTTCCAACAAGCGTGACAAAGGCATCGCCTGATATGGCGCGTGGAATTGGGGCTATGCAGGCTTTGGACAATGATAAATGAATACCATGCCAAAACAGAATGAATCGATTGGAGGCAGTCAAGTCCTCGATCAGCACTCCAAAGTAATACACTCCTAACTTTAAATGGAGCATTAGGAAACAAAGACATTTTGATGGAGCTACAGCAGACTCCAGTTACTTCTAATATAGCTTCTGTGTGATATTCTACATTTTAACAAAAATAAAACCAATCTTAACCACAGCTTTACATACAACAGTTTAGTGCGCATCTGCAATACAGTGTACAATGCCCTTAGATGATCGTTCACAAATGTAACTTCTGCCCGAGGATGGGACGTGGATGCTATGTATTTAAATGTTTTTTTTAAAGAAATAGCACAAAGATGTCATTACAGAGAACAACGCTGGTGGCTTATTACTGTCTGTGGAGGAGGGCCTCTAAGAGGTGGATTCATTAGACTAAAACTTTCAACTGCCTCCTGGTTGGATTTTTATGTAATTACTGAATATTCTGTGTGTGGCTGGAAAAAGCTGTGAGGGAAATCAAGGCCGTCATGGTCGCATCTCAAGCAATGGGACCCCTCTCTTCAGAATACTCATCGACTGGCTGCCGTTACTGCTTTAATAAAACAAATAGCTTTTCAAACAAAATTACAGAGTAGACGCGAGAAGACAATCACCTTAAAAGCAAAAAGCCTTCGTTTAGAGAAGTCGATCACCTTAAAAGCAAAAAGCCTTCGTTTTAGTGGCGGGATATCACCCAGCTGTCACCTTTGTCGCACTCGAGGCGCTCTAAGTGCCTGAATGTGTCTCTGCTGAAGGGAGTCTGAACACAGCACTACAAACCACAGCCTGCAAGTAGGGATGAGGCTACAAGTGCAGTCAATTCATGTTTGAGATTTTTAAAACATAAGACAGACCCAGATACGTTCCGGAACATAAGCCATATAAAATAAAATATGATAAAACATACACGACCATATATCAAAAAAATATATTTGGCAACAAATGTTATTTTTCGTTGTTACGCATCAAATCCTACACAAACTGCCAAATTTACGGCAGCGGTATTAAATGTCCAAGATGGGTCATTGTGCAATGAAGTTACTTTTGTTGTGTCCTTCCACATTCCAGACATGGGGCCAGGAGTACCAGAGGGTGTTTGCATTCTTGGTCTATGGGAAAATACGTTAGTACATATAGTTCCAGTCAAGAAGTGACAAACTATGTTCTAGAGCTTTGTTCACACTCAGCAAAACACTGTTGCAAAACAGAAGGATTTTACATCAGCAGCACATCAATACACTGGGTTTTTAGGCTTTTGACAGATCACTGCCACTCCCCAAGGGCCAGTTCTCTGCAAGGTACCCCATCACCCACAAACATACCCTTAGGAATGAGGCAACAATTCCTAAACATGATGTAGTTGGTTAATGGGAGATCGAGTGAACAACATTCAGTGTTACTGGAGTTGTCTTAACATGGCTGTTCAAGATAGTCCTCACGCATGGTACAGGAGACGAGGACGCAGTTCTGAAGACATCATGCAATAGAAGTTGGTAGGGTGTTGTACTACTTATTGCAAATCTGTCCAAGTGCACATCTTCAGCGCAAAGAGAGGCAGTTTGCGGGTTGGAATGATATCTAAGTGAGTCCAAAGGCCTTGGAACAGGGTACCAGGGCTGGAATCATGGTAGAAGCATCTTCAGACAATAAGAGTTTGCCAGTAATCTGTATATATTGGGTACTTTTTCCTCTTGCACACTGACTACGAAGATTTGCAAGGAATTTAATTGTTTAGACAAACTACGGTATTTTACAGGGAAACTGAGAATTCTTCATTGAGAAGCTAAAACAGACACTGAGTTCTATAAAAATAAACATAAGCAAACTTTGCAAACAAAGGAGCAGATATTGGGTGGAGTTCTCATCACGTAATAAATACTTCACTAGAGGGGGTAAGAGGATGGAAATGATACAGGATACACTGGGGCTGTGTATGGGATTCAGAGATCACTCAGAAATCGTAGAGGGCAGACCTTTCCCAAAAACACTGCTAGACCTACATTGTGGGTCAGACATTTTAGAAAAGCGAGCTCAAAGATGGACAAACTCAGTTCAGAAGAGCAAGGCCATTCGTCCTAGAAGGGAATAACAGCAGATATGTACACTGCTTCATCCTGGACAGAGCCATCACTTGATGGCTAGTGTACATCACCTAATCCTGGACAGGCCATTCAACAGGTGTACATGGCTTTGTCATGGAAAGACTGATCGCTCGAGGTGTACATCGCAAGAGGCCGATTAGCAGTTGTGCTACTGCATACTGTTTTACCTTATAGACGCAGAGCACCAGATGTGCAACTTTAGATTGCTTGCAGTAGGCTAAGAAACACATTTACTACTGTACATTGTATCTTCCAGGATAGATTGATGACCAAGTGTACCTACCACTGTACATCGCTTCCCCCAAAAGAGACCGAGCACCAGTTAGGCTCCGTTACAACCTTTCATTCTAAAGAGACTGATGCAGGGCGGAGCCGGGCCAGCGGCCAAGATGGTCGCACGAGTGCCCGGCTCCGCCGGCTCTCCTCTCCCGCTGCCTGAATTTCCCGTCTGCCCCGCACAACATCGGAGCTTCGTGTGTCGGAGGGGGTGCCGAGTGGATGTGTTCTCCTCCGAGCGCTTTCCGCGCCTCGGGAGCGGAGTTACGGCTATTTGTGTTCCTGGCCAGAGAGCGACCTCCAGCCGGGCCCTGGCGTGATCGCGCCGCCGCCAGTGAGATCCACAACGTCGGATTCAGAGCTTCAGAAGGAACCGCCCCACGATTGAACAGGTCAGCCCGCCCCTATGGACTTGGCTCCAGCGCTACCCATGCACCGGGAGGACGGAACGTGTGCGGATTATCGCGCCAGTTTGATGTCCCCCCCCCCCTTCCACTCCTTAATGCAGGGGTGTGGAATTTAATACAATATCTACTTGTCCACGGGACAGGTAGCTTCATAAATCGACTTGTCCTGTACAAAATCCACTTGTCCCTTTGGTGCCATCATGTAGTGCACCGTCAAACATTGGCAGCACTCATTATATAAGAGCTTGGATAATAGCCTCTCTGGTTATGCTAGGCTCATAGTGTATAGAAGGATTTGAATACTAGTGATTTCCTTATTTTGCCTCTTTTCTGCAGATCTACCCATTCATCCTTTCATTCACCCACTGATATCTAGCATTTCACCTTTACATTGGCATCCATGCATTCTTTCATCAGCTTACCATTCTGTCAATTCATCCATCCGCCCATCCATATCCAAATCTACCCATCCATCCTCAAACATATCCATCCATCTCAGCCATCTGTCCATCCTTTCGCTCACCCATTCTTCCGATCAGCCATCAATTTACCCTTTCACTCTTCCATCCTTCCACTCATCCATCAATTTACCCTTTCACTAAACCATCCTTTTGCTTACTGATCCATCCACCCTGCAACCCATCTATCTTTTCACCCTTTCCTTCATCAACACATCCATCGTCCATCCACCATCCCTATAAACCATCCTTTCACTCATTCATCCATCTAGGAAGCCACACTAACACTCATACTCACTCATCTATCTACCCTTTCACCCACACTTCCCTCCTTTTACTCACTCACATCTACACGTTAATTATGGGCCTTTGTCTACCGAGCTGCAGACAGAAGAGGCTCATCAAGAGCTCCACCCCCAACGCAGCTGCTAAAGCGAGTGGTTTATGACACCCTTGGGGCCCAACCTATCATTCCAGCTCCAAATCTATCATTCAAACTCATCCATCCCTCCTTCCTTCCATTCATACATCCATCCATCCTTTCGCTCATTCATCCATCCAATTTCACTCATCCCTCCATCCAGCCAACCTTTTGCTCTTCCATCTTTCACCCCTCCATCCTCCTTTCCACTCCTATCCATCAACCCTTTCACTCATCCCTCCATCCTTTTGCTCTTCCGTCTTTCACCCCATCCATCCTCCTTTTCACTCATATCTATCCTCTCTTTCACTCATCCCTCCATACACCGTTACACTCAACTATCCACCCATCAATCTATCCATCCTTCCACCCATCAATCTATCCATCCATCCATCCTTCCACCCATCAATCTATCCATCCTTCCACCCATCTATCCATCCGTCCACCCAGCCATCCACCCACTCTCTCTCATCCATCAATCCACCCTTTTATTCAACCATCCATCCTTTCACTCATCCATCCACTTTCACCCCATCTATTCACTCACCATTTCACTCAATTCTTTTACTCATCCATCCTTGCATCCATCCTTTCACTCATCTATCCACTTTCACCCCATCCATCAATTCATTCACCCTTGCACTCATCCATACATCCATTCTTTCACTCATCCATTCTTACATACATCCTTTGACTCATTCATCCATGTATATATCCATCCACCATTTCATGTTAATTATGAACCTTTGTCTGGACCTGAAGAAAGAAGAGGCCCATTAAGAATTCCACAGCTGCTGTAGCTGCTACAGCAGCGTGTTAAGATGCCCCTGGTGCACGCACAAAGTGAGACGAGAGGCCCAGTGCAATGAGAGAAATGAGGGTGCGCCTGAGGATTGTGCAGGGGCTGCATGAGAAGGGAAAGCATGAGCCTCACTGTAGGCCCCCGGAGGCCAGGGTGAGGAGGGATTTTAGGGCCGATTTTAGGCTCAAGGGTGAAGCACAGAATAAAAGGCAGGGGGGGGAGGGTCACACGGTTAAAGTCAGAGCAGGAGCCATGAGGCCCAAGGCAGCCTCTTAAATTCCAGTGATGTCTGTGTTCTGGACCGGAGTCGAAGAAAATGAAAGGACCGGGGGAGGGCCTGGAAGCCACACAAGAGCCTCGGGGAGAAAGCAAAAAGACTCTTACCTGACCGTGCTGTGGATGTTTTATATGGAGCTGCAACTTTGAGCTCTGCCCCATCATGTTGTTGTTCTGCTCTGGGGAAATTAAAGTGCAGGCCCCAGCTTTTGCATTGACCCTTTCAGTGCCGATAAACTGCTCAGAGCTCCTCATTAACTGGCTGTGACCAAAAGGGTTGAACAGCTGTGTATCAGATTACCGTAAGCCTGTCTACTTGTCCTTTGGACAAGGTAGAAATTAAAACCTCTTGCCCTTGTAAGAAATCTAGATGTCTTGGGCGTTTGGAGATAGGAATTCCCCACCCCTGTTAATGGACTTCTTCGTCCCCTACTTGTTGCTGGCTGCTTGGTTGGCGTGCTGCCTGACCTGCAAGGAGCTGCCTACTCCACGTCTCCGCTGTGTGGGGCTGGCACCGGCGCGGTGCCACCAATGCGCCCTTTCGGATTGTGGGGGTTCGATCCTGCTTATGTGCTTGCAGTGGGGCACAGACGCTACTGAGTGGTGCGTGGAACTGCCGACTTCCTCTCCCCCTTTTATCGGGCTTGGGGCGGGCGGCCATGACACTTGCTTTGGCGGCGCTGGGATTTGGGGTCCCCCCGACGAGTGGTGTTTTGAACGGTTGAGCCCACAGTATGTGTTGGAAGTGCACGCGATGAAGGCTGGGGAATGGAGTGGACGTCCCCCGTGCGCTGATAAGGAGTAGCTGGCTTTGGATTACTGCGGGGGGCGCCGGACGCCGCCAGGACGGAGAGACACATCGTCGCTGGCATTTTGAGTGCGAGACTTTGCCCGTGCAGCTTTTGCTCGGACCTTTCTTGCACATGTTTGGTGGTGGGACCCTGCTCCGTTATTCTTGGCGACATGGGAGAATGTTTGCGCTAGTATCACTTCCTGTATGCTCTTCATTGACTGCCTATTTGACACCTTTTCACAAGCCTATGTCGGATGCTCGGAGAGTCCGCTGATCTAATCTGCTACATTATCCTTTTATTTGCTTTTCCTGATGTCGAACTTTGCAACTACGAAATGGCCGTCCTGGTGTTCCTATCTACTCTGCTTGGAAGGCAGACGCAAAATGGCGGCGGCGCCACCTGACGGTGCGGCTGCTTGGATCGTTGCAGGGCATTCTGCTCCGTTTGTGTTGACATGCCCGCTCACTGTGCTGTTTCACTTGTGCTTCCTCGTTTATAATTCTGTGCCGTGTTTCTATTCGGGCCGGCAAATTGTGTGTACAACATTGACACTTGGCTCCTTCGTCCCTAGCATGGAGAGTTTTCCATACTGCCTGGTTGGCTTGCGGGGGTGGGCTGTATAATTGATTTTGACCCTGCTTATGGTTCTCCGTATTTTATTATTCTTCACAGTATTTTTGCAGGGGTGCGGGGCCGGGGGGGGGTCGGGTGCCTGTGTTAGGGACCCCCCTAGATTCTTTCCCCTTCTGTGGGGTTTTCGATCATTTTCTTCTCTTTTCCTTTTACTTCGTGTTGGATATTGTCTTTCTCTTTCTTCTTGGCCTCTTTCTTTCTATATTTCGGGTTTAGACACTGGGCGACAGGCACGCTGCTAGGGGGGTGGGCCGTGGCCGTATGCAGTGGTGCAGGGTGGGGGGATGGGAGTGGGGTATAGTTTTTGATTCGTTTTTTAGTTCCATGGCCTTCCTTTTTATGTTGTTCTTTTGGCTTTTCTTCCCCTTTTCTTCTTTCTTTTCTTTATTGAGGGTCTGATTCTAGGCAATTCACTGTGCGTTTCCCTAGTTCAGTACGGGGTCTCTGTTCTACTGCTTAATTACGTGGCGGGCGGGTACTGTTTGGGCAGGGGTCTGACTTGTATGTCGAATATCCTGATTGTACGTTTTGCTACGCATACCCTGCCTGTGATGGTCCTGCCGTAAATATCCTGTCTCGAGTGTAACCCTAGTGTTGGCGATGTTTAACTATGTGTTATCCGATCCTGTCTTTTTTCATTTCAACAAAAAAAAAAAGAAAAACATACCTTTCTGATCCTGTGACCTTGTTCCATTCGGCTCTCCTGAGTTGCGCATCAATACTGTGAGGTGTACTATTTCTTTGATCCTGATTTACATTGTTTGACTGTATTACCTCTGTACCCTTGCTTAAACGGGCCGTTTGTCGGACTTTGACTGTAACTGTGAAATGTCAATAAAGGTTTAAAAAAATAAAAAAAATAAAGAGACTGATGCCCAGATTAGATACAGTGAACCAGCCCTCTGTTCTGCTGCTGTACTTATATGATTCAAGCATGGCATGCCCTGTACTATACAGTGGTAAACGCTGTGTGGTAGTAATGGCACAATGTGTGCAACAGTACAAGGGTGCCCATTTTAGGTTTCATACTTTGGGAGAACTAGCAGAGAAAGAGACTCTCTAGATAGGTATTGGCTTAAGGACAAACATTGGAGGTCCTGAGGTGTAGCAGATCGTCGAATCCAAACGCTCAGCTAATAACTACGTTGGATTGTCCTCTCTCTTCCAGCCATTAGGAACCAGCTCCCACTGTTCTAAAGGGAAGCAGTTAATATATAATAGTAGCCGGATGTCTTTTCTATGACCACCCCCTGGTTGGGAGTGGAGCCTCCCTTAACAATGACACTATTTTAAATTTAGCAACAGGGGAAACAGGAGCTTCCCTGACCCAAACAGCAGAGGAAGTGGTCCCTTCTGGACGCAGGAAGAAGCTAAGAAGCTTCCCTCACTCCTCCCATAAACATTAACACCCGCAGTTAAATTGGTTTGTAAATATGCAGCACCAAAAATATACAGCTACGTCAATCGTTACTGAAGGCATGCTTGTATTTCTGGTACAGAGCGAATAGAAAAAAAATACACAAGTAATACAAAACGTAGAACAATGAGAAAAGTTGAAAAGAATGGAAAAAGAAGTTTATTTAAAGCACCTAAAGTTCATAGGTCAAGTGTTCAAAGACATGCCAACGGCTTCTTACAATTGCTACACACGCCTTTCCTCCTCCTTCGTCCACAGCACCGTGGAACTGAGGAGCAGCACCCGGGGAAGACATGAGCTGGCTGACCAATTGCTTAACTGAAGAGCAGGTATAAACAGTGTTGTCATATTCTGGGCTTCACACTGCACACTTTCAAATCAATCTGTTCATCGAGGTGGCATCTAAATTCAGCAAGACTAACTCTTGCTGAGAAAAGGCTGCAGGGCCACTCTAGAGGAGAGGAGCAACATTCAAGATCAGACCACAACGATAGCCCCAAGAGTGCTCCCGAGCCATGAGAGTACCACTAATGGACACTGCCATTGCCGCTTGTAATCTGTGGGGACCTATCTTTCTTCGTCCTGGTAAATTACTCCATCCAGGCTGGCTGTAACAAGAGCACACTTGACCCGCATCTCATCCCAGGTTTTGGGATCAGTAGATAGGTACCAATAAACAAACTATGCACACATGCCCATACTTTGAGGCGGCGGCCATCATCCCACATTAACTAAGCCACTGCGTTCCAATGAGGACGTGCACAGAATGCATGAGATCTGTCAGACGAAGACTACTGCTTTACTATAGCTCTTGACATTCTAAGCATTAGACTAATCTCGGCACAATTATAATTTGATTAAAGAAGACAGTAATGCAGGCCACCTAGGCAGATAGCTGTCCTTTCTACACACTAGACCCTACAACATCTACAAAGTGACCGTCCTTACTGTTGTATCAAGCACAGGACATGGAATGAAGGCCCTGGAGTCACCAAAAATCCCACAGGCCTGCTGCAGAGTAACTCATAAGAGCTCTGTAATGTAAACTGGATTCACTCTATCTCCCACTCAACTGTCCTTCGTCACACCTCCCACAGTGTAGCGTCCAATAAAGTACTTTGACACCTCGGTCTTGGGTATGAAGCACTATATAAAAGCAAATTCAATAAAATACCAAAGAGTAGGATATGAATTACTCATCTCAATAAGAAAATAAACTCAGTTTTTTAAACTTAAATTAAACATCTTTTCTGCTGTGTGCAAATATAACTCGTCATATATGTGCATGTATTCATAAATTTAATATATTCAAAATGTACATTCTATAAAACATACACCATAATTGTGCATGTTTAAAACACATAAAACAGTGCACAGAGGTCTATATTGCTATTCAATGTAGTAATGGTATTCTCTCCACGGATAATAAGGCACTGCCAGCTAACGATGCACCACTGCCCACTATATACATAACCTGGTCAGCAAAGAGAAAATGTGAAAGGCAAGGCTTTATATAGACTATCTTACAGTGCACATACTACAAATGTCCAACATCTGCGTCCTTACTGGATGGTATGCAGCTGTTTCGGCATTCTACAATTATCCCCCATTTTCTCTAGGACACACAATTTAGCTTGATCACATCTCACTTGAGAACACATTTATATTTCCAAAGAAGCTTTTTAATTTGACTAGAAGGAAAAATGGTTTATCCATTTAGAATTTAGAACACATTTTACCAACGTCATTAAAGGGCTCTACCTCTCTACCACAGTTCGACCATCCATGATAACTAAGAGAACGACAATGTCTACTGTTTTCCACTACCATGAGTAGGAATGTATCTTTCTATAGTTAAGGGTAAGATTTAATTCAGTCCCCAGTGAATGGTAACAACGTGTTTCTGAAAGCTCACTGGCAGAGGCTTTCTTGTCTTCATCGCGTGTCCACAACTAGGAGGCACCTAGATTTGATGCCACCTTCTGTTACACAATCCAACCTTTGAGCAAATGAAGGATGGAAGAGGCCTCTGGTTAACTGGTGATACAGATAGCTAGCTGTAAGCAGCACACAGTGTGGAGTGGAGTCTACCAGTCACAGTTGTAGATCAATGTGTGGGGATAACCTTGCCCCAATAAACAGCAATATTTTAAAAGCACACATGCAATTAGCACAGAACAAAGCTGCAATATAAATGACTATTAATCACAAATCTACCCCCAACTTGTTAAAACAAGCACTGTTCACGCCTCATGTTAAAATAATTTACCTCCTTTGCCTCTACAGATGAGTGGCTAGACAACTGTCACATATGCAGGCCAATCCACACTATCCTTCATGCTTGGTCTCAGGCCACCATCTTGTGTATGTAATAGAACTGTACAGAGAGCAGAATTAACTACTGGTTCATATTCATATTTTTTTCACAGTCAAGGATACTGAGGCAGGTGGTAGAGATTAGATGTGAAAAGGTCTGGCCTTTCACAGAAAGCCAACAGTCTCTGACGGGGTCGTGCAGGAACGTGATTTTCAACTAAGTGTGTTCTTTGCTGCTCTTCTGCGTATATATTGTTTTAATGCTAGGAAAGGTGTGAGTGGCACTTTATTTGTATCGCTTAGAAAGAAAATGTGTGCTAGCTTCTCTGTCCCTAGGAGTGGCTGTTTCTGCTTATAGAAGACAACTGATAAGTACAGCTCCTCTCCCTGGATGGGGACCCTTCAACAGGGAGTTACATCCACAGAGAAGTGTGAGATTGTCCCTAGAAGGAAAAAATGAGCACTCTTCCCTCGAGAGCAGGGCGTCCACTGGCAGGCAAGGGAAGGTCAATAGGGGTTGGACCAACATATTTTCAGCTTGGCACGCCTCATGTCCAAAGATTTCTGTATGACAGAAAAGTAACATTTCTTCTATGAAGAAGTGGTACAGCATGTGGAGCATACTGCTTCCGGAGAGGAAACAAAAGCCTAAACATAGGTTATTTTGGGACATAGTCCGCTTTCTCCCAGTAGTTGCATCAGTGTTGGTGTGAAGGTCAGCTACTCAGTGCATCGGGTCCAGTTGGTTACACTTGAGAGTACTGAGCGTAGAAATAGATCCCAAGGATAGCAACACACTAGCAAGAAGAGGCACCCACTTGTTCTCCGCATAGCAGCGGAATCAGAAAACAATGCCTGTAAGAAACAAAACAAATCGTCTGCTTCTGGAGATATTGTTACTGACAAACTTGTTGGCCTGGGAGTAGGGTGGGTGGATAGCCTTCATACCCTATATCTGTGATTCCATTGTACTGAACACAGTTGATTCTCTAATAAAGATGAACGAATTGCCACAAGATAATCATGGTGCGCTGTTTGGTAACTTAGTCAAGCACATTACTTGACCCAGAAGGTGAAAGGGAAAAGAGGCGCCGCATTTTTTAAACTTATGAAAAATGAGATAAACAATGTTCAGACAAAGGACTCAGTAAGAGAATAAAAATACACTACTAGACATTCTTGGTGAAAAAAAAGATATACATCGCCCATCAAACGAACAAAATAGACACAAGAAGAAGGGGAGAACTGAGGCTAAGCCCCTAATATGAAGCTAATGTTAGGTAACCATAACAGCCAATGTGCCTTGGAAAATGATCAAATGTCCTGGGGAAGTATCAGCGGGTCAAAGCACCATGGGTCGGAAAAGAATCTCAGCAACTAGAGGAAGAGATTGGACAGCACAAAGTTGTCTTCTAACTAACTGAGCTCCAACTAAAAGCCAATTTCAGATGGTGCGGCATCCTCAGTGACCTTCCTCAGCCAGATTCTACATTTTTATTGTGGACAGTAGGTTTAAGGATTACACTTTTTTCCATTTTAGAGTCTGGTTGTTTTTATTGGACCAAAACATTGTGAGAAGCAGTCAACGCTTTGCTGTTCCCTTGAACCTTCTTGTGGGTCTGGATCGATACCATGACAAGATTACTGCATTAAACAGCCTAAGGAACATTGTAGGTGGACTTACAATTCAGCACTCATTTAGCCTTCGGAATGCAGATTCTGCTGCTAAACTTAAGCACTGGAGATTATCTGTATGAAGAAATTGTCCTAACTCCAAAGGTATTCCATTTCTGGGATTTCAGATTGGCACAGCAACATGAAAAGGATCCATGTAGTGGGGAAATTAATAGCCTTAAGGGAACCTACCAGACATTTCCCAGCAGCGTCAAACTATATAAGGAGAGGGACAAAATCACTGCATTTCCCAAAACATTATCACCCACCATCCAATTCCCTTTTCTAACTTGACATGACTTCCAAATAAGTGTTGATGGAAATCAGCATGGTGGCTAGACGCTTCAAGCTTGCCCCTTTCTCCCCCAACGTGCTTTAGAGGAATTCCGTCTTCCAGGCTACTTATTGAATATTCGAATGGACCAGCCTCCAGCAAATACAGGGTCCTTGGAAGTCCGATAGCTAAATGTAACACCCCTCATGCTAGTCGGGATTTCTTAAAGATCACAGAGAAAATAGATATTGTAGTATATTCAATTCAAGTGCGGTCTGCATACACAATCCACTTTGCATCTGATTTTTAAAAAAAACGATGGATGGAGGCTAGACAGAAAAAACAAAATTGGCTCCCAACTATTCGTTAATGTAATGTTGCTTAGATTGAACTTTTGTGTTAAAAAGTTACACTGCATGAGGTTTATCACACCAACCCCACTAAAATGCTGCAGAGGTGCAACACCGAGCGAAGTAAGCACATGAAATATTGTAAAATTAGCACATGGCCTTCAATTAAAGCCCATTCACAATTGACACCTTAAGATACCACTATTATAAAACAGGACCATGACACATTATAGTCGTTGCTCCTCAACAAAGAAAACTGGACCGAGTAGTAAAAGGTGGAAGAAGTGCACACTTAGTGAATGCTGTGCATTCTTCTTTGGTCCTACTTTGATAGAGTTGCTGATAGTGTTCACTAGGTGGTGGTGTCCCAACACAAGCAATCATTTGATTAAGTAAAGCCATAACCAAATCTTGGTAGTTTGAGATGGTACGCTCAGAGGTGTGAAGCTTGCATACGCTCTCATATCACAAAGCAGCACCCAGAACTGACACCGATACACGGTCTACACTCACTGCTGAACAAGGTCAACAGCACGTTACCACACAAATACAGATGACAGGATGTTATCAACACAGTGTATACTTGCAGTGTAAATGCACAGGTGACTTGAAGTATGAAAGGCTGCAAGCAGGCGGTTACCACAGATGCACACCCAGTCATGCTGTGTGCAGAATACATAGGTGAATAGTCTTACCGGAGACCCGCACCCAGCCTTGCTGTTGGCACACACATTCTCGAAGGATCCTCTCCAGGGCTCCGCTGCCCTCAAGCTCCTCCAACTCCTGGTGCATGGATGGGTACATGTCCATGTTGGAGCCCTGCGTGGGCCAGGGGGAAAGGCTCAGCATGGGGGGCACATGGATGCTCTCCAGCAAAATGGAGGGAAGTTTACTGAGTTGCGAAGGTCTACTGCCTGTGCAGAAGGTTCTTCTGGGCTAAGAGCGGTTCCTCTTGCCTAAGGTGTGATCCTTGTACTGGGAAAGAAGGGGAGACTTTCTCTGGGTCCCTTTTGTTGCACCTGATGGAGAGATGGGAGTACTTGTCCTTGGGTACTCTTGCCAGGTGTTTTATTTTTTAACTCGTTTGGTGAATGTTCTGGTCCATGGGGAAGAGTTATCCAAATAGGGGGGCTCTTTCTCCAAGGAGAGTGGGATGGATCTTGTAATGGAGATACTCAGTCGCCTTGTGGATAATTGTCCTGGGTTGTCTTTCCTGACTGTTCTCCTGATCTCTTACTATGGGTGTCTTGTCTGATGAAAAATGGGGGGAATATGTCTTCTATTCGGCGGTTCTTGTCCCGAGAGGTGAGCAAAGTAGAGTGGTACCGAGCTCTTGTCCCTGGATGAGCTCTTTCATGCTAGGGTACTGAACCTTGAATGGTTTTTCGTATCCTGGCACTGTAAGGGGTTAAAGCGCATATTTGGTTTTAGTAACCCCACTTGTCCAGGCGCGAGAATTCTCTGTCTCTGCTGGGGGTGTCTTGTGGTATTGGGGTGGACTGGAGGGATGGTGCATTGAGGTGAATGGGCTGTTTTCTTTCGGAGACACCTCGGCTCCTAGCGTCCCCTTGTTCCAGGCGAATGTTGCTCTTTTCCTTTAAAACGAGGAATTCTCTTTTTTGCTGGATACTGGATCGTCCTCGCGGGAGGGTTCGTTTTCTTATTCTGGGTGAATGTTGCTCTTTTCCAATGAAATTAGGAATTCTCGTCTTGAGATGCTGCTGTGGATCGTGCTCGGAGGGGGCTAGTTTTCTGGACTGTGGTGTCTTCGATGAAGGTGGGCTCCGTCTCCCAGGACGCGCTCCTCCCTCCGTGGCGCGCGCTCTTCTCTGTCCCGGTGGGCTGGGGTCGCGAGGCTCCCCGTGGCTTCAGCAGAGCTAGCTCTTCTTCTGGGGGCTCGCGCAGCCCCAGCTCGCGCACCGCTTCAGTCAGCAGCACACTACGGAGCACTACGACCGAGGCCCCGCCTCTCCGCACAGCCCCGCCCCTGTCCACGATAAGGCACGCCTCTTTCCCCAGACCACCCCCTCGCGCACCTCAGGCACGCCTTCAACTCCGCCCCCTTATTCAATACGAAGCTCCGCCCCTGTTGCCCCGAGCCGCCTTGCAGTGATGGACTAGTCTTTGAAGCTGAGGCCACGCCCCTTCACGACACCCCTCCCTTTTGTGTGAGCGACGCCCCTCCCCTTGCGCTCAGAACAAGGCCTGCCGTCAGCCTGCCGCTGCAGACACGCCCCCTTGGCCTTCACCTACCACCTCAAGGCCCCTCCTCCCAAGGCTCTTGTAGCTGCACAGCGAGCGTGCGCGGACAGAAGCGAAGGAGCGCCGAGCGACGGAGCAGGAATAGGCAATCGGTGTCCGAGCGATTTATTGAACTATAAATTCTCATGATAACGGATTCTCAGGCACGGCGAGCGCCGAGCCTTAGAACCAACTCACTGTTAAGACAATGGATACATGCCACACTTAGTGAGGGGGTTTTGCAAACAAATAACATCGGGTAATGGATTTTCACAAGGCACAAGACCTAAAGAAGCATTGAAAATGCAATAGGTCTCGCCTTTGATTAAGTTAGACATTTGCTTTCCTAATGGTATTGTACAGCAAAGCAAATGGCTTTAACTTAATGAAAGGTGAGACTGCCTCACTACAGAGACCTATTGCATTTTTAATGCTTATTTTTATTGTAGTTGAATTTAGTTAGTGAATCGCGCCACAGGTAAGGCAGAATGCTCTATAGCAGTGTTTCCCAAACTGTGGTCCGCGGACCCCCAGGGGTCCCTGACACATTCCAATAGTGTTCATTCAAATTTTATGGGTTTACACCATTATTGTATTTCTTCATGGAATTACAATCCTCATTCCAATAAGCATCATTTTATGTTTAAATCCAATCATATATCCTTCCCATGGTCAGTCCCAATGCATTTCGGACTGTAATAGTCCTTCGTCAGGGGAATTATCTAGACAAAAGAAATATGAGGTCTGAATTGTGGGGACACATCTCTATATCATACATAACTAACAGACGTTTGTAATTACACACCTTCAAACCTTGCAAGGTCATACCAGTGGTCATGCACATTAATCTACGGTCAAATAAAAATCAAAGGTCCACACAAAGAGTGTCAGAAGTAAGAAGATAAGCAGACCTACACCACAAGGTATCAGAAAACTGGAAAACAATGTATAGGTATAGAATCAACCCAACTTGGTAACACTGAAGCGGTGCGCAGGGGGACACCCCTCAATGAGGGTTGCTTATTGATCATTAATTTACGCTGGATTGTCCAGGAAGCGAAACCCCAGCCTTGCACGCTACAATTTTTTCGCAATTGAACAATTTATTTGGTCATACATAGCGGTGCGAGTCCTATTATTTAATTGTATAACTTTCTCCTGACTCAGGACTCAGCACGCCACAATGAATTATGACAACATTACCAGCTTAACGGATCTCAAAGCTGATACATTAGCATTCACGGGTGAGGATGCCACCAAAATTTATGGCCTGATCAAAGAGGACACGTCTCCTTTCACCACTAAAAAAAGTAAAGAAAATAACATTAAGCAACTTTTGTACCTATTGAAAAAGGAAACAAATCAAAGACTACATGCCAGTACCCTGATACGGTACCATCGAGCACAACAAATCCCCAGGGGCCTTCGAGTCCCCTTGAAACCACTCTTATGCAAGAATAACTCCCGTTTCGTTGAGAGATGGTATGCAATCCTCAACAAATGCTCACTCGACTTAATCCTACTGATCGTAGAAGAACTTTCTAAGACACTGGAAGAATTGAGTGTAAAAATTGCGGTTACTAAATCTGAACTAACCGAGATGATGGAATCAACTGATTACTCCAAAATGCTAGAGGATATAAATTTACAATTGGACAAATATACTCAGGATATTCAAGAGCGCAAAATACGCAAATATAAACGAGATACTATCGATTATAAGTTGGGGGAGGTGTACACTTGGGCAGAAGTGTACGCCCGCCGACGCCAACCCAAAGCGTATAACCCATACTCTGCCACGGAAACATCATCGTCCGAAAGTGACACTCAAATGCAGAAAGACAAAAGTCATCCTACCAGCCAACCCAAAGCAGGCCCATCATCTGCAATCACCGTGCCTTCTTTAGAGTCGGGCCCAGAGGCCCCGGAAGACCCAGGCGGGTAAAGAACAGTCGAAAAAACAAAAGAACTACCAAAGAAGGGCAGGAAGAAATAAATGACATTAACAATCTAGTCATCAACATTTCATCTTATACCCTGTCTACATTGGAGACAAAAACCTTACAAAAGGGTCAGTCCTTTGTTCCGACCACCAACTCTAATACGCTGGAGCTGGAAATCAGCTTATTCAAATTAACACGTAATTTACGCCTTAGGCATTACTTTGAGAACGTTCTGGCGATACAAACTGAACCTGACACCATCCTACAGGACCTACGTCCGAAAACTACTTTCTTGGCTCCTTCGTCTCATAAGATTATTGACACATTTGAGAACCTGGTCAAGAGTGAAATCTCCAAAATGCAATTTCAACCCACATTTAAACACAATAACTTAACAGTGAAAGAAAGAAACATTTTGAAGAAAATGTCAGAGAACAAAGAGATCATCTGCCAAAATGCTGATAAAGGTGGTGCTCTTGTAATTATGGACAGAACGTTTTACGATGAGCAAGTTTCATTACATGTGTCTGACAGTACCACATATGCTGCCTTAAGAACGGATCCCACTGAAGAATTCAGCCAAGTGTTAGACAAGATCTTAACTAAAGCCCTTGAGGATAACATCATCACTGTGAGAACCAAGAGGTTTTTGACACAACTGAACCCGAAAACCCCATCACTATATATGTTACCAAAGGTACATAAAGATCTACAGAAACCTCCGTTTAGATCCATTGTGTCTACCAGAGGAAGTATCCACGAACCCGTGGGCAAGTTACTGGACAAACATTTGCAACCATTGGTTGTGAAAACACCTTCTTATATTCGAGACACCACTCACTTTCTGACCATACTCAACGAAACATTGATAACAGAAAATGAGGAATATTGGCTATGTACAGTGGATGTTAAGTCATTATATACTGCTATTCCACATGACCTTGGCCTAGAAGCCATTGAAAACTCTTTGCTCAACTCGGATATGGATATGAAATTTCAAACTTTTTTGATGGAACTATTAGTCTTCACACTTTACCAGAGCTACTTTGTTTGGGATGACACCTGCTATCTCCAACTCAATGGTACATCAATGGGCAACTGTGCTGCCCCAGTATATGCGAACTTGTTTATGCATTACTTTGAGCAGAAAAATATACTCAATCAACCAGACTGGATAGACTGTGGGAAATTATATACTCGCTACATTGATGACATCTTTATCTTGTGGTCAGGTTCCTTCAACAAACTGTCGAACTTTTTATCCTACCTCAATACCATCAATGACCGAATACAATTCACTTGGAATTTGAATGACAAAATGGTAACATTCGTGGATGTACTGGTTAAATTAGAGAACAACAAAATAACCACTACTTTATATCGGAAAGAAACAGATCGAAACAGCACCCTCCACTATACCAGTTTCCACAGATTAAATTTGAAGAACAATCTGCCATCATCTCAACTGATGAGAATTAAACGCATTGTCTCGGACCCTGAAGATTGCAAACAACACTTAACAGCAGAATGTCAAAGGTTTCAAGAACGTGGTTACCCAACTCAGGTTATCAAGACAGCCCAAGAGAAATGCAATTCAATGAAAAGAGAAGACTTGCTAGTCTCCAAACCTAAAGAACCTAACAAAAGAACTATCGTTATCTCCAAATACTCGACTCTGAGTAACAAATATCGACAAATGATTATGAGACATTGGCATCTTTTAAGTACAGAACCTGACTTCAGAGGGTTATTTGAACAACCTCCAATGTTCGCGTACTCACGAGGACCCAACATCAAAGAACTTTTGACTAGGCCTACTGTTGACAACAAGACTACAACATACAAAGGTTTGCAACCTTGCTACAACTGTAGCAACTGTAACAATGTAATGAAAGGAAACATATTGTATCATCCGATGAAAGGTAACAAAATCCGATTGAAAGTTAACTCAACTTGCAACACCGAAAGTGTCATTTATTTGTTAAAATGTCCTTGTGGCTTGACTTATGTTGGTCATACCGACACAAAAATTCGAACCAGAATTCTGGAACACAAGAGTAACATTCGAACCCACAACAGCAAATCCACCGTAGCCAGTCACTTTTTGGAACATAGACACAACGTTGCCCAACTAAAGTTTACTGTGCTGGAAAATGTGACACATACCCAAGGAGTTAATCACAAGAACAAACTCTTACAAAGAGAGAATTTTTGGATTCGATATTTGTGCTCAATGCAACCCACAGGGTTAAATGATCGGATGGAATTTGTATGCTATCTATAATGTTTTTACACACACACATGTCGTGTTCATTATTTCTCTTCAGGACACTGTTTTTATAATGTTTATTTCACATTTTTACTGGTAGGGGTGATCCCCTGACAACCATTATTATTTCATGTTCGTGTCCACATTGTGCTTATATTTTGTTGCACATAATGCAATTATTATATGTTTTCCTATTCCATTTCAATGTATGACTTTCGTTTCACGCTTTAATTCACCACTTTAAGATGGCGCCCACCACTTTGCATGTAAACACAGTCCCTCCTTTATGTCTACGCAACTTAACTGGTTAACTTTATTAATCTCTGTCCATTTTGCATTGGGACCAGCGTCTGAATACACGCGAGGCTCGCGTGGTGTGAACAGCGGTTTTATGTAAGTTTGACCGCGACTTAACCGCTTTTGTAATGTTTTTCAACTGGACGTACTTTTTGTCTGATATCGGAATGAGCACTTCAGAACCATTCTTTCACGCGGGGTTTGCATGCTTTGCGTACACTTTTGAAGATTACCTGATGGTCACCTTTTCCCGATATACAAGATACAATTATCTCACCATGAATACGAGCACTGCACGAATGTTAGACTATTATCGTTATACACGTTTTTCAGATTTCGTTTTTTTCTGCAATATCACTTTTCACATTGGGTTGATTCTATACCTATACATTGTTTTCCAGTTTTCTGATACCTTGTGGTGTAGGTCTGCTTATCTTCTTACTTCTGACACTCTTTGTGTGGACCTTTGATTTTTATTTGACCGTAGATTAATGTGCATGACCACTGGTATGACCTTGCAAGGTTTGAAGGTGTGTAATTACAAACGTCTGTTAGTTATGTATGATATAGAGATGTGTCCCCACAATTCAGACCTCATATTTCTTTTGTCTAGATAATCCCCTGACGAAGGACTATTACAGTCCGAAATGCATTGGGACTGATCATGGGAAGGATATATGATTGGATTTAAACATAAAATGATGCTTATTGGAATGAGGATTGTAATTCCATGAAGAAATACAATAATGGTGTAAACCCATAAAATTTGAATGAACACTATTGGAATTTATTTGACTATCCTTTGGAATACCTACTTGGTAACACTGAAGCGGTGCGCAGGGGAACACCCCTCAATGAGGGTTGCTTATTGATCATTAATTTACGCTGGATTGTCCAGGAAGCGAAACCCCAGCCTTGCACGCTACAATTTTTTCGCAATTGAACAATTTATTTGGTCATACATAGCGGTGCGAGTCCTATTATTTAATTGTCCCTGACACATTCCCAGGAGGTCCGCAGGCAGCAGTTTTAAAAGCTTTGCAAAGTATCTTGTTTAATTAGCAGTTTTGGAAGAACAATAAAAGTGTCAAGATAACACCAGTGATTAATGTCCCTGCTGGAGAGAGATGAGAGTTTTGTTCAGTAGCAGCTTTGACTTATCTAATGAAGCACAGAGGGTTAATATGCCTACTGCAAAGAACGTGTACCATGCATTTGAAAAAAACCAGTATTTTATATGCACAGGTCAGTGGGTTACTGCTTTTGTCACAGATATTCTTTTGTTAAAGTGCAGTTCATATGTGCCAATCGTAATCTAGCACATTGACCTATAAACTGTCATCAAACAGCTGCTTGCAAACTGCAAGGTACAAGTTCACGACTTATGTTTTTTCCAAGTCTTTCATTATCCTGATGCTTCTAAAAAGGTTTATTTGGGTGGAAATAAATTTTTATTGTTAAAGTCAATGCTAACTACTGTGTTATGTTCTGAATCCTGAGTTTGTGCTTCTCCAGACCAAGCACTCTTTAAAAATACTTACCAGTATGAATGACATGTAAGTTCTACACCTTGTTGTCCCCTTTGCCTTATGTAACATTTTCTATACACTGATTACACGTATGATTCGCTGTCTCTATATGTGTGTGATGTAAATTGCTCCAACATCCTACAATGGTATGAGAGATGCTATACACATGAAATACACGTGACAGAGGGGCTATCGTGAGATGAGAAGCACTGTTGGAGGGTGATAGTGGGGGAATCATTGAAGATTTTCGTATTCTGGTGCATAGTCAGGTCTTCATTTACTATTCTTTAAAAGCTAATACAATTTAATATATATTGATAAATGTAGACTGCACCATTGTTTCCTACATTTCTTAGGGGGAGAGTCTCCCAAAGCCCCCTTTGTAGTGGTCAGGCTCACTCACTGCACTTGGTGTGCACCATATGGGGACTGGTCTGAAATAATTTGCCAGGACTGCTTTGGGTTTCCAGTCTAGCCCTGGCGGGAGCAGGAGCCTTGTACTGCGAAATAAAACCAACCATTGAAAAGTTAGTCACGGAGATGCAGCACCAACCTTCCCATGAACCTTTTTCGTTTTCTTGCAAATTCTTTCAATATAAAATACAACAGAAGTGGCGGAGAGTGTCGTTAGCCTCCTTGGCTTAACAACACACTCCTCCACTTCAGAAACACAGGCCTGCACCATATGTACAAGAATATGGTGCAGCCCTGCGTTTCCCCTGCGCTGGCGCTACTCTTAACAGGGGAAGATTGCTTATGTGCAGGAAGGGGGACCTTCCTGTACATAAACAATCTTGAAATGTCGTTTTGTCACTTCTATGTTAGCTGTTTAATGCAGCACACATGGTAGTTACAAAATGTCTTCTTTTTTTTTATTTAAAGATTGTTGATGTGCAGGGAGGGTCACCTTCCTGAACATAAACCATCCAAGGCTTTTTGCAAAAATGAGGAGAAAGGAAGCATTTCACCTTGTTTTGCCAAATTAAGACCATGTTTTCCCTGGCCTTAATTTTGGCACTGCCTCCCATTTACGCTGCCCTTGTAAATAGGGGGCAGTGTCAAAATCAATGGGTGTTGCAGGGGAAACACCCACCGCAACACCCACTGCCCACCCCTTTCTCGCTAAGCATTGGGTGAGAGGGGATCTTATTTATAAGGTACCGTTAAGACACGTTAAAGCCTTAACCGCATCGGTTTTTCCGCCGCAGTGCTGGCGTTCTGAAGAGTGGGCGGGACTGCGTCGGCCGTTGGCCGACTGCAGCACTAGGCAGCACGCAAGAGGTTAAATGGCTTAATGTTGCCTTGTAAATAAGACGAAGCCCCCATCGCCACAGGAACGTCTCAAAAAGTGATGTTCCCATGGGGATAGGGGCTTGTAAATATGCCCCTAAAATCATTAGTAATTTGAGTGTTTGTTTTGTGTGCACACGTGTGTTTATTTTTTTCGAATTACTGTTTTAATGTTTGAAATTTAAATCCTACAAATTGCTTGGGGGTCCCCGGCTTCCAGTGGTGACTCAATGGGGGTCCTCAGGAGTGAAAAGTTTGGGAACCACTGCTCTATAGTAACAAAGTGAGCGAATTTGCCTCCAGACTGTAGCAGCCATGACTGTAGGGTGACCGGACGTAGGGCACTAGGACCCTGCGAGTCATAGGGCAGTGACCAGGTCACTGGACACCACATCCTGTAGGGGACAGGAAGTGGACAGACAACCAACGGACAACAAAGAGGACGGACGTGCTGGGGACACGCAGCCCACATAACCAATAAAGAAGGTGACCAACCTCATCTGGTGTCCTGTATTCCTTATGCCACACGCAGCCCACAAAACACGACAACTGGCGACGAGGACGGTGACGCCACCACACGCGTGAGGATCGTGCCTTGTGCTCGAAGAAAAAACATCGCCGGCAGCAAGGAGACGCAAGGAGCTACACGGGAGCCCACCCCGATCAGCGTCCAACTAAAAACGGCAAAGCGCGGTAAGGAGCACCTGGGAACAGCGTTAGTGCTCAAGCAAGAAGCGCGAGGCTCTCGCGCTCGGAACTTGAAGCGCGAAGTCTCGCGAGAGGTGAGAAACCTTGGCGGCCATCTTAGGGACAGGCAAAAAAGCCAATAAGAGCGAAGGAGCAACGCGGCGGCCATCTTAGACGAGGAGAAGCGAGATTTCGATCGCGAAGTCTCGCGGGAACACGGGCGGCCATTTTAAGTGGGACAAGAAAGAAAATAACCATAGAAGCGACAGGACAGCCATTTCAAGGGCAGGCAAAGAAAAAAAAAACTACGAAAAAGCAGGAACACAAAGAGAAATAAGAAAAGAAAGGGACAAAGACAGAGAAAGATCCCCACAACAAGAAATAACAAATAATAAAGTATAAAATAAGAAGAGAGAACGAAAAAAATAAAATAATAAAACGCTACAAAAACAAATGAGATAAAAGAAATAGAGAGGCAACAAACGAAAAAGAAGCAGAAAAATGCCTGAAACAAAGCAAAGCGCACAATATCGAACACCAATGCCATTCAGTGTATCAGAGCCACAAGTGGGAATAAGATGGGAGAAGTGGATTGTGAAGTTTGAGCGATACATGGAGACAACAGACGTATTAAAGGAAAAGAAACTAGGGCTATTCCTGAACTTGGTGGGAGATGAAGTGGATGACCTTCTGATAACATTCCCAAAGAGCGAGACAAGCACATATGAAGGACTAATAAAATGCCTAACAAACAAATCCGACCCTCAAAGAAACATTGACTTTGAAAGATATAGTTTCAACATAGCTTTTCAGCAGCCAGAGGAATCAATGGAGGACTTTGCGACACGGCTAAGGAAACTAGTAGCGTACTGCGAATTCGAAAAATATGACAATGAGCAAGCCATCCGCCTAAGACTGATAGAAGGCTGTCGTGACACAGACTTTCGCACGAGAATACTAAAGGAGCCAACTACTCTAGAAAGAATTTTAGATCTGGCGAGAGCGGAAGCAAGAGCAATGGCGCAGGCAAGACAGATGGACCGAAGAGAGGAGCAAATTCACAGAATGACAAACATGAACAGAACTGGAAATTGGAAGAAAGGGTCGAAGGAACAGGCGCCAAGAAAACAAGGATCTCAGTGCTACAGATGCGGGCTAGAATTTCCACATCGAGGAACATGCCCAGCATTTGGTCAAATATGCCGAAAGTGCAATAGGAGCAACCACTTCGCCACCATGTGCCAAGGAACGAACTTCAAGAGTGAACGAGGAAGGCCAGGGAGACCGAGAACAACAACAAACCGACATGTGCGACACCTGGAAGCGACCACCAGAAGCTCATCGCTAGAGTCGGGAGATGAAGAAGAAGAAACAACCGAAAAGGTGGAACGCCTATACCTCATGTCCACAGATGACGGGCATGAAGAAGAACACATTAGACTAGTGGATAAGCAGTCCATAAAGAAGACTGACTGGGTGACCATAGATGTCGGACCACACCAAACAGAATTTGTGCTAGACAGTGGGGCCACGTGCAACATCATGTGCGCCACGGAATATGAAAAAATGAAGAAGAAACCACACCTGCAACCATCAAGTGTGCGAGTATTTACCTGGGGTGCACAAAATCCAGTAACGAACATGGGAAAATTCACAGACACCATGACGCACAAGGGCAAGACCATCACTGAAGAAATTCATGTGCTACGAGGAGATATTCCCGCACCATGCTTACTCAGCAACGTCACAGCGAAGGTCATGGGCCTGTTGCAGATGACATATCACATCTCGGACAAAAGAAACATCCTACAAGAGTACCCTAAGCTGACGGAAGGACTTGGAAAGCTGAAAGGACGACAGATCACACTGCATATCAACGAATCAGTCAGACCTGTCGCCCAGCACCATCGAAGGATGCCCATCCATCTACAACCGCAGGTGGAAGAAGAAATAAAAGCACTGTTAAAACAGGACATCATCGAACCAGCTGAAGGGCCCACGCCATGGGTGTCCCCAATAGTTGCAGTACCAAAAAAGGACACTGCCCAAATAAGAATATGTGTTGACATGAGAATCCGAAACACAGCCATCGAACGAGAACGACATCCGGGACCACACCTGGATGACATGATTAGCTGCCTGACGGGAATGAGAACATTTTCCAAGCTAGACCTGTGCAAGGGGTATCACCAACTGGAACTGGACCAACAATCACGATACATAACAACCTTTTCAACGCACCTAGGTCTGTTCCGCTACAAGCGGCTAAGCTTTGGAATATCGTCAGCAGCTGAGATCTTCCAGGAAACGATCAGACAGATCATTAGACCAATAAAAAACAGTTTGAACTACAGTGACGATATCTTAGTATTTGGCAAATCGGATGAAGAACACGATAAAGCACTGAGGAAAGTGTGCTCGCAGCTCGAGGAGGTGGGCCTAACAGTAAATCCAAAGAAATGTGAACTAGGAAGAGAAGAACTGGTGTTTTTTGGGCACATCTTCTCGAAAAAAGGAATGAGGCCAGATCGCAGTAAAGTGGACACCTTCGAAAAGGCAAAAGAACCAAAAGATGTAGCTGAAGTACGCTCATTCCTCGGCCTTGCCAGCTACTGTGCGCGATATATCAAGGACTTTGCGACTGTAAGCACCCCACTGAGAGAACTAACAAAGCAGGGCCAAACATTCGTATGGACCACCGAACGCAGCAAGGCATTTGAAGAAGTAAGGGCGTCAGTAACGGCAGTAGACCACCTGGCATACTTTGACCCGAACTTGTGCACTGAACTGACAGTAGATGCCAGCCCAGTAGGTCTTGGCGCAATACTGGCACAACATGAACATTGAAAGGACTCACCACGACGGATCGTAGCCTATGGAAGCAAGAGCCTATCGGACATCGAGAGAGCATACTCTCAACCTGAGAAAGAGAGTCTGGCGGTAGTATGGGCATGTGAGCACTATCACATGTTCATCTATGGGAAGCCATTCACGATCGTAACGGACCACCAAGCACTAGTTACCATCTATGGAAATTCGAACGCAAAAATACCACCAAGAATTGAACGATGGGGATCAGACTGATGGACTACAATTTCAAGATTGTCCACAAGCCCGGAAAAGACCACAACCCAGCAGATTATATGTCATGACACCCACTTCCCCATCGAGGAAATGGTACCACCATGGCAGAAGAATACCTAAACTTCATTTTAAAACAGAACACTCCGGCGTCAATAACGTCTGCAGAACTAGAGCGAGAAACCAAAAGAGACCCGACAATGCAGGCAATAGGAAACGTAGTGCGCCAACAGAGATGGAGACACGTTAACAGTAACACTCCCACAGAAGAAGGGGTCATAAAAGAAGAACTGTTGGCTTTCAAAAAGATCAGTGAAGAACTGTCTGAAACTGAGAACGGCATTCTGATGAGAGGATCAAGGATTGTGATACCCTACCGACTAAGAAAAAGAACAATTAAACTAGCTCACGAATCACACAGAGGCATTGTAGCGACAAAAAAGATGTTGAGAGAGAAAGTGTGGTTCCCTGGACTGGACAACATGGTTGAAGAGGAAGTAGCACACTGTCATGTCTGTCAAGTAACGGGACCACCCTCCAAGCCAACACCGCTGCAAATGTCAGAATTACCACTGTCAGTCTGGACTGAGCTGGCGGCAGACTTTTACGGGCCACTAGAGACGGGAAAGTACCTATTAGTGGTGATTGACGAGTTTTCAAGATTCCCAATTGTGAGAGAAGTACCGTCGACATCAGCAAATGCCACACTACCAGCGCTAGATGACATCTTCGCGGAATGGGGCTCTCCCCAAACATTAAAAACAGACAATGGCCCTCCATTTTCTGGAGAAGAATTCCGTCGATTCATGGACTATCTAGGGATTAGCATCGGAAGATAACACCGCTGTGGCCACAGGCCAACGGAATGGCAGAAAGATTCATGGGAACTATAAAGAAAGCCATCCAACGCGCAAAATTGACGCAAATATCAATCGGACAAGCACTATGTCAAGTGCTAAGAGACTACAGAAACACCCCTCACAACTCCACCGGTCGATGCCCAGAGGAACTAGTGCTGGGACGATCAAGCAAAACAAGACTGCCTCAGCTAGAGGCCAAGGCGAGCACAGATCGAGGTGATTTACTGGAAAGAGATCGCGATGCCAAGAGGAAAATGAAAGAATATGCTGACAAAAAACAAAACACATCAGAACATCAACTAAATGAAGGAGACCTGGTGGTGGTGAGACAGAGGCAACAAAGAAAGTCGGACAGTCCATTCGCAAAGGATCCGCTAGTAGTGACCAACGTAAAAGGATCAATGGTAACGGCAGCATCTGACCATCAACGGATAACAAGAAACAGTTCCCATTTCAAGGAACTCAAAGGAGAAGAGGGAGAACCAGCAACAGCATCCCGAACGTGGAAAACAGAGAGACAAGACCAAGCAGAGTATGCAGGAAACCAAAGAGACTAATTGAAGAAATATAGAGAAATTACAGCTCTCTCTCTCTCTCTCTCTCTCTCTCTCTCTCTCTCTCTCTGTCTCTCTCTCTCTCTCTCTCTTCATGCATGTAACAAAGACATAGGGGGAGATGTAGCAGCCATGACTGTAGGGTGACCGGACGTAGGGCACTAGGACCCTGCGGGTCATAGGGCAGTGACCAGGTCACTGGACACCACATCCTGTAGGGGACAGGAAGTGGACAGACAACCAACGGACAACGAAGAGGACGGACGTGCTGGGGACACGCGGCCCACATAACCAATAAAGAAGGTGACCAACCTCATCTGGTGTCCTGTATTCCTTATGCCATACGCAGCCCACAAAACACGACACAGACATTTGGGAAATTGTAGTCTGTGTACGTGTGAAGTTCTTAAAATATCCACAAAGATCAAGCTTCAAACACTGTCCACCTATGTAACTCATGCTGGACACGCGAAGGTCGAGAGGCCATTATGCTAATTCGGTTGATGGCCTCTCTGCAGAGATGCAATAGGAGCAGTGCTTTTGTTCCACCTGGGATAGAGGATTCTTTCAATCAGAGGATTGCATTATTATTTGAAATACACTAGTACAAAAATACTGTTACACAAAAACAGAAGATATATCAACAATGCATTACAAAATGTTTAAAAAAAACTAATGCATTGAAACATAAAAGCAGTGAACAATAAAAAGCAATGCGTATACAAAAGTATAAATACTCCATTTTAGCCCTGCCTAGCTGGAACGATTTGAAAGATAATCTAACCACTAAAGAGAAAATTGAAATGCTATAACATTTAAAGGCAGTGTGTCCGCTGCTTCTATGCGCTTAAGAAACTGGTACGTGGCAAATACGACTGACCTCTGAACTATGAAAGGAGTACAGCCTCTTAAACAGACTTCAATAGACTTGGTGGGTTATTTAGGCAAGATAATGGACGTGATGACCAAAACCTAGACAGTGCAACAGAGGAAAGAGGATTGTTAAACATGACTCAGTGAGTTGAACTCCGGTGACTGAAATGTGCAGTGATACAATCTATTCACACACCTGATACTCTGCCGACACCAGACGCACTGCTGACACTGCCCTCGCACATTTCTGGCACAGTCGCGGCACACTTTAACACAGTCTATCCACAGAGCTGGCACACTGACTACAGACTCCTGGCACATTGCTGACACTTTCCTCGCACATCAATGCACCACCCTCACGCACGGTGCTGACACCACCCATGCTGTATCTGACACATTTTGTCACAAGACTGGGAGACTCCTGGTACACTGCTAATGTTTTCATGGCACATTTCTGACATGCGCCTGGCTC
Organism: Lissotriton helveticus; assembly: GCF_964261635.1. Taxonomy (NCBI): domain Eukaryota; kingdom Metazoa; phylum Chordata; class Amphibia; order Caudata; family Salamandridae; genus Lissotriton; species Lissotriton helveticus. The sequence continues at coordinate 1,878,585,852 of NC_136057.1, read as the reverse complement.
ACTTGTAAGTGCTCTGCTGGTGCATCTGTGCCACAATCTATTTACACAGATGGCACACTGCGCACGCCGACTATGGAATCCTGGCACACTGCTGACACTGCCCTCGCACATTTCTGGACACTTGTGGCACACTCTTAGTACACTACTGGCACACTCTGCCACACCCTATCCACACTGCTGACACTATCCTCGCACGTTTATAACCACTTCAAGCAGAGTGCTGGTACAACCCATGCCACGGATGGCGAATGCTTGATAGAGACTCCTGGCACACCGCCAATATTTTCCATGCACATTTCTAACTTCCACCTGTTCACTAGCACAATACTACCAGTCATGATGCATGGTCGGCACATACCGGGCACAGTAACGGCACACCGCTTTTAAACACATGGCATAACCCCTCTTGCACATTTACAGCACTCTCTTGGCACGCCTGTAAAACACTTCTGGAAAAGTCCTGGCCACAGCCAGTCATACAGCTGGCACTTTCCAGGCACACAGCGAGCACTCGTAGGGGAAGAGTGTTGCACTACCGATATAGCCCCAAAACGAACCTGAGAACCTGTTGGTACAGCACCAAACCAGTCAAGAACATTTGGCCCACCCCAGGAACTCTCTAGGCTCACTGCTGGCACACTCCTGACATTCCAAATTGAGGTAACCCACGTGCCATTGGCACGCACCTTCAACATGTGTGGCACAATGTTGATGGTTTAATGGCACCCCGCTGAAAACCACTGCTCGTACACTCCTGGCACGAGCCAGCCCAGCAGGGATTCCCACGTCCAGATAAATGTTCTGTTTTCCAACAATGTGTATGTAAAATATGGGCAAGGTTTCCACAGACTAATGGAATGGTAACCATTTCGGACAGCGCGCGCCCACCTTTCGCCCCAGAAAGGTGAATAGAAGAGAGTGCATGGTACCCACCGTGGCTCCCGCGCAGGGAGACGGGCGAGCGGTAGATCGAGGCGGGCATGGAGTGTTGCTTGGTCCCGTGGTAGTGATGGTCGTGTTGCGAGTTCGTGGATGAGGAGGACGACGAAGAGGCCACGTTGGAAGAACTCCACACAGAGCTGACCACCCCCCCTCCAAAATAGGAACCATATCCACGGTATCCAGGCGCAGCAGCGCGCGGTGTTCAGGGTCCTGGGTAGCCGCCGATGGCCCTTATCCTCACGCGCATGGTCAACATGAGGGGCGCCAGCTGCAGGAGGGCGCGGGGGCTTCCAGACAACAGGGCAAGTTCATGATGCCCAGTACCGGGTCATTCCTTCCCAGGACCTCCTCGGGCCATTGAACCACAATCCCAGTTCCTTAAATGTGGGTAGAGAGACTGTCCCGGTACCACATCAAAAACTCAGCTAAAATGTCACCTGATAGGTAGCTCAGCGGGTTAGTGGGCCAGCTGCTGAGTTATGCGCGCCAACTGCTGGTTTGAAATACAGCTTGTTGATTGAGAATCCGTTAGTCTGGGGTTGTGAAAAAAGTGGCAGATGATTGTTGGAAAGTAGCACCTGATGTGTAGAGCTCAAAGGTGCTGCAGTACGGCGGTAGTTCGTGTCATATGGTTATTTCTTCAGGGTCTACGGGTATTTTGCGGTCAGATTGTACGACAACCTGCCTAGCATTAGACAGGAGCTGAGACCAGGGCTAGCCGGAGAAAGTGCCAGTTGAGATGGTGAGGTAGATCCAGGAAAGGGAAGTAAGACAACCTGTCTTTTCTGAAGCGTTTCAAAGTGCAGCCATGCCAGAGAAAGAGCCTTCCATTATCATATCAATACACAAACGAGAGCTCCAAATGTAATCTGAAATAGATCGGTGGGTTAGTGTATCGGTTACCTAAAAAAAGAGACGACTAGCAAGTCACGGCCTCAAATTAGACAGAGGTAGACTCAACCGTCGGGGATGGGGCTCGTTGGACAACATTTCAATATCTTGCAATTGTTGTTCCCTATACATACCCCCCTATTTCAGTCTCGGCCTCAGGCTGCCTGTAATGAGTAGAGAGTGTGGACTTGGTGTTTGGCTCAGAGGCAGGACCCAGATGGTTCCTGTATGTCCCAGACTGTGTGGAGTCCCACACACTCACCTATAGGGTGGAGCAAGGTGGAGAGGGGGTTTGTTTTTTCTTATGGGTCTTGTATGACGGAGGCTGATGATCTCTCCAAGCCAGGGCCCGCTTTCACTATTCCATGGCCGAGAAGAGGTGGGATCTTTTAGGTTTCACAGCTAATTGGCATATTGATGATATAATCGAAATTATGTAATGTGGCCCGAAAGAGAAATTGATATGAGTGGAATCAAGATCTGGTGACACACCTTGTATGTAAGCTGTATTGAATAGCTTGACTCTAGCTCCGCAGGAATGGAATGATGTCCAGTAATGGAGTTGGGTGGAGGGGTCATGCCTTTATGACATCATGAGATATAAATGATATGACATAATGAATAGCTTTGGAGCCTGAGTCCAGCTTCAGCCTCACTAACACATGGCCCTAATTAGGAGATGCTCATTATCGATCGCATGTGACGTTTCGGTACTCTCCTACCCTGCGTGGTTTTCAGAAGGTTACCGGACCCTCTCTCAAGCTCGGGGTGCTGATCTTTACTGGGTAAAATCCATAGTTTCCCCGCTGAGGACAGCTGCTATTACATTTTATGTCAAAACACCTTGGTTGGAATTGTCGTGTTTTTTTTCTGTGTCGCAGGCGACATGGATGGTGTGTGGCTGTACATATATGGTGCGTGAGCCAACAATTAACAGAGAGAACGAACCACGGGTCTGGCTTGGCTCTAAGAGCCCATGCACAAGCCGAGCCATGGAAATGTTTGATAATTAAATTGTGCAAAAAAAAAAATGTAATGAAAAATGTGATAAACTCTATTCAAAATTAAAACATATATATATCTCTCTTTAACGTGAGTACGTGTTTAGCTTTAGAACTTGGAAAGAGGATGTAGCCTAACAGCTAGGGCGGTCGATTTCCAATCTGGGGGACCTGGTTCGAGTCTCTGCAATTACTCTCAACATCTTGTGGTTCTGGGCAAATCGTTAAATCTCCCATTCCTAACAAAAATGAATGTGTCCTTGTGTAACGCAACTGGTGCTCATGTAAAGTCATCAATGGAGCGCACACCGCTAGCCCCTCCTCCGGATCGCCCCTCGGGACTCTGGTACTTGTAGTTCTTTAGTGGATCACCCAGGTGGGTGCAAGTCGGTACTCGTTGGACTGATGAATCTCTAGACCCGATACATGTCCCGGGTTTTAGGATATCGCCCGAGACATGTCTCGGGTTTCGGGATAACTTCCCTCATCAGTAGAGAAAGATCGTTAGGGGTGGAAGAGAAGGCCGCCACACAACAGTCAAAGGCCTCGATGCCAGAACCGGCACGCAGGTGCGTCGTCCAAGAGTCCGTCGGCCCAAAGCTCAAGGGAGCCATATTGTGTTTAGTCATCAATGGAGCGCACACCGCTAGCCCCTCCTCCGGATCGCCCCTCGGGACTCTGGTACTTGTAGTTCTTTAGTGGATCACCCAGGTGGGTGCAAGTCGGTACTTGTTGGACTGATGAATCTCTAGACCCGATACATGTCCCGGGTTTTAGGATATCGCCCGAGACATGTCTCGGGTTTCGGGATAACTTACCTCATCAGTAGAGAAAGATCGTTAGGGGTGGAAGAGAAGGCCGCCACACAACAGTCAAAGGCCTCGATGCCAGAATCGGCACGCAGGTGCGCCGTCCAAGAGCCCGTCATCCCAAAGCTCAAGGGAGCCATATTGTGTTTAGTCATCAATGGAGCGCACACCGCTAGCCCCTCCTCCGGATCGCCCCTCGGGACTCTGGTACTTGTAGTTCTTCAGTGGATCACCCAGGTAGGTGCAAGTCGGTACTTGTTGGACTGATGAATCTCTAGACCCGATACATGTCCCGGGTTTTAGGATATCGCCCGAGACATGTCTCGGGTTTCGGGATAACTTCCCTCATCAGTAGAGAAAGATCGTTAGGGGTGGAAGAGAAGGCCGCCACACAACAGTCAAAGGCCTCGATGCCAGAACCGGCACGCAGGTGCGTCGTCCAAGAGTCCGTCGGCCCAAAGCTCAAGGGAGCCATATTGTGTTTAGTCATCAATGGAGCGCACACCGCTAGCCCCTCCTCCGGATCGCCCCTCGGGACTCTGGTACTTGTAGTTCTTTAGTGGATCACCCAGGTGGGTGCAAGTCGGTACTTGTTGGACTGATGAATCTCTAGACCCGATACATGTCCCGGGTTTTAGGATATTGCCCGAGACATGTCTCGGGTTTCGGGATAACTTACCTCATCAGTAGAGAAAGATCGTTAGGGGTGGAAGAGAAGGCCACCACACAACAGTCAAAGGCCTCGATGCCAGAATCGGCACGCAGGTGCGTCGTCCAAGAGCCCGTCATCCCAAAGCTCAAGGGAGCCATATTGTGTTTAGTCATCAATGGAGCGCACACCGCTAGCCCCTCCTCCGGATCGCCCCTCGGGACTCTGGTACTTGTAGTTCTTCAGTGGATCACCCAGGTAGGTGCAAGTCGGTACTTGTTGGACTGATGAATTTCTAGACCCGATACATGTCCCGGGTTTTAGGATATCGCCCGAGACATGTCTCGGGTTTCGGGATAACTTCCCTCATCAGTAGAGAAAGATCATTAGGGGTGGAAGAGAAGGCCGCCACACAACAGTCAAAGGCCTCGATGCCAGAATCGGCACGCAGGTGCGTCGTCCAAGAGCCCGTCATCCCAAAGCTCAAGGGAGCCATATTGTGTTTAGTCATCAATGGAGCGCACACCGCTAGCCCCTCCTCCGGATCGCCCCTCGGGACCCTGGTACTTGTAGTTCTTCAGTGGATCACCCAGGTAGGTGCAAGTCGGTACTTGTTGGACTGATGAATTTCTAGACCCGATACATGTCCCGGGTTTTAGGATAGCGCCCGAGACATGTCTCGGGTTTCGGGATAACTTCCCTCATCAGTAGAGAAAGATCGTTAGGGGTGGAAGAGAAGGCCGCCACACAACAGTCAAAGGCCTCGATGCCAGAACCGGCACGCAGGTGCGTCGTCCAAGAGCCCGTCGGCCCAAAGCTCAAGGGAGCCATATTGTGTTTAGTCATCAATGGAGCGCACACCGCTAGCCCCTCCTCCGGATCGCCCCTCGGGACTCTGATACTTGTAGTTCTTTAGTGGATCACCCAGGTGGGTGCAAGTCGGTACTTGTTGGACTGATGAATCTCTAGAACCGATACATGTCCCGGGTTTTACTCATGTAAAGCCTCTGACATCTTCGGGTCAAGTTTGCACTATATTTAACTACAAAAATGAAAGAAATAAAATTAAATTTGGGTTATCTATTAGAAGTGTTGGTTCTTGAACAGCTTTCCCCAGATTTTCTTGTTTCAGATTGTGCAGTTCAGCTAAATGGGTGTAAATATCTCTCCCGTTTGACATCAAGGCCCAAGCCTTGCAGGAGACATATTGTGAGACTCCCCACTACGGTCACAGTGACACGAGGCACGGAGGCGAGCACAGTCTTTTGATAAGGTAATGTAATGGCATGTGCCAGCACACGCATCCAAACGTGGTGAATTTCGTGACACTGCAGGCCCAGAGCACAAGAAGGGCTCCGGCACCACGGTGCCAGTGTTGGTTCAAGAAAAGAACTACAAGAAATCAGATAAAAATAAGTGTTAGTTCAAGAAAAGAACTACAAGAAATCAGATAAAAATAAAAAATAGAACTAAAAAAAAATATTAACCAAATGACAACAAGCAAACTTAATAGCTGTGAACGTAAATAAAGAAAAACGGCAGGTATGCCTTCACATATTGGTCTCAAATAATTTCCTTTTTATAAAAGAAGGGCTCTCCAGCTGCATAAAATGAAATTATAATGCCGTTGCTGCCACCTCGTGTCTCACACTGGTATTTTTATTTGCTACAATATCCCCCATCAGCTGAAACAAGCTGAATGGCACGCCGTGCGCATGCCCATGTGCTGTCCGGGTCCAAGTTGATGCACACGCTGTGAGCATGCACATCGGCTGTCCGGGCGTGCACATGTTTTGTCTCCGTTCCGCACCAAAGTGACAACAACAGAGTCTCGCCAAGGCGAAGCAGTGCATGCGCTGCGCATGGGCTTCGTTCACTAGGTGAGACCTAAAAAAGAAGTGGGGGGACTAACCTAGTTAATCAGTATGCAAGTGGCATCGCAGCGCATGGCATCGCAGCGTGTGACATCACAGGAACTGGCATCACAAGAAATGATATCAATCAATCAATCATATTTAGTTTAGTTTAGTTTATAGGCTTGTGTAGAGCATGAATCACCCTCTGAAGGGTATGTCAGCGCTCAGGGGTTTGAAGCAGAGGTAACGGCAATGGGCTGATCTAAAACAGAGATGTTTTCAAGGCTTTCCTGAATTTCCGATGGTCAGGACATTGTCTTAAGACAATAGGGAGTTGGTTCCATAGGAGTGGCGCTTAATATGAAAAAGCCTTGCCTCCTGTTCGTGTCTTTTTTATTCTGGAGATCTTGAGCAGAGATTTAGAGCTTGATTGCAGAACCCTGTGGGGGGTGTAATGGTGTAGACTCTCCGCCAAGTAGGAGGGTCCCTTTCCCCATATTGCCTTGTGCGTCAGGCAACAGATCATGAACTTCTCACGCTTCCGTATAGGCAACCAATGTAGCTGGTGAAGGAGGGGGAGTGAAGCTGATCTGTGGGGGGCATTTAAGAGTAAACGTGCTGCAGTATTTTGTATCATCTGAAGGCGGTTTAGTGAGGACTCGTTGGCTACGATCAGTAAGGCATTACAGTAATCTAGCTTACTCAGCACCAGGGTTTGAATCAGAATCTTTCTAATGGAGTCGGGAAGATAGAGGAAGACTCTTCTCAGTAGGCCCAATACGTGGAAGCATGAGCCCACCGTGTGTGTTACATCCTTTTTCATAGTGAGAATCTGTTCGAGGTACACTCCCAAGTTCTTGGCTGTTGTTGTGGGGGTTTCCCAGTTCTGGAGGCCACCTATGTGGTGCCCACAGAAATGGGGCGTCTCCAAAGAGCAAGACTTCTGTTTTTCAGGCATTCAGCTGTAGGAAGTTGTTTTACATCCATTGTGAGATTGCCAGCATGCCAGAGGAGAAGGTGGATTGGGCTGTCTGAAATGCTTTATTGAAGGAAAAGGTGAGTTGGGTGTCGTCTGCGTAGGATATTGGTACAAACCCATAGTTCCTGAATAGAGCTGCCAAGGGGGCTATGTACATGTTGAACATGGTTGGGCTAAGGCATGAGCCCTGGGGTACCCCCTTGGTCAGTTCTTTTGAATTAGACCGGTAGTATGGGCCCAAGTTAATAGCCTGGGAGCGGTTGGAAAGGAAGCTGGTCATCCATTTCAGAGCCACTTCCCCTATCCCAGCCTCCCTCATTCTCATGAGCAAAGTCTGGTGATCGACCGTATCGAATACGGCGGAAAGATCTAACAGAACTAGGAGAGTAGGTTGGTTCTGATCTAGGGCAAGCCTGATGTTATCGGTAACGGCCACCAGGGCCGTTTCAGTGCTAAATTTGGATTGAAAACTCGATTGGGTTGGGTCCAAGTAGCCAGCCGCTTCAATATGGTCGGATAGATGTTTGTTGACATGTTTTTTCAGAACTTTGCTCAGATATGGTAAGAGGGAGACAGGGCAGAGATTTGAGAGATTTTCCATAAGCATTTTGATGTTTTTCCGGGTTTGGATGATCTGAGTAGCCTTCCATGAGGAAGGTAAGTGACCTTCCTTAAGAGATTGGTTTAGTATGGAGCAGATAGGGTCTGATAGTAGTTTAGAAAGAGATGCAGAAATCCTTGCAGGTAGGACATCAAGAGGGGATCCAGATTTTACTTTGCACATTTTTATTTCAGTCTCCTCTTGCATTAAAAGGGGGAAATTCAGCATCGTTTTTAGTCTAGAGCTAGGAGGGGGGGCTGTGGATATGTCTGCTGATGGGGGACATCTGGTCGAGGCAATTTTGTTATAGATAGTATCTATTTTCTGTATGAAAAAGTCACTTATTTTGTCCCAGAGTGATTGGGAAAAGCCTTCTTCTGATTTGCATGCTTTGGGGCTGGTGAAAGTTTTCAGAATTTGGTACAGGGCTTTAGGGGTGATTTCTGCTTGGCTGAGCTGTTGGGCTATATGGGTTTTTCGAGCACGCTTTCTGTTGTTGTGCTAGAGGGCGAGAGTGGCCTTATACTTTTCTTTATCTACTTTGAGGTGGGTGCGGTGCCATCTTCTTTCAAGGTTTTTGCACCCGTTTTTTTCCTTGTGAATTTCTGAGCAGAACCAGGTTGCCTCAGTTTGTCTGGGTTTAATAGGACCAGCTTTCAATGGGGTGATCAGATCGATGGCAGCTAAGGTAGACTTATTGAAGTGAGCTAGGCTTCCTTCAATGTTGCTATGTGGTAAGTCTCTAATGGTGATGAAGGTGACCGCTCAGCCCTCCACAGGGCTTGGTCGCCCCACTCACTGCTGCCGCTCCTGCCTACCTTTGCCGCCTCCTGCCTGCAGATTCCTTCGCTCGCTGCCCGCTGCTCCTGGGAATTTCCCGCTGCTCCTGGGAATTTCCCGCTGCCCGCTGCTTCTTGGAATTTCCCGCCGCTGCCTCCCTGCGGCCCCGCCCCCCTGTGATTCCATTCGCCGCCCCGCTCCCGCCACCCAGCTGCTCCTCCCTCCCGGCTCCTTACTTATGACGCCCCCAGAGCGACCGCGCGCAGAGGGAGCGCCGAAGTTGCGCCAAAGATAAGCCCGTCTGCGCCCGTCCGCGCCTGGCCCGCGCCCAGCACCAGGACCCCTGGCCCTCCCCGCCGAGGCAAGACGACCCGACTGACCTACGACGCCGCCACTCTCAACGCACTCAATGCCGGCCGGACCTACGCCTGCTGCCGAGCCACCCCGAGACGCACCCACGGACCCTTCACCTGCTGCACCTGCAAGTTCACCTGCCTCCGAACCTGCCCCGCACCCGCCAAGACAAACACCAGCAGCAACCACCTCAAGTGCATCCTGATGAACACCCGCTCCGTCCACAGACACGCCGTGGAACTCTGGAACCTCCTCGACGCTACATCACCGGACGTCGCCTTCCTCATGGAAACCTGGATGAACGCCTCCTCTGCACCCGACATCGCCATCGCCATCCCGGACGGGTACAAGATCATCAGGAGGGACCGCATCAACCAGACCGGAGGTGGCATCGCCATCGTCCACAGGAACACCATCCGCATCACGACCGACGCCAACGTCTCCTTCGCCGCAGCCGAACATCTCCACTTCCAGATTCACACCGACCCTAAGACGACCCTCAGAGGCACCCTCGTCTACAGACCCCCGGGACCACGCACACAATTCAGCGAAGACATCACAGACTTCATCAGCCCGCACGCCCTCCCCTCCACTGACTACATCCTACTCGGGGACCTCAACTTCCACCTGGAGAACAACAAGGACCGCAACACCACCGCCCTGCTGGAAAACCTCGCCAACCTCGGACTCAAGCAACTGGTCAACACCCCCACCCACTACGCCGGCCACACGCTTGATCCCGTCTTCTCTTCCAGCAAGTACATCACCTTCAGCCACGCCCCCGGACTCCACTGGACCGACCACAGCTATGTCCACTTCAGCTTCAAAAGATCCACGACCCACCACCACCCGCAACAGGTACCTCACAGGAATTGGAGCAAGATCACCGCAGACCAGCTCACCACCTCCCTCAGCCAGAGCCCACCCGCCAGCACAACAGACCCCAACGAAGCAGCCCGCAACTTCCCACAGTGGCTGACCGCCTGCGCCGACGACCTCGCGCCACTAAAGAACCCTCCCAGCAGACCCAGAAGCAAGAAGGCATCCTGGTTCACCGACGACCTTAAGGACTCCAAGAAGACCTGCCGCACCCTCGAGAAAGCCTGGCTCCTTGACCTGACCACCGACAACATGACCGCCCTCAAACACGCTACCTGCAAGCACCACCAGCTCATCCGCACCACCAAGAAGAAATCCCTGAAGGAACGACTGGACAACAACGCCCACGACAGCAAAGAGCTCTTCACTATCGTCAAGGAGTTCTCCAACCACAGCACCGGCACCAATGACATCACTCCGTCACAAGACCTCTGCGACTCCCTCGCCTCGTTCTTCCACCGCAAGATCGCCGACATCCACAACAGCTTCGGCGCCCCACCCACGCACCCAACCGTCGAACCAACGCCCCCCACCGCCACCCTTCGCACCTGGACCACGGTGACCACCGAAGACACAGCCCGCACGATGAACACCATCCACTCCGGATCACCGACCGACCCCTGCCCACACCACGTCTTCTACAAGGCCGACTCCACCATTGCACCCCAACTCCGGAACATCATCAACGCCTCCTTCAACACCGCCACCTTCCCGGAGAGCTGGAAGCACGCCGAGATCAGCGCCCTCCTGAAGAAACCTACAGCGGACCCCACCGATCTCAAAAACCTCCGCCCCATCTCGCTCCTCCCTCTTCCTGCTAAAGTCATCGAGAAGATCGTCAACAGACAGCTGACCGCCTTCCTCGAGACGAACGGATCCCTCGACCCCTCGCAGTCCGGCTTCAGAGCCAACCACAGCACCGAGACCACCCTCATCGCAGCCACCGACGACATCCGGACCCTGCTCGACAAGGGGGAAACAGTGGCCCTCATCCTCCTGGACTTCTCCGCTGCGTTCGACACGGTCTGCCACCGCACCCTAGTCCAGCGCCTCAGCAACATCGGTATCCAAGAGAAGGCACTGGAGTGGATCATCTCGTTCCTCGCCGGAAGAACACAAAGAGTCCGCCTCCCCCCCGTTTCGCTCCGAGGCCACCGAAGTCATCTGCGGCGTCCCGCAAGGATCTTCACTCAGCTCCACCCTCTTCAACATCTACATGAAACCTCTCACAGCCATCGCACGCCAGCACAACCTCAACATCATCTCTTACGCTGACGACACCCAGCTGATCCTCTCCCTCACCAGAGACCCCGACACCGCCAGAACCTGCCTACACGAAGGGATGAAAGACGTCGCCGAGTGGATGAAGGACAGCCGCCTGAAACTGAACTCGGACAAGACGGAAGTCCTCATCCTGGGATCTTCGCCCTCCGCCTGGGACGACTCCTGGTGGCCCCCAGCCCTGGGTACCGCACCCAAGCCAACCGACCACGCACGCAACCTGGGCTTCATCCTGGACCCCTCCCTCTCGATGACCAGACAAGTCAACGCCGTCTCCTCATCGTGCTTCAACACCCTGCGTATGCTTCGCAAGATCTTCCGCTGGATCCCGACCGAGACCAGGAAGACTGTCACCCAGGCACTCGTCACCAGCCGACTGGACTACGGAAACGCCCTCTACGCCGGAACCACAGCCAAGCTACAGAAAAGACTCCAGCGCATCCAGAACGCCTCCGCCCGACTCATCCTGGATGTCCCCCGACGCAGCCACATCTCCAGCCACCTGAGGAACCTGCACTGGCTCCCCGTCGACAAGAGGATCACGTTCCGGCTTCTCACCCACGCACACAAGTCTCTCCACGACCAGGGCCCCAAGTACCTTAACGACCGCCTGACCTTCTACACGCCCACCCGCCAGCTACGGTCCACCAGCCTCGCCCTCGCAGCCGTACCACGCAAACGAAGAGCCACCGCCGGAGGAAGATCCTTCTCTTACCTGGCTGCCAAGACTTGGAACTCCCTCCCCATCCACCTTCGGCTGACCCAGGACCATCTCGCCTTCAGGAAACAACTCAAGACCTGGCTGTTCGAGCAGTAGCATACCCCTCCCCCCAAGCGCCTTGAGACCCTCCCGGGTGAGTAGTGCGCTATACAAATGGCATGATTGATTGATTGATTGCTAAAGTATCTGGATTGACTTTGTGTCATTGTCTGTGAAAAGATTGCTTACGCAGGATAAGCCACTGTGATTCTCTGAGTCCCTGTAATTGAAAATCGAGAATTGCTTGGTCAGACCAGTTAACTGACTTCGGGGCTTCACATGTGAGGAGAGGAGAGTTAGAGAAGATGATACATAAGGTGTGTCCTGCTATATGAGTAGGGCCATTATTTGTTTTGTTAAGATTCAGTGTAGCTAGGTCAGTCAGGAAAGACAATGTTTCTACTTTTTTGAGGCACTCGCTATGGATGTTAAAGTCTCCCAGCAGCATAAAGTTGCTGGAGGGGATCACGTGTGGGGTTATCAGCTCCATAAGTTGGAGAGAGAATTCGGCTAGAGGTCCTGAGGGGCGATAAACCAATGCCCCTTTCCAGTTGTACTGGGGTGAGAGATCCATTTTAAATATCATGATTTCGATCTGTTCATTGGTACGCTGTTCTAATATAGTGATTTTTGCTCTGTCATTATGAATGATAGCGATCCCTCCTCTTATTTTGGACTGTCTATCTAGTCTGTGGATCCTATACCCTTCTGGTAGAGCGATGGCGATTGCAGGGGTGCTGGTCGGCTTCAGCCAAGTCTTAGTAATAAAGCAGACATCGGGGTGTTGGTGTCTAGCAGGTGCCATATCTCGATTGCATGTTTGGGGAGGGATCTCACATTTCACAGAAAGCCTAACTGTTTTTTCCAGGGGAGAGCGAGCTTGTCTTTAGGGTTCAGGGCTGAGTCTACAGATTTCACAGCCTTTAGTAGGTCTGAGTTGGAAGTGGGATTGGGGAAATGTGGTACAAAATGTGCTAGAGCTAAGTTAGTGCTCTAATACCTGCAGTGTGGGCATGAGAAGACCCTTCTAGGTCTTGGAGGTGGTGTGTTCTATCCTTGTGACAATTCACCGAGGATCAGCTGATGCCTACAGGTCCTAATGGGAGGAGCAGCTAGCGCACAATGCCGTTACTTGTTTTTGCGTGTCCGCTGCGCTACTTGTTTGTGCGTGTCCGCTGCTCGCTCCGGTTTCCATCTGTTTTTATGGGGAATGAGGCGGGACTAGAGCGCTGACCTCCTCCCTGCCGGAAGTACCTCCCTCCACTCAAACGGGATAGCCTGCGGTGGACCGGGGAAAATGGCTCGGGGGAGGCAGCGAGTTGTGCGAGTGAGTGACACTTGGTGCATGCAGTTATTAAATGAAATATACACGGAAGTTTTAAAAGCGCCGCAGTTTAAAATGAGCAGAGAATCTGCATTAGTCAATTTCACAGTTGTTATTCACCATGGATCAGCTGGTGCTTAGAGGTCCTAAGGGGAGGAGCAGCTAGCGCACAATTCCGTTACTTGTTTACGCGTGTCAGCTGTGTGCTCTGGTGTCCATCTGTTTTTATGGAGAATGAGGCGGGACTAGAGCGCTGACCTCCTCCCTGCCGGAAGTACCTCCCTCCACTCAAACGGGATAGCCCGCGTTGGACTGGGTAAACGGCTCGGGGGAGGCAGTGAGTTGTGCAGGTGAGTGACACTTGGTGCATGCAGTTATTAAAAGAAATATACACAGAAGTTTTAAAAGTGCCACAGTTGAAAATGAGCAGAGAGTCTGCATTAATCAATTTCACAGTTTTATTCACCGTGGATCAGCTGGTGCTTACAGGTCCTAAGGGGAGGAGCAGCTAGCGCTCAATGCCGTTACTTGTTTGTGCGTGTCCGCGATATCAGATCTTAAGCCCTCACATATATGTTTAGGAGGTGTGTCATGTGTACATTTGAGCACCTTTTGGAGTATACTTGCAAACCCTCCTGATTTAGGCAGAAGATTCACACTTTTGTACGCTACATATAAAACAATGTTACCTTTTGTCAGCATTAAGCTTTCTATAGCCATAGTGCTTTAAAAGAAATCGTGATATTTAAATTATTACAACGCCTCCTCAAGGGTAATAAGCATATATATATGCAATTTATTTTTTGCAACTACTGGGAAAGATCATCACACCTGACGTTCTAACAGTGCATGCAAATCTCCTAAACAGAGCCTGAACAAAGTGAAAGGCTGCCTTCTAAGTATGTGTGGTGCTAACAAGGTGCCAGCCTTTGTTTCTCCTCTGCTGCATTTGCATCAGGTGTGAGGCTCCTGACTGCTGCCTTTGTTATGGCCGAGTAGAGTATGCCAGCAGGAGTCAGATATAAGACAACCCCGTCCCCGCCTGCACGTTGTTGTGATCGAAAGCAGACAACAACTTGCAGGTGCTGCTGAATGTGTCCCGGTGTTTGGAAATTACACCGGGACGAATTCTGCCTCTTTTTTGTGGTGCCCAACTTCTTGGCAGGGTGGACGGCGTCCACCCTGTGAAAGAAGAAGGGGGATGCCGTCCACCCACGTTGACCCCCGACTCGTGCCCTGGATTTTCCCTTCTGACTATTATTAACGTAAAGGCAATGTTAGGCGAGAGACAGCTAAAAGCCATTTGACTTTAAAAATCACGAATCTCCTGCCTGCATTAGACCTCTTAACATGTATGACAATGTGTCACAAGTCAAAAAGGAAACAAAACAGTGATGAAATAATTTAATGAGAATATGGAATGATGAGGCTCAAGCTGTGCTGGAATTGGAAAAACCTTACCATGGGAACCCACAAATTGGGCGTTGTGTGGTAACAAAAAGTAGGTGGTACATTGCTGCCAAGGTTTCAGATTTCTATGTGTGACATTTTCATAATTTCAGAGCATTTGTGAATGACATTTCAACGACTATGAGTAACACTTTCTCACGAGCAAAATCAAGCAATATAGAAGAGGGAAACATGATAGCTGGCAACTGTCTCATTTTTGCTGAGAAAGTCCCAGCTAGTTGAAGATTGTCCCGGGTAAATTCACTATCCTGGGACAGTTTCGGCAATTGCACTTCCAGCCCTGCCAAGTGTGACGCATCTTAGTAAAGAGTACAGCTAAGACTCCTGTATCAGCACCGCTGGTCTGATGCTAATGTGGGGAGAGTAGTGAAAATATGAAATACCAATATTTGTAAAGCGCACAGCTACCTCCAAAGTGGTGTCTCGGTGCTGGGGGCCCTCAGGAAGATTAAGCAAGCTATTGCCCAGAGTCACATGGTGCTGGGCAGAGCTGCCGCCGGCACCGGGGATCGAACTGTGAACCCTGTAGTCCGGAGTCAGGCACCTGGCCGCTGCACCACTTTCCCATGCAACCTAGCTGTACCATCATGCACACAAACGCTGCCTCATGAACAAAATAGTATGAGCGCAGGGCCCTAACTGCCTCCCAGTAAAGGCTAAACCACAAGCAAGAAGCAGGTACTTTTCCAACGACAAGCAGAGGGCAAAGGACGCTACGTGTCCCGCCTTCTCTCCTCCCCCACAAGAGCCCCTGAAAATCAAAACAAGGATGGTCAGCAGCCTTCAAGACTTCATCACGCTCAGTGTCGGAAATGGAGATCGATTCTCTTGTGCCGAAAACTTCATGCAGAACCCTCAGCTGCATGACGCGCCTTGGACAAACTATTTTTTGTTTAATACCTGCTGTCAATTGGCTGTCTCTCGGGGTGGCAGTGCAAACAATAACATACAACCCAGGATGGCGACTGGCACAGGCAGTAGTAGGCACACCACAGTGGTCTATAAAACCGTACTTGGTACATTTTCAAGTAAGTAATTGATAGCTGTGCTGCAAAGGGTCCCTGGAATCTTTTTTCAAATGTTGGCAACTATGGCATATAAATATCAGAAATGACACCCATTTGGGCAACAGCAAACTCTAAGATCTTAAAACTGCAAAGCACCAGAAACAGAAGGAAGGGCACTAATCAGAGACAGACTGCATGAGCGCAGTTCTCAGTAGCAGAGGACAGGCAGGCAGAGCCACTGCTCAGAAGATGATCTCATTGATCTGTTCATTTCTGACCCACACACTAACCTAAAAAGCACATTATGTAATAGCAAGTGCAACTTGCAGATTATACTGCCACTCAGTCTAAGGCATAATCGGCTGCTAATGCAACAAGGTAAAAAAAAGAATGCTGGGTAGCGCCACAATAAAACGTGGAAGTGTTCCACACTACACAAATGGTAGTGCAAATAAATACTAATTGAAGATGGTAAGAAACTGATGTAAATCAGCAGCAGACACTCCCCCGAAGTAGAGCAGTAATTGTCAGTCACAGGCCATTTCAAGCTGGCAGCTCACATCACAACTCAACCTGTCTCCAGAATTTATTCTCTCTCTATCGCTCTCGTTGCATCTTCCCTCTTTTTATCCCCGTCATCTTTTCCTCACTCTTTCTCTCCTCATCTTCCTATCTCTCCTTTCCTATCACTCTCTTTATAGCCTCTTTCCTGCTTATCTCTCTGTCGCCCTCCCCATCTTCTCTTTTTAGGACTAATAGAGCACGATTGCAGGTGCTCTTCCAATTGTAGGGGTGCATCACAATCATGAGTAGTTCGCACCTGCATTTATTCTTTTGTCATATTAACATGCAACAGTAGAATATGTACTGTAATAATGTGAAAGGTGATGTGTTAGGTGTATTTGCCATGTAAACATGAAAGAAATTAATGTTACAATACCCATGTGTTTAGCTCAAAACATTAAATTGTATAATTCATTTAGGAAGCTTTCAATTTTACGTATTTGATGTGCTAGATGTGTAGAGCAGAAGGCTCCTAGATTTAGTCCTTTGTTCCCTATTTATCTGTTTAGTTGTCCTCACTCTCCTTATCTCTCTCCTCTCTTTATATACTTCTTTCTCACTCTCTGCATTCTGCTCACCCTCTTCTATTGGCTCTACTCTCCTTGCTATCCCTCATGGATACTATATATATGACCTGCAGTACCTGCTTCTAAGCACTGTTGTGAAACACAAAGGAAGGACCAAATCCTGAGATGGGAGAACAGAGGAAAAAAATCATTACACTGAAGACTGCTGTCTGAGCCAATGGAAACCAAGCTCACTGCAGCCATCCAAGGCATGGAGAGGGAGCTAAACAGAGTGGCTGGGAGGCTTGGTTTTCAAGGAATCAACCCCACAGAAGTGTAAAGGGAGCCCAGTTTGGTTGCTCTTGATGTGTAGGTCATGATTTCTTACCAGCACCAGCTGAATGCATATAGATGCGAGCACAACGTGAAAAGATGTCGTCATGACCACCTCTTGCAGAGCTGTAACATTCAGAGTTGGTTTTTTTTGTAGTTGTATATGTAACAAACTCGACCTGAAAGTACAGGAGCGGTTTAGATGAGCACCAGTTACATTACACAGTGATACATTGCATTTTTTGTTGAGCACGGGGAGATAAAGTGAACTGTCCAGAATCACAGGATGTGGAGTTGACGCCCAGACTCAACCTGGTTCCCTATCTCTACAGTCAGCAGCTGTGGCCGTTATACCACGTCCCCAGCATTTAATTATAAAAATGTTTGAGGATGCTAAAAAGCTACACTTTGCTATTAAACATTTACAGCTTGTATTAATACAAAGTATATTTCCTCGCAAGCCAGTTTACCTGGGAGCGGAGAGCAGTGAAGCGCTCAATATGGCGTCATGGGAGTCCAGGCCGGGTAGAGGGAAGGCCTGACTGGGCTGCACTCAGCTGAGAGGACTCAACTGCAGGATAGAGAAGCCTCCAGATCACTGTGGTGGTCTGTAGCTCCTTTTGGCAGGTCATCTGTAGTGGAGGAAGGGGAGGGAAAGAGCCACTCTCTCACGTCCATCATGAGACCTGGGAGGTGCGCGCCCGCCCATCTGTACTGAAATCAAGAATTATAATGCTACAGGCAAGGGAGGGGCCAGGCAGCTGCATGGCAGCCATTGATGAGGGCTGCCTGAAGCTTTAACCCAAAGACCGCCCGTTACCTCCAACAGTAACAAACAAAGATAACGGACAGGTGTTAGCCTCAGCAAAGCTCTTCAGGACACACTTCAACGCTTGGCCTAATATAGTCAGCCGATTTAGCCTTTAATTTGCATGACAATATTAACCATTGCGGTGATGTCGGGACATTACCAAAAATGTGTTACCCTAAAACGAGATGCGTGGCACTTGGCAGGGCTGGTGGAATCACAAGGGGTAAAGTCATAACAAGCATTTACAATGCAATGGTTTTGCCTTTGTTAAAGTTAGAGCTATTGGCATTGCTCTTGACACTCTGAAGCTCCACTCTGAAGCTCCACTCTGAAGCTCCACTCTGAAGCTCCACTCTGAAGCTCCACTCTGAAGCTCCACTCTGCACTCTGAAGCTCCACTCTGCACTCTGAAGCTCCACTCTGCACTCTGAAGCTCCACTCTGCACTCTGAAGCTCCACTCTGCACTCTGAAGCTCCACTCTGCACTCTGAAGCTCCACTCTGAAGCTCCACTCTGCACTCTGAAGCTCCACTCTGAAGCTCCACTCTGCACTCTGAAGCTCCACTCTGAAGCTCCACTCTGCACTCTGAAGCTCCACTCTGAAGCTCCACTCTGCACTCTGAAGCTCCACTCTGAAGCTCCACTCTGCACTCTGAAGCTCCACTCTGCACTCTGAAGCTCCACTCTGCACTCTGAAGCTCCACTCTGCACTCTGAAGCTCCACTCTGCACTCTGAAGCTCCACTCTGAAGCTCCACTCTGCACTCTGAAGCTCCACTCTGCACTCTGAAGCTCCACTCTGAAGCTCCACTCTGCACTCTGAAGCTCCACTCTGAAGCTCCACTCTGCACTCTGAAGCTCCACTCTGCACTCTGAAGCTCCACTCTGCACTCTGAAGCTCCACTCTGCACTCTGAAGCTCCACTCTGCACTCTGAAGCTCCACTCTGCACTCTGAAGCTCCACTCTGCACTGTGCTCCTGAAAGGACAGTTCTGGGACACCATGACGCACCACTACCCTTCGGTGTCAGTGTGTGACCAAGAAACGCAGGGATCCGTGATACACATGTGGGGGTGCATGTGTGCATGCATACATGTGTATGTAACAGAAAGCGGTGTCGATCGTGTCGTGACAGAGTTGGTTCATGACAATCGTCTCGCGGTGGCTGTTCTAGTCTGACGGTGACCTTGGACGTGGTTTGTTTCTCTCGTCCGCTCATGCAATCCTGGGCCGGACAAGAGAACATTCAGACCTGTCACCGGTGGCTCTTGGGCGGCCGGGGACCCGTCTCTAGAGCTCAGGATGGGGGGCTGGGGACGGGAGGGGTGGGGGCCTCTCCGTCAGCCGCGGCCCACTCAGTACACGGGGCTCTGGCAATCTCCGTCACAGACTGCCTAGGAGTGTACGGGGCTCTGGCAATCTCCGCCACAGAGTTCCCAGGAGTACACGGTGCTCCGGCGATCTATGCCACTGTGCATTAGAGCTGGTGTGTCTAGTAGTACATGGGGCTCTGGCGATCTCCGTCACGGACTGCCTATACGTGCACGGTACTCTGGCAATCTCCGCCACAGAATTAGGGAGGGGGAGCAAGGGAGGTGCCGGCAATGCCGGAACAGAATCGGGGGCGTTCCCGGCGTCGCGTGACGTCGGCAAAAGCCAAAGAATGTCGGGAACGCCCCCGTGTCTGGTCCGGCATTGACGGACAGGCCCCTCGTCCAATGGCAAGGCTCCATTTACGGAGCCAGCCAATGAATGAGGAGGGCCGACCCAAAGCACACTACAATTCTCATCAGGTTTTCGCCTGCGCGAAAAAGATGCGCAGAGCGCATCTTTTTGGCGAGGCAAAACCTAAAAAGCAGTCTGACAGTCAACTTATACATTTGGTTTTAGACTCTGCCACTAAGAAATGAATAACAAGGCGAATCATGACAGCGAGGGGCGTGGCATGATTCCGATGGGATAGGACAGAATCTACAGTGCTCTCGGCTGAACACTAGGGATATCCTGGCTTTAACCTGGGCAGCTGGCCGCAGCATCGGGTATGGGGTGCCCTTGCCTCATGCTGGCCACTTGCTACGTCTGCCCTATCTGCTTCCTCGACTTAGAAAGTGGTCTCAGGGATCTGCAAAATAGCAGCACCGACACGGCCCTAACCAGCACTGTTTGCTGCAGTGGCCAATTGGAGAGAAGCCTCTGTGACTGCGGTCTCCTCGGCGCCTGCACTTCTGCGGCTGATCTGGGCCCCCTCTAGGTGCAGAGCGCTGACTCACTGATCCGCGACTCCCAAGGGCATGATGGCAGCGAGTCAACACTGCAGTGGCCCACAACAGGAGAAAAGAGACGCGGGGGCGACTGGCCGTTACAGCTGCTGGATTGGACCTGGCCGATAGCGGTGAGCTTTGTGGTGCTGGTGCGGGAGACAGGCCTGTGAGGATTCTGGGGTCGGTGCAAGGGCACATGGATCTGGGGGGTTTGAAGCAGCTGGGCATACATTACGGTGGTGGCAATTGGCAGATGGTCTTATTATTGTTCCCTGCAGGATTGAGCTGCGGCTGGGGGTGCACTCTTTCAGTGGCCCCAGGAGATTATATGTGTGGAAGAGATTGTGGAACCTTACCTCGGTGGCCCCCTGACTGCTGCCTGGACCATTGTGGGTAGCATCCTGGGCTTGAAAGTACTAGTTGACCGACCCTCCTGTCGCCCAAAGGGGGACTGCACAGCCTGGGATCGAACTAGTAGAATGCCCAGTGAGTTGGATATCGCTCCTGTAAGATTGTGCTATGGGCAAATACTCAAGAAAAAACAGACTTGACAGACCCTCAACGCTCACTAGGCCTGTCACCAGTGATGCCGATGACACCACCCATAATGCATTGCCCCCTGCTCAAGGACACTATGGGGCCACGCTGGATACTGTCCTACAGGCAAATGCGGACACCAGGGAGGCCCTCAAATTGAAGATAGATGCCATGGTGGCAGACATGGGGACCCTACAAGACAACCCTCACTGAGCGTACCTTGGGGGACCTGTCTCCGGAGGTGGAATCATTGAGGGGACACCTTGCAGACATGGAGGGGAGAGTCAAGACTATGGACTATCGGGTGGAGGACGCTGAGAACAGGGCACAGAGAAAAAACATTAGCGTGATAGGATTGCTGAAACGAGTCGAAGGATCAAATGTGCGTGTCTTCTTGGAGCCGTGGTTAAAAACAGTGGTGGCGCCTGAATGTCTTTCCCCCTTTTTTGCATTAGAGCAAATACACAGAGTTCTGGCGCAGCCTCCACTCCCTGAGGTAGCCCGTGGTGGCCAGACTGCTCCACTACAAGGACCGTGATTATATTTTAAATCAAACTAGGCTAAGCAGGGATCTAATGGTTGATAACCATAGGCTTCTGATATTCCCTGACTTTATGAGAGATGTTTAGAGGCAGTGGGCCACATTCTTGGAGGCTAAGAAGTGCCTCCGCCAACTAAGGGCTCAATATGCCATACTCTTTCCAGCAAGACTACGTGTTGTAACTGAGGATGGAGTGCAGGTTTTTGACATCGCCATATGAGCTGTGGAACGGGATTGACCGCCACCCGCAATCGGCCAATTTCTCCACTGCATCTTGCCATAAACCTTCCTGGAGATCGGGCAGATGACAGATGCAGAATGGCGGCAGGGCAATCCCTTCTAAGACCTAGTTCCACCATGAGCAACTGCAGGCAATGGCAGTAGCAGCCACACTGAGTATGGCAGGAGCTAGCCCCCGGTCAATCATATGAGATGATGAGGCGAGGATATGGTCTCACACTGGGCCTCGGTTTCAACGCAGGATTCAGATACTGGTTTGCCTCAGGTTACGCCCTGTACGGCTGACAATTTTCTCTGTGTGGGAATGGTTGCTGCAGCATTGGGCAGAGGTTAGATGGGGTGCGGGGAGGGTTGTGGCCTCACTGACCTTACATGTGAGTCGGTGCAGGCTGGACTGATAAGTAATCTACCTATTTATGACTGGAGGGTGTGCTGTGATGTTCCGAGGCTCCCTGGTGGGTGTTTCCCCCACTGCTGTTATACATGTGATGTCAGCACGTGAGTTTGTTGTTAACCTGCTGGTTTGGATGGGGAGACAGTTGCATTTTAAAATATTTTATAGGGTTAAGGCACTTGATGCAGATATCTTTGTGTGCCCAGTTAATCTCAGGGAGTAATAGTAAAGGTAAGATTACTCTGGTTGTTAATGCACTTACTGGAAAGATCTGTTTTGTCTACTCACAGTTTTGACTCATAAAGTAGCATAGAGGGTTAATGTGTCTCTTGCAAAGCACACTGTGTAACATTCAGATGGCTAATTTCTATTGTATATAGATAGGTAAGTGGAATACTGCTTTTGACAGACCCTTTTATTACCTGCAGTTCATAAATTTCAATATTTCTGATATAGCACAATGAGCGATGAAAAGCATCAAGGACCTGCATGCAAACTGCAAAGCTTGGGTTTAGAACCTTACTATTTTTTCTAAATTTGTTGTTATTATAAGACTATTAAAAAGGTTTTTAGGGTAGTAATAAAGTCTTATTAGTACAGTCACAACCAGGTCTGGTCAAGCGTCACTGACCTCGAGAGTGACGTCCCTTCAACGCACTCAATAGGGTTGACCAGATTATCTCCACCCCGGGGCCCAGGGGGTTAACTTCAGCAGCACCACCTACTTTGTGAACACACGACATCGAGTACTATTCGAGCGCGATTCCCACACCCCAATTTTGATTTTCATACAGTCACAACCAAACATTGCATTACGTTTTAATTCCTGACTGTGTTTTTCTCGGCTAGGCACTCTTAAGTCCATTCTTTTTTTATTATTATTAATTTTGTTAAACTTTATTTATCCTTTTTTAATAACAGACCACACATATATATTATCGGACTCCCGGGATATTGGGAGTGACATGGAACGTACAATTGAGTCATACATAACAAACAGTGGAAAGCACTTTAAACAGGACATAGATAACACCCATGTACATTCAGAATGGCGGCAAGCAATATGGTGTGGAGTATTAGAGGTTACATGCACAGATAGTGTTAATGTTAGTAGGGAACAGTGCGGGGTCTGACCGATATTCAAAGTCGTGTGGATGTTTAGGATGGTGGCTCTTTCGTTTCTCTCGGCGAGGCACTCTTAACATACACTCCCTACCAGTAAAGACAATATGCAACCAAGAAACCCTCATTGTCGGGGAGTGGCTGAGATGCCATCTACAGGAAGCTGGGCAAAGGAATTAGATAAATGCATGATTGCAGAAAAGGAGGTTTTCAAATCCAGGGGATGCCCTAAGAAATGGGATAAAAAAATGGGGAAAATAGAACATGTACCAAGGTGAATTGTGTACTTCGCCTACTAATGAGATGGAAATGACGGAGAAGAGGTGGAACAGGTAAAAATAGGTGGTTGAACAAAAAAGTCAAATTGGAATTGAAATTGAACCTGTATTACATATGTAACATGGAATAACTATGTGATGATGTATAAAAGGCAGATATGTGTGTGATTGACATGTTCTTAAATTAATAAAAACATCTTATAAAAAAAATAAACCCTCATTGTCTTATGTTACACCCTGTACTTTGATTTACACACTTGTATGATTTATTGTCAATATATAGTGTGTGGATGTAATGTAAAACCCTTTGACACCCTACATTGGGATGAGCAGTGATATAAAAGAATTAAATAGAAAAAAAATAGTAAATGCTATTTTATTGTTATTTGTGAAATATTTGTACAGACCGATACATCTGACATTCTTACAGTGCATGCATACCTCTTACGTAAAAAGATTGAACACAGTCAATAGCTTGTCTCTAAATCATAATATTTCTATATTTTCTCTTAAGTTCTTGTGAAATGCTAACAAGCTGTGTGCCGTTGTATCCCTCCCTTCCATTACATTCGTATCTGGATGTTCAGCTCCAGATAGCTCCCTGCAAGGCTCAAACTCTAACAAAAGGAGGACTGATCGCCCTTTGTTTTTGGGCCCATCTTGAATCTAAAATTAGAAAGCCCTCTCACCGCTTACACATTGCTGCTACGAACAGAAAGCAGAATACGTGTGGGCAAAGCTGAACTGTGTGCGCGGTTTGGTAAATTACACCAAGACAACCTTGTCATATTTCACCAGGACCAGATGGATCCCTGTTCAAGCTCAATACTAGTTTCTGGATCTGAGATCCGACTGGATTCCCCTTCATTCTATCACTGGGCTCAAGCTTCAGTATTCTAAAATCGACCACAAAAGAAGAGCAGACCAGAGCTGATGCTCCTATGAGTTGCTGGCACGCCATAGGAGGAAAATGCAGACAATGGCACTGACTATATTTTTCATTACATTCCAGACTTCCATATTTCCAGGGTAAGTTTGCCATATTTCCGAGAGAAAAATCCCAGACATTTGTTCATGTTTTAAGATTCTGCAAAGGCCCAGATATGGTACTTGAATTGCACTTTATATACAGTTGTCTGTATTCATTTTTAACATGACTGGTCTCTCATTGCTTGCTGTAGATCAGTCAGGGATCATTAAGTCACCTGTATAACAAAATTAAAAATGATCTCTTATGTTTACTGTTTACAGTATTTACTGATAATGGAAAAAAACATCTTTGGTTGATTTTCCTAATTTGTGTACCAGCTGAAACATAAAAATACTGGTCATGCCGGTATATAAAAGCCAGGCGGCAAACTTATTCTGGAACAAAGCTGTCAATAGTGCAGCAAGTGCAGTGGTCACAATGCCCAGGGTTTGATGAGCCCACTGCAGCCCAAATAAATTTCTTCGATATTGCCAGTCCATGATATGGGGTCAATTTTCCTTACCTGAATACCATCCTGTGGCACCCATGCTATGCCAATGCACATTTATGTTAGGTTTGTGATCTTGCAAAATATTGTTCCTCTAGCTTGGCCACCTTGCTTTCTGTCATCTTGAAAACTCAATTTTTAGTGCTGAGCTTTTCCCTTACTGATCATTGTTATCAATGTCTTCGTCTAATTAGTGCAAATTAGGAAACCAGGACTGCAGCACTTTGAATGCATTAGGGTGTTAGATGAAAGTTCAGGAGTGGAGATGTGGGGGTCTGTTGATATGGAGAGATGGGTACCATAATGTAACCCAGGCATTGAATTAGACATTTCATGTTGTGCTAAAGCTAGAGAACCTTCATTAAGACTTTTATAGATTCAAAGATATGGGAACCTGAAGCCAGTGTCCAGATTTACTATGTCTTTCTAAAGAACAAACCACCCTCTTGTGTGAGTAAACATGTGTAAGATAACATGTATTTATAATTGCACGTTCACCCAAGGGTATCTCGGCACTGAATAACAGATGTTTATTGTTACCCAACACAATGGTACTAATTGTATCGACCGCCCAAGGAAGAATGGCCCTGTCAGGATTTGAACCGGTGACCACGAGGTCGAACACAGGCCCCCACAGTGAACGCATTAGTCCACCAAGCCACCAGACCTAGCTGGGTCAGAACCCATGAGTGGCTTTTTTTCAGAACCCGTGTGATGTCACTGTGATGAGGTATCCTTACTCCATTAATCAGCCCCGGGGTACCCCTCACAAGGATTCTATTGTCATCACTGGCATGCATGCGTCACCAGACACTTCCATGGTACACGTCTGCAGTGCGTAAACCGGAAGCAAATGAATGTGGGAAATGAGAACCAGCTGCCACACGCATTTTAAGTGTTCTCCATCCAAAGCAATGTGGTGGGCGAAGAGGAGGCTCTTACTAAATTAGTGCGTCACATTGAAATCAATTGGGTGAATGTTCCATATTTGGCGGACACAGGTGCTACTGTGAACAAAGTGACACGCCACATGATTATTCAAAACCAAAAGGTAAAGAGCTAGGACTGTAGGACTGCCGTCCTTGTCCCTGTAAATATATTGTAGCCAAAGAAGACAGCCAAGAAAAATGACTGTCTGACACTAGAGTGTCTGGCACCTCAAAGGTTTGTTAAGAAAACCCTCACACACCAACCTGGTTGGTGTCATGCTTCATCATAGGGTCCCACCCGGGTAGCCGAATGCTACCCAGCTGTGCTACAACACCTGTTTACAGTGGAGCATGTTTGAGGTGTAGTGAATGTGATGAAGTGAGTGGAAAGAATCTATAAAAATACCTCCAGATTTCAACCCGTTACTTTATTCTTGGTGATCTGGGGTATGGTTAAAAGACAAGAGAGTGGATAATGGGTTACAGATACTGTGTGTAGCTGTTTTTTATCCTTAGGTGGTCCACATGATTGGACACATTAAACTAAAGCTACTAAATGTACAATTCATTGCCTTTGGTTCTAATACACCCCTTTTGCTGCAAGTGCTATTTTCAACCAGCTGGCTCCCAGGCAGAGCATTATGGCGATTTTGACTGATTTGATCGTAAGGTTCCTCGGTTTACTGCAATGGTCAGGTTGTCAAAAGACCCTGATGTCGGGCGGGTATAATTTCTTTTCAAAGGTCCCAGTAAAAGTAAAGGAAGACAAATAACACTACACACTTGTGATTTTATAAAGACCGTTGTCCAGCAGCTGTGTTATCCCTTTATACATACAGAGAAGAGTTGAGGCCAAGATTAACAGCCTTCTACAGCAAGGTATAACTGAGTTTGTGGGAGGGCCTCCTCATAGGGTATCCCCAATTCTCCCTGTGCCCAAAAGACATACAACAGAACAAATTTGAATATAGACAGACTTACGACAGCCTAACAAAGCCATACATGAGAGCATCACCTTGCTCTTGGCACCCAGGACACGATTCACCAGCTGAACGGTGCACAGTTTTTTTCCAAGTTTATCACCAGGCTGTTGATTTCTTTGGGCCTATCCCCTGTGGTCGATACGTCTTTCTTGTTATGGAGGAATTCTCCTGATTCCCAAAGGTCATGGTGGTTCCTCACATGTTGATCAATGTTGTCATTCTCGCCACGGGGAAAATCATTTCGATTTCAAAACACTTTCACTCGTAAAAACAGACAATGGACACCCATTTCATGATAAAGACTTCAGTGAGTTTGTTAAATATTTAGTTTTTCGTCACTGCAAGTTTACAGTCTTGTTGTCACAGTAAAATGACATTGTGGATCATGA
The DNA here is from genome assembly GCF_964261635.1 of Lissotriton helveticus. Taxonomy (NCBI): domain Eukaryota; kingdom Metazoa; phylum Chordata; class Amphibia; order Caudata; family Salamandridae; genus Lissotriton; species Lissotriton helveticus. The sequence goes on along the minus strand of NC_136057.1, from coordinate 1,878,558,904 downwards.
CCACTCTGAAGAAGGCTACACATGGGAGTGCGACTTGTAAACAAGATGGCCACTTTCAAAGGGTGTTCAGGAACTTGTAAGTTTATGTGCTGAGTTGCTGTGCCCTGAGATGCACAGCTGCACCATCTAACTGACCTGGACGAATGGGCACTAGCTGAAGGCCTGGTGTGGAAGAGACACAGTGCATTGTTAAACAGTCATCATATTCCCACCCAAACATCTCCCCATGGCAGAGCAAAGGAGAAAACACTCACCTATGTCAGACTGTCCCAGGTCATCTTCACCTTCCAAACATGTTTGTCTAAACAAGTTGCCAAAACATTGAGACAACTACCACTTGTACAAAGGAGAACCAATTAAAAATACATAGAGGACACTGCACAGCAGCAGCAAATTAAATACCTGGAGAAGTCTTTGGAGGATGGCGATATCAAAGGGTTAAAGAGTGCACTCATTAATACGAACTGGGTTTTGGCAAATCATCAGGAGAGGACAATTTAAAGAGTTGTATAAAGGTTGTCTATTTTTTAACTGTTGGATTGGGTGGGCAGGGACCAGATCCTAAATGGTCCTTGACACTGGGCTAGAAACTGTAGAATCTTGCACATGATGGTTCTACAATTGAGATCCGCTGACTGCTGGCATATCAGGGAGTACAGAGTACAGCCCCAGTCAGGCCAAAGGGTGCCTATGACTATCCTTATCCCGAAAGACAAGAAAGGCAAAGACATGATTTTGCATGAGCTTGGAAGAATGCGAGGGGTCTATGTCAAGATTCTCTGATCTTTCGTTTTCTAGAAGTTCACACCACCACAGAAAAAAACAAATGCAACTTGGGGACATTGACGAAGGCCATTGTGACCCGAAAAGTGAAGGCAAGTATTGACTGCTAAACTGATGTCATCAATGATGGCATTTTAGATGCCTGGCGGGGGCACATGTTATAGTTATCTCTGCTAGGTATAACTGGTTAATTTCTGTGTGTTTTTGAAAACATTACTGTTGTCACTGACATATTCACCTAAATATAACCGCACTTTAACTTTACATTTTTTTTTTATTTCTATGGTATTTTATTTATTTTTAAAACATATTTGTTTTGTCACACCTAGTTATAACATTACTTTAACCTTTTGTGTTTTTTTCAGGAAATTTCTTGTTTAAAAAAAAAAAGTGAAGTAATGTTTCATTACCATATATAAAGCCCACCCCTGCCGCATACAGCCTTCAACTGTGCACGGAAGGTGTTGGCCACAGGCAGGCAACCCAACGCTGGGCATGGCCTTTGGCCGTGTGCAGCAGGGAGTTGGCAAAAGGGCCTGGCCTTGTGGCTGGCCCACCCGGAGGCAGCCAACCCCACGCAGGCAACCAACCCCATGCTAAGCATGGCCTTTCATCATGCCTCGACACAGAGACATCACCCAACACCTGCTTAACCTCCACTGGCTCCCCGTCGAGAAAAGAGTAACTTTCAAGATACTCACCCACACCTACAAATGCTTCCACAACACCGGACCCCAATATCTCAACAACAGAATCTCCTTCACTTACCCAAGAAAAACCTCCGATCCGCCGACCTCGCCGAACCCCCGTGCATCTGCAGAGCTAGAATGGGTGGAAGAACTTTCTCCTACATCACGGCCAAGACCTGGAACGAGCTCCTGATTAACATCAAACGTGGCCCGCGCTGCACATCTTCAGGAAGACCCTCAAGACCTGGCTCTTCGACTGACAAGAGCTGCTTCCCCCCCACCCCAGCGCCTTGAGACCCACACGGGTGAGTAGCACGCTTTAAAATACCCCGATTGATTGATGCTTCCAGCCAGGTCCTGCATTCAACCTACTCCAGACAGCCGCCCAGAAGCAGCCAATCCCATGCCACACAAGAACTTTGGTCTTACGTGTTGTGGGGTTGGCCGCAGGGCCTGGCTTGCAGCCAGGCTCTGCATCCAATTCACCACAGGCAGCCAACCCCACACAGCACATGGTTTTTGGGTGTGCACAGCAGGCCCATGCCCAAACTCCCAGCAGGCTGCCAACACCACACAGTCTTTGGTATGCGCTCAGTAGAGTGGGCTTTGGACCTGGGGACCCAATCCCCCTGAGTCTAAACAAATAAATAGTGTGCAGGCCCCTTCCCGTGCCTTAATTGGCCTTGGAGACCCCATCCCATGGGTTCAAATTCCAATAAAAAGGAGAGGGAGCGTGCAGCCCTCCTCCCCAAGCATTCTTGTACCCGGTGACCTAATCCCCCCGGGAGAAATTTTAAGGGGCGGGGTGAATGTAGCCCCCTCTCCAAGATGTAATAGGCCCAGGACCCCATACCCGGGGATAAATACAACAAAAAAGGAGAGGGGGCATGCATCCCCTATCCTTGAAATTTATTAGGCCCCGGGGACCCCATCTCCCGGGCCCAAATACGATACAAAAGAAAAGGGGGCCTTGAGATCCCCTCTCCAAACCTTTTGGCCCAGGGGCACCTATCCCCAGGATCTGCATTAAATGTAGGTGGATGACCTGGTGCTCACCCACGGCACCCACCAACACTGTTCTCTATACGGTGCGCGTGCACACGTGCACACCTCTGTCCCCCCGAGCGCACAGTGCCGCGTGTGAAGCATGCACAAAAAGCACATCCCGGGAGAACATTTGTGCGCCGGTTTTAAAGCGCTCCTGCACTTGCTGCATTTTATTTTAAATAGAGCGTGGCTGCCGGACTGATTGTGGCCCTTTTGAAAGTATTTATGTTAAATGCAGCCCATGACGGGTACTGTGATTAACATAATTACTTTCTCAAAGGCCCACAATCAGTCCCGCAGCCGCGCTCTATTAAGAAAAGAAATGCAACAAGTCTACAAACAAGAGGTGTGTTTTCAGAATCATCTGAAAGCACACAGCTGTGCTTTTAAACTTGACAAATTTATTTTCTAAATAGAGCGCAGTGCGGATTATTTGCTTTTTGAAAGTATTTATGCTAAATACAGCCCATGACAGGTGCTGTGATTAACATAAATACTTTCTCAAAGGCACACAATCAGCCCCGTATTCGCGTTGTAAGAAAATAAATGCATCAAGTTTAAAAGCACGACATGTGCTTTCAGATGATCCTGAAAGCACACGTTGTGTTTGTAGACTTGCTGCATTTCTTTTCTTAATGCAGCGCGGCTGCGGGCTGATTGTGGGCCTTTTGAAAGAATTGATGTTCTTTAAATGGAGCCCATGACAGAGCTTAAATAATGCGGGGGCTGTATGGACCACCGGGCCCCGGGACCACCACCTCCCTGGGGCAATGAATATTAGTAATGTGGGGGGAGCGCATGCCCCCCTACAGCCCCAGGGACTACTTCTTCCCCAGTGCTAAAGTTTAATAATGTGGGGGGGCACTACCTACCTGAGGCAATGAATACTAGTAATACAGGGGGCGCACCCCCGCAGCCCCAGGGACCACCACTTCCCCAGGACAAATGACAAATAAGGAGGGGGGCCACGTGGCCCCCTCCTAGAGCCATAGATGGCCCTGGGGACCACGACCTCTAGGGCTGGCTCCTGCAATGTCCCGGGATGCCCAACCCTGGGATATTGCAATTTTCTATGGCTTGGCGGGAGTGCTCCCGCCAATACATAGCAAACTCTGCTCCACTTTGTATGCCAGAGAGCACGTAAAATGCTCTCACTTGCACAAAGCTTAGCAGAATTGCTTTTGGACAAAGGGAGATGTATAATCAGCAGCTCCCTCTGTCCAAAAGCAATGCCAGCACCCGAAGATCGCGATGAGCCGGCAGGGACCATGGGGGCCTTTAGGTTTCCCCCGTGGTCCCAACATAAGAAACTGGGTACCCTGGGTGGGACCAAGACACATAGTTTTGTGGCCAGGACCTGAAGGATGGGGTCCCCGGAGTCAAACTCAGCCTGGGAGGGGGGCAAGGCGCCCCTTCCAATGTTAAATTGTTTTTTTTTTTTAAATAAAGCGAGGACCCGGGGGATGGGGTCCCTCTGGCCAAAATCTGACCAGGAAAGGAGGGGCCATGCAGCTTACCTTCCTTTATTAAAACATTTAAAAAAAAGAAAAAGTCGGACCCCAGGGGATGGGGTTCCCGGGGCCATATTCAGCCCAGGGAGGGTGGCTGCGTAGCCACCCTCCTCATTCTAAAAATACTTGGCCCCGGGGGATGGGGTCCCTGTGGCCAAAATCGGCCCAGTGAAGGGAGTGCGCACAGCCTCCATTTCCTTATAATAAACATTTTTTTTTTAAAGTTTAACGGCACAACTCTGGAGGCACGCTACTGGGTGGGGGATGAATTCCACTATACTCCTGAAAGTGGACTTCTTCCCCCAACCAGTAGTGTACCTGAAGGTGTGTTTGCAGAGTGGTGGAGAAAGGTGCATGGCCTCCAACAACCTCTTAGCAATCCAGCTGTGTGGGATTTACAAGTGGTAACAGGAGGGATAGTAGGCCCCCAAGGACCCTTAGGAGTAAAGTGGACTTCTTGCCCCAACCAGTAGTGCGCCAGGAGGTGCATTTGCAGTGTGGTGGATAAAGGCGGCGTGGCCTCCGAAGACCTCTCAGTAATCTCCCTGTATGGGACTTACTGGATGTACTAGGAGGGCTTGTTGGCCCCCAAGGACCCTCAGCAGCAAAGGGGACTTCATTCCCCAACCAGTAGTGAACCAGGAGGGGAGTTTGGAGAGTGGTGGAGAAAGGGGGCATGGCCTTCAAAGACCTCTCAGCAATCCTGCTGTGTGGGACTTACTGTAGGTAACAAGAGGATCTAGATCTAAATCAGGCCCTTAGTTCGGGAATATTTGTGCAGTACTAATCAGCCCGTCCAACAAAAAAATGCATGGCATGAATATCACAGTTTTCTTATATAATAGTTGGAAGATCTCCATATAATTTAAAGTGAAAATGCATTTAGAGATTCCATAAGTTGAATGCCATATCCGCATACAGTACTTCAAGTTCATTTAAAGTGCAAGTGCATAAAATATACACATTTATGAATGCGTCAGTCTTATCCTTCCTCAAGAAAGTGCAAAATGCAGTAAAGTGCAGATATAATACGAAAAATGCCAAAGTAACGTTATAGGTAGATGAATTTGTCAATAACAATAAAAAAACTTTGTTCCCGACGCTTCTCGAAATTGTTGAGCCGTGCGGACTTGAGCTGCCAGAGAGAGAAGAATTTATTCCTTCCCCGGCGGTGTATTTTTCTACCGAGTGGGCATTTAAAGTGAGCACCAACCTTGAGGTACCCCCCCGAGGGGTGTACTCCTACCCTGGATTTTGCAACCACGGTGCACAGGGACCGTATAATTTCGCCGGATCCCTGTAATTTGGCCCTTCTGTCCTGAGGAAGCCCATAGATACGTGTGGCTGAAACGCGACCGCGACTGCGTCGACAGACATTCTGTGGAGGAGTCCGTTTCAATTGTTAAATTTGTGCTATACTGTAGCATAAGCGCCAGTTGAAATAATCTTGTTGGGGTAATTAGTTGCCCTAGGCGCTGATACATAGGACTACCTGGTAGTGTAGCATTGAAATTCAGGAATGCGCACATAGACATATAAGTGTGTTTTCGTGTATTTTTAGTTTTTTTGTCTTTTGTAGGGCTGTGGTCTTTGTGCAATTTGAGTGTAAATATATATATATGTGATGTATATGTTGTATATTGTATTATATCGAAAGATTGAATACAAGTGAAGGTACTCTCGTTGTATATAATCATCTGTTGCTTGGTTTATGTGCTCCACCTAGTTGTTTGATATAGCTATATATGTGACCATAATTTGTGTATTTATTACTTTATAAAATTCATTTTTGGATATATCAAGGCTTTTAATTTAACCTTGATTACAAATAAATACTGAATCGATCCCTCTGTGCCTCTTTGTATTTATATACATCTTTTTGATGTCATGTGCTCATGTACATGAGGGTAATTTGGGCACAACCCCCCTCTCTTTTTTCTAGAAAGTAACGTTATAGGTAGATGAATTTGTCAATAACAATATTAATGTTTTGAACTAAAAAAAACACAGAAATTCACCAGTTATAGTTAGCAGCACTAACTATACCTTGCGCCCCGTCATACACTGCTTATGACCTCGCATATGACATCACTCATTACATATTCTATGACATCATTTATGACATCACTGATGTTATAAATGATGTAATTTGATATCTCATCACTAATAACCTCAGGCAATGAGTGCTAGTTTGTTTTATAGTTTACATGGCAGGTAAGTACCATATTACATGTCTACCTAATTTAGTACAGCCTGGGACTAGATTTGGCCATTCGCCCAGGGGGGTTGACTATATGCCTTGGTCCTGGGGACCCCATCCCCAAGGGCGTTTGTTTTTTAATTAAAGGAAAGAGGGGGCAGCGTGGCCCTCTCCACAACCCTTGTTAGGTCCTGGGGACCCGATCTCCCAGGGCCATTTCGAAAAATAAAGGAGAGGGGGCCACATGGCCTCTCTCCTCTAGCCTTATTAGGCTATGGGGACACCATCCCTCTGGGCCACTCTGAAATCAAGGGGAGGGGGCACGCCTGGCCCGCTCCTTGCGCTGATTTCGACCCCGAGGAACCCAACCCCGGAGCCCGCTGTTCTTTTGAGGGGTGCATACAGTCCCCTTCATTGGGCCAATTTCAGCCCTGGGGACCCAATCTCAAGGGGCCCGGTGTTCTTATGAGGGAGGCGCACGTGCCCCCCCACCTTCCCGGGCCGATTTCAACCCTGAGGACCCAATCGCCTGGAACCCGGGCCAACTTTGTCTTTAGGGACCCAACCCCTGGGGCTTGGCATCATTTATTAGCGGAGGGGGGCATGCAGGCCCACTCCAGTGCTGATTTCGGGCCTGGGATCCAATCCATTGGGGCCCGGCATAGTTTATTAGAGGGTGAGGGGGCACACAGCTCTCATCCCAAGCTGACTTGAGCCCTGAGGACCCCATCTCCCAGCGCCCAGGGCAATAAAGGTGGGTGCCCTGGTGCCCACCTAGGGCACCGACCATAGCATAGTTGGGGGCCACTGGGGGAGCCCCTATGTTACCACAGCCATCTCCATGCATACAGTGGGAAGCAGCATTGCTCCCACACCCAGTGAACAGTTTCTATTTCTGCTCCCTGCAGGCGGGAGCCATATTTTCATAGGTTTCCCAGGTCGCCTAAGTGCAGGCAGGCAAACAGATGAAAAGTTTGCTCTCAGAGGGCGGGAGCACTTTTGAAGCTCCCGCCCATTGCGGCAGACTTAGCATTTGCTCCCACTTGGCGGGAGATTTAAAAATGCTCCCTCCAAGCGACAGCAAGCACAGGCTTCCCTGCCTGCGCCACTGTAGGCAGGAACACCACTATTTCCTGGGGGTGGGATCCACCAGGACATAGCATCTGACCCAGCCCTGGGGGATGGGGTCCCCAGGGCCACTAATGGCTAAGGAGGGGGTTCACATAGCACCTCTCCCTTTAAAGAATCTGCCCTGGAGGTTGGCTTCCCAGGGTCTTTTCAGGCTCAGGGAGGAGAGCAGTGCGACCTCCTTCCCAATTTCCTATATTTTGTCCTATGCGGTGGGCATTGTGGTGCCTCTTGAGGTTCAGGCTGGGGGGGGGGCCATATGACCCTACTCACCATAAACAGTAATGCCAGCCCTGGGGGTGGGCTCCATTGGGCCCCTGGTGGTTCAGGGAGGGGCCCGTGCATCCCACCGCCCTATATAAACCATTTCCAACCCCTAGGGCCTTTGAATGCTCCTGGAGCAGGGCTGTGCAGCTCCCCTCTCTTATATGAAATCAGCCCTGGGAATAGGCTCTCCGTGTCTTATAGGTTATGTGTGCAGCCTTCCGCCATTTTTTTTCTGCAATCCCTTGGTAGTCTCACAGGATTGCGGCATTTTATGCAGTTTTTTTTGGCCCCATGGGGGTCCCTCTGGCCCCTGAGCCCCTTGAGGCCTAGGGAGTCAGGGTATACCTACCCTCTAACCTGCCCATATATCTTTATTATTTTAGCACTTCAGGACAGACGACTAAGTCCTGAGTCCTGTAATGGCTGCCAGCAACATTTTTCTCATGTTGCTGGCAGCCAATCTGTCGTGTAGTTCCTACAAATCCATGAAGGATCTGCACATTTAGACTACATAAACTAAGGGATTGGTGTCCCGACTGATTCCAGATGCCCCCAAAGGATATGTTAGTCTGTGGACCAGCTAGCTCACAGTGCCACTATAAGCTCCACAACCTTACCAAGGAGAGAATAGTTTCTGGTAACTATCGAACATGACAACTCTGACCCCACATGTATCGTGGAAACAGTACACTCGTGCTCACTCGCTCTCAGAGAGATATACAGAATAAACGGTGGGGACTTTTTCAATAAGTATTTATTGAACCAGCGTCATTCTAGTATAAAATATGTATGCTGCAACAACCATTAGACAGAAACAGATGTATACGGTTATAAGCACAAATATAGTAAATAGAAGGTAGAATTCTACCATAGTGCTAAAACAATGAATATATGAAGGCATATAGATTCATGACAATAATAATGCGCACTCCTATGTTGGAAACCCTAACTAGATGTACCTAAGTGTACCTAGCATCTAGGTGTAAAGCCAAAAATCCCCCTGCAAAGAGCCAAGCCGATTACCCAATGTGAGAGAACAAAGGACCCCGTCTTGGTCTTGAGTCGCCACTCTGCAAGGGATGTCAGAACCCTGCGTGCTAGAGTGTCTGCGTGCAGGGACCTCAGCGTCTCGTGTCAGCATGGAAGCTAGTTCTCCTCTCCCTTACCCAACGAAGAAGTGGTACTTATATACCCAACAGGTACCCTCCGGGGTTCTACCTAGATGTGACACGGTATTGTCGGCATGTCAGCCAAGGATGACAATAGTGGCGACCCTGGTACAGAGTTATTATGCAGAAACGGTAATCCTGCTGTGATACTGAGAATAATCATGCATAATAAATTAGGCTAGTTTTCGGAGAAAACCACACGACATTTAGGAGGCACCTAATTAGGTAAAAGGTCAGCACCAGAACCGTTATGTAGAACAATGGTAGAACAAATGTAGGAAAAAGGTTGTGCAACTACCTAGGCCCATATCGGGGCACATTGGGGTTCATAACAGATCAGAGCCCTCGCGGGAGTCTGAGTCCCGTGGGAACAAGATGGACCGAGGGAAAAAAAGCTCCATGGTCTAATCACCACGCTCTATCTTTAAATTGGCGCTCCTGCAAGAGTCTCAAGTCTCTCACGGACCCACCTGCCGAAATATACAATCATTGTTTACCCTAAATATCTCAAAAACTACTGAATGATTTACACCAAATCACAAAAAGCCGCTGGCGCACCTAAGGCAAGCCCGTCTGTGCCCGTCCGTGCCTGGACCGCGCCCAGCGCCAGGACCCCTGGACACCATGAACGCCACGACGCCCGACACCGCTACGATGCCAGAACCCTCCACGCACTCAACACCGGACGATCACACACCTGCTTCCTGGCCGCCCTGAAGCGCACCCATGGAGCTTTCACCTGCCGGAACTGCAGCTTCCCAAGCATCCGCCCCACCATGCTGCTGACCAGGAAAGAAACCAACCACATCAGATGCATCCTTCTCAACACCCGCTCTGCCCGAAAACATGCCGTTGAACTCTGGAACCTACTTGACTCAACCTCCCCAGACGTCGCCTTCCTGATGGAGACCTGGCTAAACCCCGCCTCGGCACCCGACAGAGCCATAGCCGTCCCGGAAGGCTACAAGATCACCCGCAAGTACCGCACCAACAGAGCGGGAGGAGGAATCGCCATCGTCCACAGGAACACTCTCAGAGTCTCAACCAACACCGACGACACACTCAGCACCGCCGAACACCTGCACTTCCAGATCCACACCGACCCCAACACCACCCTCAGAGTAACCGTCATCTACAGACCGCCCGGACCCCGACCACAGTTCAGCGACTCCATCGCCGACTTCGTCAGCACACACGCCCTCCCCTCCATGGACTACATCCTCCTCGGGGACCTGAGCTCCCACCTCGAGAACAATGACAATACCAACGCCACCACCCTGATCGACAACCTAGCCAACCTCGGACTCAGACAACTCATCACAACACGCACCCACTCCGCCGGTCACACGCTTGACCCCATCTTCTCCGCAAGCCCCCACGTCTCCTTCAACCATACCACCGAACTCCACTGGACCGACCACCGCTGCATCCACTTCACATTCAAGAAACCCACCACGCACCACCGCACCCAACAGATGCCTCACCGCTGCTGGGCAAAGTCACCGAAGACCAGCTAACCACCACCCTCGCCCAGAGCCCACCCGCCGACCATACCGACCCCGCCGCCCGCAACCTCAACAGTGAATCAACGACTACGCCAACACCCTCGCCCCGATCAAGAAACCCTCCAACAATCATACCAACAAGAAAGCCAGCTGGTTCACTGAAGACCTCAGGGCCTCCAAGCAAACCTACCGAAAGCTGGAGAAGATCTGGCTCCGTGAACGAACACCGGACAGCCACGCCGCCCACAAGAATGCCACCCACAGACACCATCATCTCATCAGATCCGCCAAAAGGGCCTCCTTCAAAGACCGCCTAGACAACAACTCGCACAACAGCCAAGAGCTCTTCAAGATCGTGAAGGAACTCCCCAACCCGAGCTCCAACACCAACGACGTCCCACCCTTGCAAGACCTATGCGACTTGCTGGGCACCTTCTTCCACCGCAAGATCACAGACATCCATGACAGTTTCAACGCCACGACCGCCCCGACAACCACTGAGACCTTCGCCCCCACGACCACCATCCGCACCAACCACCTGCTCAACTAGACCAACATCAACGACGATTACACCATCAAGAACATGAACACCATCCACTCCGGATCTCCGTCAGATCCATGCCCACACCACATCTTCAACAAAACCAGCACATCCATTGTACCCCATCTCCGGAAAGTCATCAACACCTCCTTCGAGACAGCAGCCTTCCTGGAGAGCTGGAACCACGCTGAGATCAACGCCTTACTCAAGAAACCCAAGGCGGACCCCAAGGACCTCAAGAACTTCCGGCCCATCTCCCTGCTCCCGTTCCCGGCAGATGTCATTGAGAAGACTGTCAACGAACAACTGACCCGCTACCTCGAGGAGGACAACATCCTGGGCCCTTCCCAGTCTGGGTTCCGCAGCAACTTACAGCACCGAGACTGCCCTCATCGCCACCACCGATGACATCAAGTCCCTGCTGGACAATGGAGAAACGGCGGCCCTCATCCTCGTGGACCTGTCAGCCGCCTTCGACACGGTCTGTCACCACACACTACGAACACGCCTCTACAACGCTGGGATCCAAGAGAAGGCCTGGACTGGACTGGACCACCTCCTTCCTCTCCGGCAGAACACAGAGCTTCCGCCTTCCCCCCTTCCGCTCCAAAGCCACCGAGAACATCTGCGGTGTACTCCAGGGCTCATCCCTCAGCCCAACCTTGTTTAACATCTACATGGCACCGCTCGCCCACGTCGCCCGTCGGCACGACCTCAACATTTTCTCCTATGCCGATGACACCCAGCTGATACTCTCCCTCACCAAGGACTCCCACACCGCCAAAACCAACCTTCACGTAGGAATGAAGGCCGTTGCTGAATGGATGAGGAACAGCGTATGAAGGATGAAGACGGAGGTCCTCATCCTCGGATCCAACCCTTCGGCCTGGGACGACTTCTGGTGGCCGACCGCACTGGGAACAGAGTCTTTCTCTGGGAAGAGAAAGACACTTTCGCATACGGAAAGTCAATTCACTCTCCGAAAGTTCAGACGTAATTCATCTTCCAAGTCAATCTTGAGTGATAATTACAATTTCACAATATATACTGTTAGAAAAACAGAGTGCACTCTTCAAAAATGAGGCACTGTATAAATATATATAAATGCAGCAAAAACAAGTTAGACACAAATCAATCATTATAACGCAAAAACACAGTGAATAAGCAGAGAAAAGAAACAATTCACATAAATCATCCCTGGAAAAGACTGTCCGGTATTGGTAAATAAAGCCCAAGTGGGCAATTAGAATAATAATTCCTATGGAAAATCACTTGTAAATTACGAAACCAGTAATGATAACAAAATACACCAGATCTGACAGTTGATCTGAGCTGGTATAAATACTAATTATAAATGCAAGAACTAAAATAAAAAAAGAAGAGATAAGGAGAGTTAGCAGAAGTATGCAAAATCAAATGCATCACAAATATCAATTTACCAACAGACTACAGGCAACAAAAAAACTCTTGGGCAAAATTATTTTATGTGTCTCTCCAACTCCTCGTCCTTAATTAACTGTCCTGGATATAATGTCCATAGATCCAGAATATATCTGGTTTCAAACTCCCCAGTCATTTAATCCTAATGCCTCCACGTACATTGCTTTGACTCTATCAATCTTCCAAAAAATGAGTTTAGAAACATAATTTCCATGAATCTGTCCAAAATGTCTTGCCACCGGATTAGTGACATCCCCGTTTCTAATCACCCTCTGATATTCCAAGATACGTTTCTTAAAGAGGAAGATGGTACTTAATACATATTGAAGACTACATGGACATGCAAGTACATATATGCAATAATCAGAAGTATATGTGAGGAGTTGATTGATATGTTGCTTTCTACCCTCAGGTAAGACATACTTCTTATTATTGCCTGAATACTTGCAGGCCTTACATTTGTGGAACTTTTTAGTCTTACCAAGGCAGTTCCCAGTGATCTCCTTGTTCGAGTATTAACTGTGCGTGAGGGCATCCCCTAATGATCTTCCCTTCCTATATGTGATGGAGGGTTTGGCACTTAAGTCAGAGCTTATAACATATCGTATAATTCTTTAGAATCTTCCAATTTTGACTCATGATGGATCTAACTTCATGGGAAGCACTGATGTATGAAGTGATTAGCAGAATATATTTGTTTCCTCTCTTGTCGGTATTAGGGAAAAGGAGTTGATCCCTATTCACTGCAGCCACTTTATCATTGGCTATCCTAAGAATTTTATTAGGCTCACCTCTCATTCTGAGTCGATTACTAATATGGGGTTTTTTCTTTATGGAATTCATCATCAGTATTGCATAGGCATTTGGCCCTTAGTATCTCACCATACGGGATGCTGTTGACCACACTTTTTCAGTGATAGCTATCATGATGGAGGATGCTATTCCCAGATGTCTCTTTTCTATGCAAAATATTATACACTGTCCCCTCTTCAATCCTGAGCTTTACGTCTAGGAATTCCATGTCATACTTGCTAATTATAGACATAAATCTAAGGTTGTAGGGATGGCGAATTAGTAGCGCATTAAATTTAGCAGTCACCTCCCAAGGACCAAAACACACAATAGAGTGCAAAATATAGTTTCAACAAGGTCTTCTATTTTCGTTCCCAATTTGAAACGGAATTCCAACCTTCAATATCACATCAAACGTGTCCTATAAGGAAGTGTCAGGTGCGGATTCTAGTTCCTCTTCTGGGGTTTGACTGATACCCTATTTTCTGCAATTTGGAAATCTTTACAATAGGTGACTGGTGGATAGTTTGTTTCCATCACCTTATATTGTGGTGCGCGTCACAAGCACTTGATAGGACACGTTTGATGTGATATTGAAGGTTGGAATTCTGTTTCGAATTGGGGACGAAAATAGAAGACATTGTTGCAACTATATTTTGCCCTGAAGAAGTGTATGTTGTTGGTCGAAACACGTTGGAAGTTTGGCTGTCTTACTATCACATATTTAAAAGAACTTTTTGAAACGATGCATAAAATAAAAAGATCTACCCATAAATTGGAACCCTTGCCACTTGGATTGTTTATTTGTCTGAAGATAACATTTGGTGCACCCTATTGTGTGTTTAGCTTTGTTAGTCCTTCCTTTTCATTTGGACTACACCTTGACAGCAGATGTTGTAAGTGAGCGCACATTCTGACTACACATTTCTTAACCTTTTTTTGATTTTGACTACTTGGGGATTACAGATGAGGTGTGTTCTGTTCTAGGGGTCCGCTGTAATGCTTTTGTTTTAATCTCCAAGGACCATCCCAGAGGAACATACAAGTGGAGTTAGGTATTGAAAATCTACACTTACTGACCTTTCAATATTTTGGATTCGATATTTTGGCCTAATTATTTGTATGCTTTGATATTCTGGATTTGATATTCAGGAGGTACACCTGGTAAAGCGCGTTTTGGGGGTTTTAACGAAGGGCCTATGCTCCACACATATATGTGTTAAGCAAGTAAATTTGTGCTATTGTAGAGAATTTGAGCAGCTTAATTTATTTTCGGGATGTAGCCCACTGTTTGCGCATTGCACAACAAATAAAGAAAGATTCTTTAAAGCTATGCAAGTTACAAGCTCAACAAGTGACGATTGCTGATGTTCCGTATTTGATTTTGAAAGACTAAAGCCACACTCCTCACTTATTTAAAGGAAATTAAGAACCAGGCATCTATTCACATCATTCCTTTCTAATCCTGAAATATGCAGATGTGAGGCATGATGATCACCACAAAAAGTCACGGATGAAACACTCTGTAGATAGAACAAGCTGGATCCACAAAGTTGCGCAAAGGAAATCTGGTATTGTCTCAGTCGAAGATCTGCGGTAAGGATAATTTACCTTTTGACTCAAACATACTTGATAACGAATAGAACAGGTAATTATAATGCAACGGTCTCACCTTTGCAAAGGTTAGAGCTATTGGCATTGTAAATGACAATTTTTTTTATTTATGTGTTGATTTTGAAAACAGATAAATAAATGCCATTGTCATTTACAATGCCAATAGCTTAATCTCTTGCAAATGCGAGACCTATTGCATTTGCACCCCCCCACACACACACACACACACACACACACACACAGAGCCACACACACAGCCACACACACACACAGAGCCACACACACACACAGAGCCACACACACACACAAAGAGCCACACACACACAAAGAGCCACACACACACATACAGAGCCACACACACACACAGAGCCACACACAATGCAACTTGAACTCACTTTCACGAGACAGCAGGCTCCGGCACTGGGCCGCATCTGGGGCGCACAGAGCTCGCGCCTGTGGTGGCACCGCTCTTGCAGAGGGCAGCACAGATGGCGATTCCGTGAAGGCCCAGAGCAGCTCCCATCAGTCACCGTCATGTATAATGCACAGCACCCCTGCATTCAGTGCGCAAACCTTAGAAAGGGTCACATCTCCAGCTACAATACTCTTCTGTTTTTTACACCGCACCTCACAAACTTAAGATGCCATTAAATTATGATTATCGTGAAGGATGAACACCTGCAGCTCTAGGATACTTCCATTTTTACAACCACGAGGTGGCAATCCCAGAGTGCTCTAAATTATGCAAATCTTGAACGGAATATCATCTCCAGCTACAGGAGCCTTCAGTTTTAAAACACATAACATCAGTTTAGAGGACCCCAAAAATTATGTTTTGTAAATTGTGTAAAGAGCCCAAAATTTGGATTTGCAAATTATTCAAATCGTCAAAGGCGTAACATGTCCAGCTACGGGATTCTACTAGCTTAAAAACACAGGGCACAAGGTCAAATACCGCATACCTTATGCACATCGTCGAAAGTGTGACGTCTACAGCTACGAGAGTCTTCTATTTTTAAAAACAAACAGTCCTTTGAAAGAGTAACATCTGCAGCTGCAAGATTAATACACCCCATTATGCCAAATCAGGAGTGCCGCATAAATTATGCAGGGTTTTGAAAGAGTGATATCTATAGCTGTTGAATTTTTCTATGTTTAAAAAAAACACTTTGCAACCTTATTCATTATAGGGTACCATTATTATGTGCCTTTGCTTCTATCGTTTGCAACATACATGCACTTTCCTTCTCTCACATGGTGTTTACTCTTTGCATACTGTGATCACTGTGCCGTGGCCCGAGACGGCGGCCCCTGAAAAATAAATGCATGCTGGCTGGCGGGGTGTGCATTCTTTTCTCTGAAGCTTGTCACCTCCCATGCATCAGTACTTGTCATTGCATTGCGAGTGAAGCAGGGGCAGGGGGTGTACAAACATAAGGCAAGGCAGAGAGACACTCCAGTTCGGGGCGTCAACATGGCGGTGAGGGAGGTGCTTTACTATTTGCTTATGCCTTGCGCTGGTGGCATGCATGTCTTTGCAGGGGGTCAGCGTTTATGATACTTTCAGTCATTGCATCATATGAAATAAAAGGTTGGCACTTTTTATTTCAGTCACACCTGCTCTTTTGTGAACCGGGTCCTTTGAGGCACATCTTCACTAATGGTTATGAGTTGGTAGTAAACAGCAACATCCCTAACATGACTATGTACCGGCACAGAAGTGCAATTGCATTCCCAGATTATAACTCAGTGAGTTGTAGTACATATTTCAAGCCTGTGTGTCAAGGCTTGAATCAAGGCCTGATCGCCTTAGCTGTGAAAACTTTCATACTTGATAAAATGAGAACCACTGTTAAGTAAGATAAAATGAGTACCACTATCAGGTACTGGTAAGGCCTCTTATCAGTGTGAATAGCTTTATGATAAGAATACACACAATTCAATGTGTAAGAAATTTAAGTAATGCAAGCAAACACATTTGAGTGGAAGGAGGGGTACGGGGGTAGGAAAGATCTTAGAAAAACGGGAAAGGAGCCCGCACACTCGTCAAAACTTTCATTCCACCCCACCTCGCACACGTTTTATTCTTAACACATCTGGGCTCTCATGCCTGCAGCAAGGAGCGGGCCCCCGCACCCCGCTGCTCAGGACAACACACCGCATCTCCATCACAGCTCCTCACTCCACACAAACGACGAACCCCAGGCTCACTCAGCAGCCCAAGGACTCATTTCCAGTCCTAAGCATTTCAATTAGTGTATCAAGCCAGAACTAACCCTCCCGCTGCACATCCTCGTTCATAAACAGGACAAAGACACCCACAGCGGGTCGAAAGTGACTAGGAGAAAAAAATGCAGTCTTCGAAATGCAGCGATCCATGAAGCCTACAGGGCAGATGTTAATTTGCATGTTTAATGTGCAACGTACACCTTACAGACCAGAGACATGCTCTGTCTCTATGTATATACTGTTTAACACTATGTGCAACACCCCCTTTCCAGACCCAGAATCAGCGGAAATAAAATTATTACCATTATCGCTCCTGTTCATTTTAATACCAGTGTAGGCTGAGCATTCTACTTTTCCACTTACCTCTGCAGTTAAGCGTGCAAAATATTTTGAAAGTGAATTTTAGCACGTTTGTTGTCACAAGCTCACATGCCGGAAGTTGCACAGCTGGGGCCTGCCAAAAAAACACACTGAGAGAGGAAGTCCCCTCGATGTGGTGGTGGTGGATGTGGTGGTGGTGGATGTGGTGGTGGATGTGGTGGATGTGGTTGATGTGGTGGAGGTGGTGGTGGATGTGGTGGTGGTGGATGTGGTGGTGGATGTGGTAGATGTGGTAGATGTGGTGGATGTGGTGGATGTGGTGGGGGTGGATGTGGTGGATGTGGTGGTGGTGGATGTGGTGGATGTGGTAGTGGTGTATGTGGTGGATGTGGTGGTGGTGGATGTGGTAGAGTTGGTGGATGTGGTGGTGGTGGATGTGGTGGACGTGGTGGTGGATGTGGTGGTGGTGGATGTGGTAGTGGTGGCTGTGGTGGTTGTGGTGGTGGTGGATGTGGTGGATGTGGTGGTGGTGGATGTGGTGGTGGTGGTGGTGGATGTGGTGGTGGATGTGGTGGTGGTGGTGGATGTGGTGGTGGATGTGGTGGTGGATGTGGTGGTGGTGGATGTGGTGGTAGTGGTGGGTGTGGTGGTGGATGTGGTGGTGGTGGATGTGGTGGTGATGGATCTGGTGGATGTGGTGGATCTGGTGGATTTGCTGGATGTGGTGGTGGTGGATGCGGTGGTGGATGTGGTGGTGGTTTGGGATATGGTGGTGGTGGATGTAGTGCTGGTGGATGTGGTGGTGGTGGGTGTGGTGGTGGATGTGGTGGATGTGGTGGATGTGGTGGTGGTGGATGTGGTGGATATGGTGGAAGTGGTGGTGGTGGATCTGGTGGATCTGGAGGATGTGGTGGATGTGGTGGTGGTGGTGGTGGATGTGGTGGCGATGAATGTGGTGGTGGTGGATGTGGTGGTGGATGTGGTGGTGGATTTGGTGTGGTGGATTTGGTGGTGGTGGATGTGGTGGTGGTGGTGGATGTGGTAGTGGTGGGGGATGTGATGGTGGATGTGGTGGATGTTATGGTGGATGTGGTGGTTTTGGTAGGTGTGGTGGATGTGGTGGTGGATGTGGTGGTGGTGGTGGTGGATGTGGTGGTGAATGTGGTGGTGGTGGGGGATGTGGTGGTGGATCTGGCGGTGGATGTGGTGGATGTGGTGGTGGATGTGGGGTTGTTGGTGGATGTGGTGGTGGATGTGGTGGATGTGGTGGTGGTGGTGGTGGATGTGGTGGATCTGGTGGATGTGGTGGTGGTGGATGTGGTGGTGGATGTGTTGGATGTGGTGGTGGATGTGCTGGATGTGGTGGTGGTGGATGTGGTGGTGGATGTGCTGGATGTGGAGGATGTGGTGGTGGTGGATGTGGTAGATGTGGTGGATGTGGTGGTGGATGTGGTGGTGGATGTGCTGGATGTGGTGGATGTGGTGGTGGTTTTGGATGTGGTGGTGGTGGATGTGGTGGTGGTGGATGTGGTGGTGGATGTGGTGGTGGATGTGGTGGTGGTGGTGGTGGATGTGGAGGCGGAAGTGGATGTGGTGATGTGGTGGTGGATGTGGTGGTGGTGGATGTGGTGGTGGATGTGTTGGATGTGGTGGTGGATGTGGTGGATGTGGTGGTGGTGGTGGATGTGGTGGTGGATGTGCTGGATGTGGAGGATGTGGTGGTGGTGGATGTGGTGGATGTGGTGGTGGTGGATGTGGTGGTGGATGTGGTGGTGGATGTGCTGGATGTGGTGGATGTGGTGGTGGTTTTGGATGTGGTGGTGGTGGATGTGGTGGTGGTGGATGTGGTGGTGGATGTGGTGGTGGTGGAAGTGGATGTGGTGATGTGGTGGTGGATGTGGTGGATGTGGTGGTGGTGGATGTGGCAGTGGTGGTGGATGTATTGGTGGTAGATGTGGTAGTGGTGGATGTGGTGGTGGTGGATGTGGTGGTGGAGGTGGATATGGTGGATGTGGTGGTGGTGGATGTGGTGGTGGTGGATGTGGTGGTGGTGAATGTGGTGGTGGTTGATGTGGTAGAAGTGGTGGTGGTGGATGTGGTCGTGAATGTGGTGGTGGATGTGGTTCCAAATCGCTAGGTCAGTCGCCAGCCCCCACTTCACAGCAAAACGAACGTGGGTCTTACCTTTGCATACAACCTTGTTTTCAACCCCTCAAGCCGAAACACTCACCAAAAGCACAGGCTACCAAATTCGCTTGGGCAGCGGAGGCAGCCTACCGCTTCAATTTAATACAGAAAAGTGCGATTGCCAGGTCTAGACGAGATTATTACAATTTCGCCCGCTCAGTCTTCCAGCGAAACACTTGCAGAAATTACTTTTTTTTAAAGAATTATGCAGATCTATTCACTCCCCAATCAAAAATTGTATATCCTATCACGCTTACCCATCCATAGTAACAGCCCTACCATGACTAGCTCTCAAAAGCTGAGTCACATTCAAATTTCTGTGTCCATAGAAGCGCACTTTGGAAAACTGCCTCTTACTACAGTCTTGCAAAGTCTGCAGTCCCTTAACTCAAGAAGGACAGCTTCCAATGGCGCTCAGTGAACTAACCAATGAGTTACCAAGAGCGACCCTGAGGAGAAACACGCGCCTCGGTTTTAGGCGCCTGACAGACCATTGAGAGGAGTTTGAAGACGCTTCACTTCAAGATACGCTCAAAATGCTTTCATTCTTGTGCGAATCCTCCCGGCGCTCTTCAGATACTACTAACCTATGAGGGTCTTGTTTACTGAATATTTACATCACCTTGTAATGCTCTCTTAGTACCAGCAACATCTGTGCAATCTTCATCCACAAATACTGTGACCTGGCTTTTGATAGTAACAGTACTATATAAATAAAACAAGCACTCGCCATGACGCAGGTTTTCTCTTTTAGCCCGTCCTTTTCAGACTGGGCTCCTTGACTTCCTGCTGGGGTAAAAGGTTCCTTATCTCCTTTGTGGGGCCATCTGGACCCATAAAAAAGATAAGAAACCTTTTACCACAGCAGTAAGTCAAGGAATCCAATCTGAAAAGGACGGGGCCTAAAGAGAAAGAAGAACGTCATGGCGACCTCTTCTCCAATGTGTACACACTCTAAAACATAAAATCTCACGAGCTCGACTGCGCATGTGCGCAGTATGCCACGCAAGACCTAAAAAGGCCAATACCTACCTTTTAGAATGATGGGCACACCCAAACTATAAACTCTTCATACTTTTGCGCGCTTAATGGTGCATCCTTCAAAAAAGCATTGGATGATGAAAACAGAGACAATGAAGAGGCCCAAGGAGAAATCTCCCTCCTGATGAATTTGTATCAGACTCTCCAAGCTCACCTGTTTCACTGACTTTCTCCTCCAGTTCTTGACCTCCAGCCTCTCGCCCAATCTGCAATATCAACCCTCTGACTTAGACTAATGGACATATCATCGCAAGTTACAATGTAGTTGGGAGGAGGGGAGGTGTAGTGGTGTAACTTGAGAGTCATGTATCTCCTGACACACTCATCCAATTTTTCAGGATTTATAAAAAGAGGCGGCCAAAGGCAGGGTGGGCCAGTAACTGAAGACCTTGAAAGTACTTTGTTACACTGTAGCTACATGGATGTCATCATATTGTAAAGTTCGGTCATTCACCTCCAGTTCCTGTTGTGAGTAATAGAGAATGTTTTTCTTCTATATAAAGGGTCATTGAACACTACAACAGAAAACGTATAGGCTGTCTAATGTGCTCTTGGCACTAGACCAGGTACACTATATGCAGCAGCCTGTTTGCCAGTAGGTGCAACTTTCACTTAAAGAGCTTTGACACCTTTTGACATGTTAGTCATCACATTCTTACCCAAGTGGATAAACTATCAGATAAACCAGGATAAAACACAACAGCAGGGACCCTATTGCTAGGACAGCCTTCACTGTGGACCTAAGACAAGATTGCAAGAATGGGATCATCAGGAACAGTAGCTGTCACTACTGTTTGCCGAGAGTTTAGTTATTGCCAGTCCAAGCCCCACATGAGTGTCAAAGAAGCTCTAAGAGGCATCCCAGTCTGATGGGACATGTGCAGCATAAGTCCCATTATACTTCCTAAGTCAGGAATGTTCCTTAAAGTGAGTCTTCCCTCTGGTGGCAATTATCATAGCGACCACTCGCTAAACGATGGTCAGGGGTTGGGTCTCAAACTGGATGACCAGAGTGTTTCACGCCAGCGACAGTCTTTTACTTGATCTCAGTCTGCTTCTCAAATGCTTGAGGATGAGTACCTCTGCTGCTCACTCATCGTTTCATTTTTTTTTGTGTTGTTGCCAAACATTGGGAACCTTAAGGTGAGTTGTAGCAACAGTGTGGGATGACTTCCATAGACTTACAAGCTGACCCATTAGCAGAGTGAAAGTGCTATCTTTGTTGATGTGCAAGAGCTTGACGGATATCCTCTTAAGCATTAAAAGACAGTTTAAGTCCAGTTTCTTATTTTTTCCAATTTGCATGGCTTTCTTGGGGGTCTACATGAAGCTTTCAACATCCCGATTTACCGGCAGCCAGTGTGTTGCGACTTCATTTGGGCAGGTTCAAGTTCTTGAGATATTTCTGAAACTCCCACCCCTTTAAGGTGGGCCCTCTGTTCATTTGTAGTTCTTCATGGATCCAGTGGGTTTTGCAAGACTCTTCTCTAGTATGGCTAGCACCACCTCCATGCAAGGGATGTTTACTACCTCCATTAAAGGATATTTTGAGTGCTCATCTGTTTTTAGAAGCAAACAGAATCCATAAGGTGCGTACCAAAACGTGTCATCATGTGCATGTGATATTCTCCTGAGTTCTTGAATGCAATAAATCTATACTCTGCTTTCAAAGCAACGCTCTCTGTCATTCTGAATGATTGTTGCTCAGCATTACAAAATGTTATACACCTCTGCCATTACACCCCTGCTGCTCTGGATGTCTGATACCTCCAATAGATTTTTCACTTTTTTGTTTTGAACATTTGGCATTCTGCAGTCCTGATCTGTGATACTGGTTCCCATTCGCTTACTTCTATCCCACCAATGATTAAATACTTCAACTCAACATATACAATTGCATTGTAGCCAAAACTATAAATTACTTTTACTTTCAAACAAAACAAAAGCTGCTCACAGCTATGACTAAATGCTGCTCAATCTGACAACTACTTCTCTATCACAGTGTTTATACCTTTTTGGGTCTCGCTTAGGCAGGGCATGCGCAGTCTCTTTGAGACTTGCTGATACTCTGTCCATCACCACCCCCTTTTTGCAAGTATCTACTGTAAGGGCTTTCAGCAAACCCATCCGTTTTGATTTGCTCCTTTATGTGCCTTTAGAAATTCCTTTGTTTTTGTCGGTGAATAGTTTACATTTGGACCTCCTTTTGCTGTTTTGGTAACGCCCTGGAGACTGCCTCTGTTACATGAATCACTTCACTATCGACCACACATGTTAGTTTCTTCACACTACTTTTCCTTTTGCCTGGGCATGTTTGGTTTTCCGAACGCGCTCAACCAAGGGCTGCAAATCATGTCTTTATCTTGTTTTCCACTGTCTTCCCTAGCGCTTTTCCAGCCAGAGGCTATGTTGTTTTTCATCCTATTGCATTTTTGGTTTCATTAGCTCAAATGTCCAAACCTTAAAAAATATACTTACTTAATGGAAGTGTAGTTTAAGAAGACGGCTAACATTAGGATTAACCTATTTACATTGTGCTTTTGACAGTGTGATTATTTGAATATGGTTAAAGAGGTAAACATGCTGTTATTGATCCATTTTATGAAAACGGAAGCAGCTTTAAGCTGTGCGCTTTAGGTTTCAATCTTTGGTGAAATAAAACCAATATCAAGGGATGCCTCCTTGTGCTCTCTAAATGTGGTATGTAACGTGAGGTTACTTAACAATATATCCTGCAAGTAGACAGCGCAAAACCACCTTAGCATCAGCGCAGCACCACTTCAGCAGCAGTTAGCATCACTCAGCACCACTTCAGCAGCACCTCCAGAGAACCATCTGAGCATCACTCAGCAGCACCTGGGGACCAGTACAACCCCAGCACAGCACTATCTCTACATCACTCAGCCCCAGCACAGCACCACCTCTGCACCAGTGTAGCACTACCTCACTACCAGCGCAGCACTACCTAGGCATCAGTGCATCACCACCTCAACATCAGCGCAGCACCACTTCAGCAGAAGTCAGCATCACTCAGCACCACCTCAGCACCAGTGCAGTTTCTCCACAGCATCACTCAGCACCAGCACTAGCACACCACCAGCGCACCACCAGCGCAGCCCCACCTCAGCACCAAAGCAGCATCTCTTCAGCATCAGGGCAGCCCTACCATCACCTCAACGCACCACCACCTCAGCATCACTCAGCACCACCTTAGTCTACCCTATGAATATGGCATCTGTTGACTCTCCCCTAATGTCAATCCCCTGCTTGTGTTGTAATTCAGGTACTACTTCCCAACCTCCACTCTCCTGTTGTTTAAGTGCCCCCCTCCCACCCCCCCACCCCAAGGGACAGACTGGGAACCCTAAGCCACGCTGGCAATTTTGCCATGCCAGCTCCCCTGCTGCTTTTGTTACTAGGGGCTGATATAGCAGCACTGCTGCAAAACCTGCCCCCAGTAACCAAAATGTTCCCCACAGCTGCAAAATGACCCTCCCCCTCCTTCCAACCTCCTGAGGTAATGCCCGCTGCGGCAAGTCCAGCCCTGGTCCCCGCCCCATAACAACAACAAAAACTATAACAAA
Source organism: Lissotriton helveticus (assembly GCF_964261635.1). Lineage (NCBI taxonomy): Eukaryota > Metazoa > Chordata > Amphibia > Caudata > Salamandridae > Lissotriton > Lissotriton helveticus. The sequence goes on along the minus strand of NC_136057.1, from coordinate 1,878,534,856 downwards.
CAATCATTAGAACAGGTAGGAAGAAGTTGCCAGCACTGTAAGGACAAAAAACTAGAAGACATTATTTATGTCAATTCTTTTTTTAATCGGGTTGTTCAGTTGTACGTAATGTCTCCTTGGTTATATATAAGGTAACAAAAATAAACACTCATTTTATTATAACTAACTTTTCAACATGCTGCACAGCAGCCACAATGCTCTACAACATAGCTTAAAGACATTGGCAAAGTCAATAGCTCTGGCTAAACACTAATAAGGTCCCAAAGGCAGGACCTATTGGCTATGCCAATGATTGTTACAATAGTCATCCTCATTCTCTGTCTCTTTAAAAAGGCTCATGTCCCCATGGCCACTCACAGAACTCATTGCTGCCCATCAAAACTGGTCGTGGGCTGCTTGTGTTTTGTTAAGAGAGGGCATGCCTTGGCAGTTTGGGCTGGACTGATTTGCGTATGGCTGGGTCTATTCTGAAGTGGCATGGTGGGCAAGCGAATGATGTGTTTGAATGCTGCCCCACGCAATTGCCAGTTGTTAGACTTGTTGCAAGTATCCCCCATCACCTTTTGTGTGTTTGGCCTTTCGACACACACCTGTTTATAAAGGTTCATAGTATTTTTTTGGAGGAGGGGGATTCTCTTCTCATGATCTCACACATGACATCACAAACAACTTTGGTGATGGCATACCTTATCTAGTTCTACAAAAGGCCAGCATATCAAGACATGCCAAGAGTGCAGCATAGTATTTTTACAGGGTGTGATGTCACTTTTATCAATAAATGACACTCTTCACCATAAAACAGGACATAGGGGGTCACATGAAGACACTGTAGGGGTTCGCAATTTCTACTTTTGAAAATATATCGACAACCGGTTGTCAAATGAAATGCAAACCACAAACAAGCATAGCATTTATTAATCCTATAAATAAGAATTAAATCTCGAAACAAGAAATTAACATATTTTCATAGCCTTCTCTTGATGGAATAGTATTGTTGTCTATTGACCCCGCGCCAAACAATGGTCAAATCAACATGGAATGCACTAGTAATTTGTCTATGGACACGGCAGGGGGTGAGGGGCCTAGAGCTAGTCCTAGAATATTTATATGAGCAGCTACTCCATGCATTAGTAAGCATGAGACATCTTCACTGACTTCAGGATGATCCCACCCCAATCATCAAACCCAATACGATTGGCCTCTTCCCACAACCATAAGCAACATTACTTTTCACTGAGACCATGACGGTGCCACATGGACAAACCAGGACAGAGCCATCCTATTCTCCTAAACCAGAGCTCCCATAGAAAACACACTCGTTTACAATGCGATATCCAAGACTTCCTATTTTTGACATATTTCTGAAATATCAGCATACACATCGCTCCCTCCCTATTGTACTTTTTCTTTAAAGCCAAGAACTCAATCTTCCATTACAACAGTGATAAGATCATCAATTAAGCTTCTGTTCCTGAGAACAAGAACCAGGTCTCTTGCTGTCTTCAACAGTCTCCCCCACTCTAACCAACCAGCACACCACAGAGATCAACAAGTGATTTTCCATAATCATTTTAAGATTAATAGGATAACAAATCGACATACAGGGTGTCATCACCAGAATCTATAGCACACCAAACAAACCTCACATCAGAAAAGCCTGGTAGTGACAATAGGTATTGCTTTAGCAATCTGGTGCGATGAATAATTAAATATATATATATATATATAAATATATATATACTAAACCTATGCAACAAAAATAAAAAAAGTTAAAAAAGAGAACATTCACCGTTAAAAACTGCCATCCATAGGCGTGCAATTAAAATGTTTTAAATAACAAAAAAACATTACACATCGTTTTAATCGAAATGCTGCTTCCTGGAAGGTAGGTGCTCTTATAGCAGATTTGAAAATGCTACTTTAGTTTTAATACACATCACTTGAAAAGGTCGCAAAAATAAATGGTACTATGGGCTTTAAATTACTGTAACCTAGAGACATAGTTTAAAAATGCATGAATGACTAAATACATCATAAAGAAAAGAACACAGCATTGTCAAAGTAACGCATTGGCCCTCCAACACTGGTGCTGAAGTAAACTGCTTTCTAGGCAGATCTGCATTAGTGCGCAGTCAAAATGTGGCCACTCACTGTGCAAGAGAGCCAATGGCTGAAGGCGGCTGATCCACCGCCCCATCCTGTAAACTGCGGCGGGTGGAATAAAATTGTGAATGACATTTGCACAGACGAATGGTTGACAAGGACTGGTCCCAAAGCCCCTCTGTTTAAGTATATATGTATGCATTCGTTTTTTGTTATTTTCTTTTTTACTACTTGAGGCTACTGAGGCAGCTAATGTTGCCTCAAGTAGCAGACCTAAAGAGGACAGCAAGCCATTTCCCACTATCATAACAATAATTGTGGATTACAGATCGGCAGACAGTACGTCGCTACCAGAAAATACAGCTTGCTAATCAAGTCTCAATATAGAACAAATGGTTGAAAGCGGAAGAAGATCGAATCCAGCTCACTACAGGTAGCCAGAAGATGATAGTGTCTAAAACAAGAGCCATAGACCAACTTGGCACAGGCAAAATGGTATTAGAGGTAAACAGCAGAGCTACCCAGTGCAACTGCGCCCTCTAAGTATTGGTTAATCAGTCAGAACAGAAGGTAAACAGCAGTACTGAATCTGTAAATCCTTTCAAACCAGTGCGCACCAATCTAGAAATCAACAGCATATTCAGTAACATTAACTCCATCCTAACAGCGGTGAGATAACTTTCATAAAACGTGAAGCAACCACAGGCCTCTAAGTCTAACCTCAAATCGAAAGCACCCACTTGACTGTGCTAGCAGTCAGGATCCTGGACCGATGAGATAACTCTCCCCTTACAACAGAGAAGGCACCGAAGAAGGATTTAATTCTCTGCAATTTACCACACCCTGACCATCATGCACACAAAGGGAACGAAAGCTAATCCCAAGGCAAAGGAAAGGCATCCACTGACAGAATCTCATAAAAATTAAGACCACGCCCACCTCGTTGATGTTAGTCAATCAATCTCTGTTAAATGTATATTACATAGCTGTGGTCAAGCAGACTTGATTAAGGCACATAAACTTGAATTATTTTTTCTAATGGAAAAATGGATGAATGAGGCAGTGATTGACAACTGCACAGGGCATATAAACAGATTGGAGGCGTGGCATTGATCCACAGAAAACAAATTATATGCAAAAAGCTGAAAAACAGCCTTTAGTAGAAGTAAACACAGAGACTACCAACTCCATTAAAATCCACATCATCTACTGCCCCAGGGGAAAACACAAACTTTGTGGAACAACTCACTGCATTTATAACAGGCAAATTGATCTCTTCTGAGAACAACATATTCATGGGTGACTAATGTTCACTTATCCTCATTCTTATTCAACAGTGACTTCGTACAACAATGCCTAATGCCCCATATGTGAAAGGATCAGATCTACAACCCATCCTCACCTTAAGAAGGAATGGATAAGTTAGAATCCGCTATCCTGGTCAACAGGTCTTATCTGTACTTAATCCTATGCGCTCTACGTTCTGTCAAAATAACTGTTAGAGTGCAACTTGAAAACCTAAACAGTGGGTTAGATACCTTAATACACCAATGTCTGTACCTCAGCCCACACAGTACATTCTTCTCTGCAAGCAATCCCTATGGACCAAGATATCAACATATTCAGAATGAATCTGGTGACCAAATCCATCACCAATGACCCGCAACAATGTAAAGAGTAAATGAAAAAGGCAAAAAAAGTATGTTTAAACCAAGAGCGTCTGCCCTTAGAAAGCAGTTTGAGATGGGGAAAGTGCACACCAACTTCTCTAATCTGATTATAACCAAAGATCCAAAGGAGAAATCTGAAAAAACATTGGGCCCGATTACGATGGCGGACAGACTTCAGGCTGTTCACCATCGTCTCCTATTTGGAACCACCAGCCAACAAGGCGGCAGTCCCACAATAGGAAATAGGATGCGACCATCACTGTGGCGGTAGCATCAGCCACCTTTAACACTGTGGCGGGTGCTGCAGCCAGCAGCACCCGCCGCATAGTTAAAAAGGGATGTTTTACATATCCCTGTACTACGTGACAGATGACAGGCACCATGCAGTGCCTGTCACTTTGTAGAGGGACATGTAGAGGGGCATCATACGTGCCTCCCCACACCCAAAGAAAAGGACCAGGGTTGAAGGGGGGCCCGCTACGGTCTTCCAATGTCCATCCCCGCCAACCTTTTCATGGCTGATGAACCACCATGGAAAGGCTGGTGGGTAGGGAGCATCCTAATCCCTATGGTGGTGCCGGGTAGGAACGTTCACCATTTTAGGGATTCGGAGGCCCTCTGCCGCACTGGCGGGCTTAAAGAGCCTGTCGGATGTGTGGCAGTCGGAAACACGGATCCGCCTGCCATCCTAATGTGGTGGGCGGGGAATGGCCTTCCGTTGGCGGTCCTTCAGCCATCGTAACGAGGCCAATATTATTTGTGAAAAAAAAGTGAAAAGGTTGCACTGGTACTCAATTCTAATCCAGAAGATGGACTGACATTTTTACAAGTTCAAAAAGTGAACTCGCCCTGGTCAAATTTCAGAGTATCACAAACTAAAGTTTTACAGACCATTGATGAAACTAGACCATCGTCACATGTCTTCCAGCCACTTAAGTCAACAATAATTAAGGAAATCAGACACTCCATAATACTGTTCTCCGCCAACCTGATCTACTCTTGATATACTCTTTGTTAGTTCAAAGGAAAGTTCAAGAACATCGCAAAACTCTAGTTAAGTAAAAGATACAGGACATCAAACTTCCCCAAACTTACACCACTTCTTTCAAAAGTATTAGAACATTTTGTGACTATGCAACACAAACAGTTTATCTCTGACAACAACCTACCAGGCATATATCAATTAGGCATTAGGTCAGGATGCAGCAAGGAATTAGCCGTTCGGAACATTGTTGATAATGCTCTTAAGGTACTAGATTTAGGTGAAGTAGGTCTTTCTATCTTTCTTGACAATTCAGCTTTGCTTGACACAAGAAACCAATTCACCCTATTAAATGTGTTGATAGAAAGAATGGGCATGGAAGGTGCAAGCCTGAACTGGTTCACATCTTATCTGGATAAAAGCGCACAAAGAATGAAAATAGCCAACTCTCTATCAAACCCATTAATATTAAACCAGGTAGTCTAAGAAAGTATCTTCCTAACACCAACACTTTTTAACTTTTACATGGGACACTTAGTCACACTGCTGAACAACACACACATTTCTTATTGTTGATACACCAATGACACTCAGCTCTATCTCCTCTCAAAGTGACATCACATCTGTAGTTCAAACATTCAAAGATGTACACGCTGGGATGACATGTCATCCCTTTAAGCTTAGCCCTCTAAAAACAGAATCTTCACCAATTGGTCTCCTAACTGCTCCACTCCTATACAACAATGGTTCAACAAGTTGACTCTTCTAAGCCACAAGCCAGAGGATGTTCTCTGTGCAAAAACACTTGCTTTATTCTGGACAGAGCATAATCCTGTTTCCGTGAAATCCCGGAAAGAAGAAAATATGGAAAAGGAAGCAGGTCAGTCTTTTGGCTTTGTCAATGCATGTTTTGCTGTGTCATGTTTTTTGTAAAACGGGTTTGCTGGGAGCTGCAAGACCATCAACTATATAAAAAAAACCCTTAGCTAAAAGCAAACCTATTTTTGTCTATACATAGGATGGCTTCGGTATCCAACTAAACAACTAACACATTTATAAATGGACATTGCGGAAGAAATAACGGATTCGTTAAGTTATTGATTGATTGCCTTTGCTGATGAGTATTTTGGCATTCCTCGTGCAAAGTAATGATGTTTCATGTTGGCCATGTAGGAAGAATTAAGCACTCTGAGAAGTGTAGGTTTAGTTGTCAAGTAGTTTCCAAGGTGTGAATAATTGGGTAGCCCATAAAAAGAGGCAAGAGAGACAGCCCTCTGGGACTTGAAGGTCCCTGGGAGACTTAATTGTGTAATTGCACGCCTTGGTTGGTCCTAGTATGTCCTTAGCAGTTTAGAGGCTCTGGTATTTGTCAGTTTGTGATGTGGTTTCTTATTCCTTCTCTTTTTTCATAGTTTAGCTAAAAAGTAACTTGATGAAATGACAGCTTAATTAATTAAAGCTTAATAGACTTATAGACTATATCATGCCAGACAGAGTACTTTTGAAGGATATGTTCTTATCGATTTTTCTTGTATATAATACACCATTACAATAAAATCAAAATGGCAATCTTGAAATAATAAATACATTGTTTTCCCCATGCTAAGGAAGTATGCCTTACCAGTGGCAGTTATCACTGTTGCTCTCTTTGCCACTGGACTCAAGCTAGCCTGGCTGATGAAGGGTGTTACCCAGAAACCGGTCCCAGGATGCTCGTTTCTGGTTCAGGGAAGACATGGCTTGGGACTTTGGGCTGGACTGTTCCCATGAGGCACAGGGTCATGACTGATTTGCATATAGCTAAGTCTGAACTTAGGTGGTGAAGTGAGCTAAAGAATGATGATGGATTCAACCCAAATCTGTGACTGGGGGCGAGTGTCTGAAAAGTTTTAGCTCTCCGTCCATCATCTTCTAGTGTTTGCTCAGTTACCACAGATGGCACCTGTCTACACAAGGGCAAAGACTTTCATGCCTGCGTCAGTGATGCTCCTTCATGTAATAACAGTGACTCCTTTCTAGGAAGAGTAGCAGTAGATTTTACAGTGTGTTTACTGTGTTTCCACAAAGAATTAGGCTGAGTGAAGTCTATGATTATAAGAGTTCTTTGGATCAATTTTTAGAGATTAATTATTGGAGCACACGGACAAAAGCATTTTTGTGGTCAGAACCAGCCCGATTTGCAGAATCAGGCCTTTACCGACCACAAAAATGCTTTTTCATAAGTACAAAGCACAAATTGCGATTGGTAACATGTTACTGAATCGCAATTTGAGTATACCGATCCGCTATTTGGAAGAGGCCTGCTTAGGACATCCCTTCCTAATACCAATTCAAAGTGGTATGTATGAATGTTTTGTGACCAAATTACAGTTGGAAAACATTACTTTTTTACTGTAACTTCAAGGGTAATGGTCCAAGGGACTACTGCCTGCTCTTAAAAAATGAAACTTAAACGTTTCATTTTATTTGGGAAACATATCCTGTTTTCCTTTAAGGAAAAGGGGCTGCATTTAATAAAAATAAAAAAAAGCATTGCTTTATTAAAAAGCAATCACAGACATGGCGGTCTGCTGACCCCAGCAGGCCACCATCCCTGTAATGGCAGCAATTCCTAATGGGCTGCAAATTGCGACCTACTTAATTTAATATTCATCGGGTAGGTCTATGTGACCCTATTAGGAATCACTATTGCTAACTTGTACATTCTTGTACAATAGGAATTGCTATGTCCTAATTGCAATTCAGAAAGAATCGCAGTTCGAAACTCGCAAGCCCTAAATTCTGTACATATGGCCCATTGTTTTTAAAAGAAAAGGCGTGTCGATGAGGTATGAAAATTACCTAACCGAAGTTTTGGTGAAATTAAATTAAATTGAATAATTTACCTGTGAACTGTCCGATAAAATATTCATTGTAGCATGACATTATACAAATGACCATTCTGATGTCTGATTTGATAGTTGTATTTGATGAAATAGGGATTCTAATTATGTTGTATATATATTGCTATTTGTAGATTTGAGGAATAACCCACTAGGAGTTCACAGGTCCTGGTGATGGACAAAGTGAAGAGAGGACTGAAACGTAAACTCTTTGTGATTATTTAATGTCATTTTTGTAAAAATGTATACTGGCTTTATGTTCACTTTGTTACAAGTCTTTTTGTTACATGATCAGTCTTTGTTATGTAAGTCTGTTCATATCAAAAGCATGTTTTTGTGGTGATTGTGTTAACACTGTCTCTGACTCCTGCCTCATCGTTTACATTTTGCATGGTCTGTTTAAAGCAGCCGCGGCCCGTGTAGGTAAGAGCGGTGGGGCCGGGTGCGGGGAAACTTCGACAGACGCCAAGCAAAAATTAAATCATTTATTTTATTTTACCTCACAGTTGTCTGTCGGATCCTCCCCCCAACCTGGCTCCACCACTCTTACCTGCATGGGCCGCGGCTGGTTTAAAGTTTGCATAGAAGTTCATGACTTTGAATGATTCTTTTATACTAATTTTTGTAAGTCATAATAAAAGGTATAGACACTAGTTTTGAAATCCTCTTTTTCTTACCCTTTTCTTAAACTCAATAAGCTTTTAATTGTGTTAGATGTTATTTATTAGGTTCTTTGACTTTGAATTGTGTCAGCTAGGAGCACTCTTCTGTTGTAACTATTCTGCAACAAAGCTCTGATCAGGAGCAGGATCATTCACCTGGTCAACCCAAAGGTGACTGTGGACCCAACAGTTCAGTTCACTTTTACTTTTTGCGGTGAGGATGGATGAATGCTGCAGCGGTCCTACTCCTGTGGTGATGGCTTGTGAGTTGTTGGGCTGCGGTGGCAGCCTCGCTGTAAACATTAAGAGGTTTTCACTGCTTGTCTTGCGGCGACAGCTCTTATTTTCAACCGTTATGGTCTCACTAGGCCAGCTGCCGAAGGAACATGGGTGCGGCAGGTGTGGCCTCTGGGTGGATCGTGATCTTGTGGAGGGCTTCTATAGTGACAGCCTCCAAGCTGATCAGGGTGCTCACCTAGGCGTTGATGGGGCATTTGTACTCCAACGTTGGCAGAGGCAGCATCAATCTCTTAGTCTTGCCAGATTGCTAGTCTCACTAGATACTTAGTTGTTGCAGAAAGACTGATGCACTCCATGACTAGAACACTTTAAAGAGATCAGATCAGAGAACCCCCTTCCACACATGGGTTGCTCGTGGCTTTATCTGGTGCAGTCTCATGCACTCTCCAGCTACTCTCCCCACCATTAACACACTGGAGTTCTCCTCTTGGATAGTCTCCAGAGCCAGCACAGTTCTTACCTCCCTCAGAAGATAGACTTTTAGGCTCCAGGGAGGCACTAAGTTCCACACGCAGAAAGTGCTGACTTCAGGTGATGTTACCTCACCTCTGCAAGACTGGATGTCATGCCAAAATCAGCCTCGTTGACACAGATGACCTTGGAGTACTCTGCGGAGTACTTCCTTCCTTAGTCGCAAAGAACTGGAATCTGGAACAAAGTAGAGTGATTTAGATTTCCCCTTTTTACTCATTGTCCAGAAAGAGTACGACAATTCAATGTCTAAGGTTTCAGAACTGGTTTGGGGTGGTCTTTTTAAAATGGTATTTATTTTCTGGCTGTTCCTCAGACACGGCCTTTGTGAAAGGTGAAGATTCTTGCAGCAGGTAGCAATGATGCTGGTTCCAAGCATGAGTGTCCAAAACAATGGCACAATAAAGAGTGGGATATGGTTGTTATCAGCCTCCCTGAATCAGTAATCAAGGACAGGCCCTGCCAGGAAACTTTCTCAACTTGAACAATTGAAAGTGCACTCCTATCCCTCACCCTACCATCTACTAAAGGGCAGTTCTCAGGAAGAACTAATCAGCAGCCTTTTTCTAACAAGATCCTCAATACATTTCTAACAGGAGGCTTGGCTATGTTCTTCTTTGCAGACTGGGTCTCCGCCCTCCAGCCACAGGAATGCATTCAATACACTTCTGCTTTATGGGGAAACTGTAGCCACCTTCCATCTTGTGCCATATTAAACCAGGGGCTATCCAAAAGGGACCACCATGCACACACCGCTCCCAACCTAGTTGTGTAGCACACTTGCTGAACATACATGCATATATTTCTCTCCCTCTCTCTCTCTCCTGTCTTCCTCACTCAGAGAAAAAGGTCTGGTCATACTACTGATTAACAAAACACAGTAATCTGCCACCACCGCTTTATGTATCTCACTTCACACATTGACAGTAGTCCTATGCCCACACTGAGAGTACTTGTGGTATGCCCCTCCAGGTCACAGGACTAGATCTGGACCTTGCATTACCAGGGATATATCTAGGTCTCTATGCGCATGTTTGATTAGCGTGATGTGAGGGTGAAATAAAAAGTCAGGACACCAGTTTCACAAGCAGTCGGGTACTCAGGGCATGGTACATGCCCGTTCACCATGAAGGTGTTATTGCCATCTCAAAAGACATGCATCCCAGATCATTCTACAAAGACTATTACTCCACCCATGGAGTAAAAGTCCACATTTGTAAAGCGCACAATCACCCATAAGGGTCTCTAGGCGCTGGGGGCCGTCGGGAAGATTAAGCGAGCTATTGCCCAGAGTCACATGGTGCTGGGCTAACCTGCCGCCGGAGCCGGGGATCGAACAGTGGTCCCCAGATTCCAGCGTCAGTCGCCCTAGCCGCGGCACCACACCTCTCCCACTAGTACAGTACAGTAATCTGGAAAGACCACCTGCATTCCCATGATTCATTCCGGTTTCATGCTTCACTGTGGAATCTGGGCCTTGTAATGAGATAGACCATTTCAACAAATTGGGATTCTCACACTTTGTTGCTTCCAACCACTTGAGCGGCGTATACATCACATTCTTAGTTGCTAAGTGGTTGTAAGGCGTGCATCTTTGGTCCCATGGCTGGTCACAAAATTCCAATAGTACCCAGTGAGTCCTGAAAAGGCTCTCACTTGAGTTTGGGTGGTGGGCACCTCACACTCCAGTACAGACTGGATCTTAAAGTCCAGCCGGTGGAACTTCCCGTTGCCCAAGGTGGACTACAATGGCCTGCCCCAAGTGGCACTTGGGTGTCTTGATGTTCAGTTTCGTCATCTGTATCCTGACCACCACCTGTTCCAGCTGCTTCATGTGGTCGTCCCATGAACTGCAAAACACCACAATGTCACCCAAGTAAGGCACACAGAACTTTTCTAGCACTGAGAGAACATGACTAGGCTCTCCAGTTTAAATCGGAAAAGCCCAATTTCAGCCTATCACAACAAACACTTCCATGTACGGTTTAAACCATAAGATACTGCTTACTTGTTTCCTGGACCATACCAAAATGGTACCCGCATATAGTCACTGTGATGGGGTCCCCAGTCAGGACCAGGGCACAGGGAAGAACTGAAATTGTGGAGCTGGAGGCGGGAAATCATGGAAGGTAAGGACTCTTCCAAAGTGATGTCTCCTTCAATGGGGCAGGTTTGTAGAGCGTCCAAGGAAGAGACCTGCTGTTGTTGCTGAGAAGTTAGCTAGACACTGCCCACCACTGCAACCTACCATTTGCGAGGAATCAGAACAGATCTGCTGCAGGGTAAGACTGCTCTGTTAATACGCAGGGGCTTGCCCAACGAATAAAGATAATGCAGCTTTACAAGGGCAGCTTTTGTATGGCTGACTGCAGCATATCCTTTCTGAAATTAGACAACAGTTTGCCTATACGACTCACCCGGCAGATCTGTGCATGGGCGGGGCACGGAGTAGAGCGTACAAGACTGTTCCGCCCTTAACCATTTATCAGTATATTACCTTCCATCGAGGGCGTTACAGCCTAACGCCTGCAGAGAAGCCAGTGTTCCCCATCCATCGTGGTTCTCAATGCAAGAAAACCAAATACAAGAGCTTTGGCTCACACTGCATCCTTGCTGTCTTTCTTTTCTCCCCAGGAACTGTTTCCATTGTAGTTCTTTCTCATATGGGTGAATGAAAGGTATTTGGGGCTCATCTTAGAGGCAATTGTTGCTGAAAGGTACATGTGCAATAGACCTTTCTACAGCAAAATGATTACTGGGGAGGTGTACAATTTGTGTGCGTTAAAGTCCTCCAAACCAGTGTTTAATTTGCATAAGACTGAGTGCCGGGGCCCAAACAGGGTTGGACTGGCCTACAGGGCAATCAGGCAGTGCATGATGGGCTAGTCTGACAGGTTAGTGTGTGATCCAATTTTTGGCTATTTGTGGGCCCTTTTTATGGTCTGCTATGCTGTGTTTAGGTTTCGCCTACAGAGTGCTTGCAAAAATGTCTTGTAACTAAAACAATCTTGAAAGGGACTTAGAGCCTGCCCATTAATTACCTTTACTTACCATTGGTTGGCTCCCACGTCTCTCTCATTTGCTTACTGGACAGTGACTCCTCCTCTGCTCCAGCTTCTTCCCTGGGCTCCATGTGTGACTATGACGTGGAGCTTGGACCAAGTACTACTTCCTGCCTGTGCCTGCACGCCTGCAGAGGTACTCTCTTTTCAACTTTGAACTGTAGTTCTCCATCAGAGTGCCTCGCTTTGCAGACTACCTCTAAACGTCCTTTCCACCCGAACTGCATGTGTTACTGCTTGCCCTGTTCCCCCCACGACTTCCTCCTCTCGCTGCTTGCAGGTTCTCACCTCCCTTTGCCTGTCCCTTCCACAGATCTCTTTCCCCAACACCATTACCAGGGGTATCTTAAGGTTTTTGGGGGCCCTGGGACAACCGTATTTTGGGGGCTCTTGTCCTGAACAGCTTTGAATTCATGATCCAGTTCCAGTTCTTTCATTCCCTCTTTGGCCAGGTCCCTGACAATGCACAAGCACCCTCATCGAAATTCTAAATGGGTTTACATCTAATATTCATGGATAGTGCCATGTGTTTTCAATATTGTAACACCGCAGCAGCGCACGAATATTACTGCAAATAATCACTGTAACTCCTCCCATTCCTCATATGTGAGGTCCTGTTGTGATCTTCAAGGAACTTTTTTTTATGCATGCTGCATAAAACAAACACACTTTCTTTTGCAAAATGTCTGTAACAGACTCTCACACATCACCCAGAGAAAAAATAAATCAAAGGAAAACAGTATTTAAAACAATCTATTAAATAATTATTTCAGGTCATGTACAGGTGTGCAGAACAGATCTGGCTAGATCTGTGGGCCCCTGAAAGGCTGAGGCCCTGGGCCGGAGCCCACTGTGCCCATGCTTTAAAACGTCTCTGACCATCACTGCTTTCCCCTTTGTTGCCTGCCTACCCCATAGCCGCCTCCAACTGCCCTTTCACCGCCCACATTTGTTTCTGCTTGCCCTATTCCCCTATGACCTCCCTTCGATCTCTGCTTACTACCTCTCACCTCCCGTTTCTTGCCCCGTCCACAGATCCCACCTCCAACCTGTCAGTGATTTTCCACTCAAGGCAGCTGTCTCCAACTGTTCTTTGCTGCTTGTTTTGGTCCCAAAAGTCAGTTTTTTTCTCCTGATGACCCAGCCCCTTCCATTTTTTCTCCCTCCTATCCACCAGCCCCATCACCCTCACCGGCCCTCCGAGACATGCAATTAGGTAAGTCGCAGGTGTACTGTGTGCTCTTGTGCAATTAAGCATTTTAAGGTTTAAAAAAAGCGCTATGACGCGGCCAGCATTGACCGTGTCATAGAGCTTAACTTTTTTATTTGTCATGTTGCACAGCAGCTCATGCTGCTGTATATATAACATGTAAAAATAAATTTGACAAACCCAATAGATACCGCATAGGCGAAACATATTGACTTTTCCAAATGCTTGTTTTCTATTATTTTTCTCAGATATTAAAATAAACATTCCATGCAGCAAGCACAAATCCATGCAGTCTCTCATAGGTTGCAAAACATTTATATAGTGTGACTTTACTAGCTCTATTCTCCCCCAATTTCCAGACATGGCCCACTTTTTTAGTTCTCCAATTAACTAATGTGGGTCATCTTTATTTTGGTACCTAGGACTATTTTCAGTCCACGTCTGACCCTGGCCCTAAAGTGCTGCTCAGAAGCCCAAGGCCGGCACTACCAAAGGTTAAGGAGCCACATACCAAGGCCGAGTAGTTTTGATTCCAAATCATGCCTCCTCAATCCACCACTATACACTCCTTGCCTCTTTAAATCATGCTTGGAGGTTGTTATTCTTCCTTTTTCACAGTTTTTCTGTCTTTCTCTTCCTTCTTTCCCCCTTATGTGGTTTGCTCGCTCTTGCTCTGGATCAAAGTCTGCTGAGATAAAATAAGTTCCAGTCCCCAAATATGAGTGCAGACGGATCCCACCTGCAACCACCTGCTCAAATTAAACACTGCTCCAAACCGCTTTTCTCATAGTTTCTCCAGATCAGAAAAACAAAGAAGTGAAGTTGTGAGCATTTGATGGAGCAAGGACTCATGAAAAGGAGACCTGCTCGAAAACAATCTTCTCATGTAACCTCTAACCCTGTATTAAACCTGTATTGTTGAAATAATATACACAACAGAACATTTATGAGAAAAAAATTAAGCTTGCCTATGTGTTTTACTAATAAGTAAATCAAGTGTAATTCTAATATGGCCACTAACCGAAAATCTTTAGTGCGCATGCGTCTACTGCATCTACGTAGTATGACATATCTTTTGCTTGGAGGGAACTTTCTTCATTTGCGCAAAAGTTAACAAAATGGCCGCTTGAAACTCACATGCTTGCCACCTGCTTGCCGAAACACTAAACTCAGCTATTTTACTAATGCTAATGCGGGGAGAGTAGCAATAAGTAAATGGGATTAGAGTAGAGATAGGTGGTATACAGTGAAACCATTTATTTATGATTTTAACATTTGTCTTTTTGACTCTTTCAATAGTACTTATTATGGGCCTCGAAACGTGAACCACAGTCTATTCCCTCTCGTTCTACCGCACAGGCATAGTGAAATCAAATTGGAAGACACAATGTCAATTTGAACGTCGTCCAAGGTTGCTGATGGATACTATCCTGAGAACCGGAACGACAGTCCACTAAAATGGATGGGAACCTGCAGATTTTTTATAATTTGTGACAATTACATTTCGAATGCGGGTGTGAAATAAAGTTTGAATAAAGAATTAAGGGGATGGGCTTATTAACAAAGGGCTAACTGAAAGGAGTAATATGTAAGCATGGTGCGATGATCACCTCCCCTTGCCTGTCCAATCAGAGTTAGTATTTTCATAAGTTTGAAACATTATTGGGTGGTACTAGCATACAGAAAGGTATAATTGAGGTAGTTTAGTTGGTTAGTTAGAAGTTCCAGACGGAGATGATGAAGCATGAGACTGGGATGCTGTCGGAGTGACGAGTGATGCTGAAGAAGAATCAAATCGCCGAACCAATTATCTAAAGCAAATAAATAATAGAAGTAGATTGCGGAAGAATCTCGAGGAGGAAGAGAGTGTCAGAGAGTCGTCTGTCCTGTCCTGATTACTGTCCTAATTCCTGTCCTGAAGCCTTTGTTCGCCAGATCTATCCTTGGGGACCCTTACCAATTCCTAGGCCTGGGAGTTGGTTTTCAGACCATTCTAGGTAATTATAATTATATCTGTGTATGCGCTTATGTGCTTTTCTCTCTATCCTCTCCTTTTCATGCAGTGTCATTTCAAAGTATAACTGAATGCATTTTGATTATTTGAAATCGTATGTCATTTCACCATCAACTAGTTCAAATAATGGTCCATTGACCAGAGGAAAGAACTTTTTGATCAGTGAAAAGATGAGTTAGGGGCTAGAGATAACCAATCTAGAGAATTACAAAACATGACCCCATCGGTTATTGTCAGTGTGTTGTGATTGAATTTATGGGCCCAGGTGAGTATGTGGTGTTAGATTACCTGTTGCTGGTAACCCGCTGGATCAGCAGCATACATCAATAAGAAATGCAAATTAGTAAAAAACAAATGTTATGTCACTCCTCTTGAAGCTGGGTGAGACTTGTGACATTCTCCCAGGGAGGCGGGAAGGGTGGTGGTGTGTGAATTGGCACAGAAACATAAATAGCCCCAGGCAGGATTGTTGACAAGCTTCTGTGCCTTTGTATTTAAGTAGGGAGGGAGGTAACTAGCAGGCTAACTAATCTTGTTGAGTGCCAATCTTGTTGAGTGCCATTGATTAGAGTGTGTGCAGTGTGCTTGCATTCATGATTTCTTCCAGAGCAAGAAACCCCACATTCTGAAACATGTAACACACCTGCCAAGACCAATACCCCAGGGCTATTATGTATTAAAAATATATGAGGTGCAGTTACAATAGCATTTGAGTGTGCCTCTGTGCAGAGTTTAGGACTGAAGCATATATAATTGAGGTAGCATGTCTTGTGTGGCTAATTCCAGTTCTTTAGCCAAAAGTGCCTTGAATACCCGGACGTATGCTTTCACTTGTAACACTGTAACCAAAAGATGAAATGTCTGAGCATATAAAGTGCTACTGGCTGGAAATCCCACAGTGGCTGAAGGTGTAACACGTGTCACCTGTGTGAGCATCTGTGCCATCGTGTTTGTGTGATTGTAGGAGGACGGTGAGGAAGTTGCTCTATTTCCCAAGGTTGGAGATTGACATTTCTTTCTTATTAACAATGAAAGTAAAACAGCATAATGACAATAAATGAGAGAGATACAGTGTTTTCTTAAGCCTTTTTGGTGTCCCGGGCGAGATATATTTTGGGGCCCACTGTTCATAACAACTTTGAATTTTATTACCCATTTTCTTATCTTTGAAGCAAATATGATGCAACACAATTTTTAAAAAACAGGGTTCACATAAAAAACAGTTAAAGTATGTATTATCAGGGCTCACAAAATCCAAAAGATGCCACTGGATAAAAAACGGATACATACTCAGATGTAGAGGCAGGCAGAGAGGAGAGAGGCTGAGATATGGAAATAGACAGAGGCCAGTTAAAAAGAGAAAAAGTTTACTTTCCCAGGGGGGTAATTGGAAGGTGGGGGTCCTAGGCAATTGCCCACTTTGCCGATGCCTTATAACATCTCTGGAGTGATGCTTGTCATTTGCCACTGATTTTGTCTTTACAGTGAGTAAGCAATCTTTATTTCTTCAAGAGTAAAAAACTGTGTTCAGGACTATGCGGACACTGTGGGACTACAGGGGGAGGGGCGAGGGAGGGTGGGAATTGGGGGGAGTTCAGTATTATTTGGTATGTCTTTGTTATGGCATTTACAAAAGTCAATGGCTTTCATGGTCCTATCTGGTTTGATTTTGCAGATACCTCTGGTGTGCAGAGCCCTGCGATGCATGTGCAATTTGACAAATAAAATATGTTATTTTTTTTAAAAAGGGTAAAATACTGTTCTGTCTGAATCTTGTAAAACTCCTCACAGTGAAATGATCTCTCGTGGGTGACTCTGGGCCGGATTAGGAGTCTGGTGGTCTTCGAACCATTGTTGCGTTGGCACCAGACTCACTGCCACAGACCAAATGGTCCACCGGCTGTATTAAGAGTTTGGTGGTTTGACAAACAAAAGACTTCTGGAGCACCACCAACACCACCAGCCGTTCGACGATCGCCTCAACAGCGGTCGGGGTAAAACAGCTGTCATAGGGCGGTACAGAGGGTTCACCACCATCTGAATTACGAGGTGACTTTCTGACGAGCCGACCAAGGCGGTGGGACCGCCTGCTTCAAGTTGGCAGAATCAAAGGATTTGGTGTGCATACTCATCCATTTCCATTTTATCCCTTCAGTTATAGACTTGGATACCTTCCTCCATGGATCCCCTTCACAGCAGGATCTTGACCGAGACGAAAACGACACTGGTGGCATCAAAATCCAACTACGCCCATTTTGTACTATTTACCCATTGATTGGACTGGGCACTTATGGTCCAGATTCCAGCAATGTAAAAAGTACTGGTAGTAAGTATTTTTTCACGTCATGCATATGTGTATACTGCAGTCAAAAAATACACACCTACATTGAAACATGAACAAATAGACACCACAGTCAGAAACACCGCTGCCAGCCCTTCGGGAACAATGTAATATGGCAGGCGAAAGGCCGCTGCAACATTCCTGGGACCACCGCCATGGCGGTCGGATGGTCAGACCACCAAACTCACGATCAGGCCCTCTGTCCCACCTGAAGATGCTTTATAATCAGAAGGTGCATTCCAGCCCCCGGTGCTCAATATTACAACTACACAAGGCATACTAACATTGTTTAGGATTGCAGTCACTTCCTCTATGTATCGAAATGCATTGAGTGAGAAAAATATTTAAACAGGTTCAATTAAAAGATCGAGATGGAGATGGAGAGAAAAGGCTGGCGTGCTAAAGAAAACTTGCTTTCTTCTCCTGCCCTTCACACCTCTGCACCTTTACTTTCCTATTTCCCGTAAAACTTCCTTGTTACTCTCCCTGCTCACTCTATTGCTTCTCATCAAGTCACCAAAAGCTTCTCTCACCAGCAGATTGTTGGTGTTCCGAGTGAGGCACCTTGATAGTTTAGCTGGCCAATCAGGAAACAGAACTATCCCACACCTCTGCCCCCCCCATGCCCCATACCCCCCAGCCAGAGCACATGGCAGAGAGCTGACTGTCACATGTTGCTGCTCTGCTTAACTGCCCCCATCTGCATCCCTGTGGGTGAAAAGCAGATTGAATACTGTTCCACTTCTTCTCTCCCAAAAACAGAGGCGTTAAACAGGTGACTCTTGATATTTCATCCTCTTATAGCAGCAAAGATGTGTTTTCATTGTCTGTAATTCTCCTTTATACACCACATATGTTTAATATGGTACAAACACAATAAAATATTAGTGTATTTTGTAAACACAGGAACAGTATTGTCTCTAGCAAACATTTCTGGCACCAAAATATATAAGCACTAATAAGCATTGCTGTCTGAAATTGGGAAGACACTGGAAAATACCCACTGTAATTCACACAAAAACCCACTGAAAACAGAAAACCCTAAACAAAGTTCACGTGGTACTGGAAAGTGGCAGGGGCAATTTTCATCCCAAAGGGCATTACTCTAAATAGAAATAATCCGCTACATGTAGGAAATGCTATCTACTCCTTCGCACCAGATGCTAAAGCAAGCTGCCTGTAGCCAATGGTCAGATCAAAGATACTCAAGAAAGCTAGCAGCACCCTGCTGGTCCACTAACCCATCAGTGCTGGGAATTGGGTGTGCATATGTTTTGGTCATCTCATTGACATACCCATAGTTCACAGAAAATCACAGATCTGTGAATCCTAATTTCCTCAGTCTTGTTTGTCATTGTCAGGATGTTCACTATAAAATCCTTCTGTGGGTATAACTTAAGCTGGTTTACATGGAACACCCTCTTTTGCTCCCTTGTTAGACCTAGGGCCCTCAAGTCATTAACTTCAGCTACCTTCTGTACTACCTTGTAAGTCCACATCACTTATTCTACAAAGCTCTTGGGTAAATGGGCTGCAGTACCAACACCTCATGACCCTTCTGCTACTCACTTAGTTTCATTTTCTGGCCATACCAATGCTTCACCAGTTCTTGGTTTGCCTGAATGATTTTCTTTCCCTGCCTAATGTATTATGTCATTGACTTCCTGAGGCCAATCACATAGCCCAACACATCCTTCTGGGGTGACCTGAAGGCTCCTTCCCACTCTTATCCGGCTACAGTGAGAAGGTCACACACTGGGAGCCTAAACAGAAGCTAAAAGGGATTTAACAACACCTTTCTGTAGAACTTCTCTGTATGTGACAAGAGACCGAAGATCATTTCACTTCCTTCTGAAGTTCTCGAGAGTGCCATTCATGCCCTGATGGGTCTTTTTACATTTTTCCACCAAACCATTGATTTGAGGGTGGTATGCTGTGGAGAAGGTGGGTCACTCTAGCTTGCTTCACATCTCTCTCATATAGGAGGACGTAAAGGGTATAATTCAACTCTTGAGATGATACCTAGAAGTGCCTTAGCTACTACTTTTGCAGTTGTGTCCTCGGATGTACTACCTATGGATATCTGCAGGCATGAAACACCACAACCAAGATATACTTGTTGCCTGATGCTGGGGAGATTGCGGCCAAACGGACCAACAATGTGAAAGCTTAACTGGTCAAATTGAACACTTACTACTAGCACCTTCTGACTTCCCACTAAATTGGCTAGTAGGACATGTTCTACAGAACCTCTTTGTGTCTCACCGCATCCCTGGCCAGCAGAGAAAATAGTCCAATTTATCCTGCCCAAGTGTTCTGCTATGGGTAACTTGAGGGCCAGAGACAACAGGAAATCTCTGTGTACTAGGGAAACCACTAACCTCTTGCTAGTGCATTTTTCAGGATTCACAGGCTCATTGTACACCTAACCAGCCAACATGCCTTCCAACCCACTCCCTGACTGACCAGTTCCTGGGCTTCCTTGAAATGTTCCACAAGAGTATAGCACTTAATTTGTGTCTGGTGAAATTTCTCCTAGGTATATCTCCACCAGCTAATAAACTCTGCATCAGTGGCAGTCTGTCAGGCACCAACACCTGGTTTGCTTTGGATGTCTCATCCTGCTCTCCCTCCAGAGAAGAGCAAATGAATTCCATGACCTGTGCCTTCTCAGATTCTGCCCTTATCTGTTGCCAACCTGTTGGAAAGTGGTTTATTAGTAGGTACAGGTCAGTACCTTCAGTTAGTAATAACACCAAAATCACAAATAAGGTTCAGTCAATTCTCAATAAATTAATCCGTGCTCAACCCTTAGTAGCTTGGCTGATGAGCAATTAGGCTTAATTTAGGAGACAGGTGTGTAAAGCATTTAGTATCACCAAAACAGTAACTAAATCCAACACCAATTTATAACACATAGAGAATAGTTTTATCTTTAAAATGACACCAAAACGACAAAAATCCAATGAAGGAAACCGGAGATATGAATTTTTAAAGTTTACATTTAAAAAAAAAGTGTTTTCTAGTGCCTAAAAGTGAAAAGTGCCAACTGACTGGGACAAAGTCAAAGTTTCAGGCTGACTGCGATGGAGCACGGGTCATCTATGATGCGCCGTAGAGCTCAGTCAAGTTTTTACCTTCTCACTTAGCCACTATTGTTGAGCTTTTTCTCTTGATATCAAGCGATCGGGTCCTCGGATCCGGATTTAGGATCGATAATGCCGGCTCGTTTAAGCGCAATGCCTCGGTCAGTCCTGTAGGTCTTTGTCATCAATCGCAAGGAGCTCCGGAGCTTTCAGTGAGACAAACCTGCACGGTCAGGCCTAGTCGGGGTTTGACGTCGCCGGCTTCACTCTCATCATCAATGCAAGTCTACTCAAGCAGCTTTTGTTGGCAAAAAGTTCACAGACTTTCAGATCTTCTTCTGAAAGGTTCCTTGAGGGTCAAAAAGGGCCCATAGCACCAGCCAAGGGTTCAGAAATTCTGGTCTGCCTCTTGGAGTCTGGGTCTCTAACTCCCACAATGTACCCGGCCAATCCAAATAAAATACAGGTGAAGCTGGTCAGCTGATGTTGTCCTTGTTGGAGATAATGCAGGTAGCTTTTACCAGCACTTTTTTACCTGTTGCTGACCAGGGAGTCCACTCCTTTATTTTTATCAGGTGCAGTCCCTCTGAGTGCAGTCCTCTCTTGTGCAGTCCAAGGGTCCAGAAGGGCAGTCCTTCTTCTCCAGATGTTTTCAAGCAGGGATCTGAGGTTCATCGCAGTTCTCCCATATTTATTCCATATTTTGGGCTGGCAAGAGGGAGTGCACCCCAACAAATGAGGTTCAAGTTGCCACCTTCTGTCATTACCACTTCCTGGGAAGTGTGGCATATTTCTGTCCCAGAATGCACATCTCAACAAGAATCAAAATGAAGAAAATCTTCGTTGGAGTTCAGGTCTGGCTAACCCAACCCACAGGTGTGGATGACTTTTCCCTACACTTCCCTTCCCGCCCCTCTCCAAATCTAAACAGAGGGGCTCCCATCTGGCTGGGGATCAAGAAAATGGGGGAAGGCCTGGATCCCTTGTTATTCGGTCTTCCTCCTTTGAAGACCAGTTTATCTCCCCAGCCCCCTTCCTGTCCTGGCATCTGCAGGAAGCAGATCTCCTCCCACCAGATGGCTGCATTGTTTCAGCCCCAGGCCTCTTCACACTAATCAGGGAGCAGCTTGGCTTAGGCTGTTAAAGGCTGGCCAGTCAGAAGAGGCTGCTACAGGGCTGTTTAACACCTTGGCTGCTATTTTTATTCCTCCCCTATGCTGGACCTCAATGTAAATGGGTGTGGTCATGACGAGCTGAGCTCGTCATGAGCACCGAAGGGGTTAAGGTAACTTCAGGAAAGCAAGTTCTAAAACTACTTTCCTGCAATAGTTATGATAGATCCGACCTTGACAAGTTGTTGGATTTATTGTAACTGATATTTTGATGATGTTGCTAGCTCAATCCTGCCAAATTGAGACTTTATTAGTTTAATGAAGCTTTCCAATGTTAGCCTATGGAGCTTGCAGAATTAAAAAGAGTAAAATGACTTTGGCTGTTCTTCCCTCACCAGGGCATATAAAACATAATTTATAATATTCCTGCTTTTTATAACAAGGCGCCCTACCCTTGGGGCACCTAGGGCAGACCTTAGGGGTGACATATGTGATACAAAGGTATTTTTAGACTTTGAAAGCACTTTTTAATTCTAAAGTCGAATTTATACAAAGTTTTATTTTAAAACCACCCGCCTGCAAGGAGGGCTGGCTTTAACATGACACCAGACACCACAGCAATGCGTGCATACTTAAGTGCATTGAATCCACTGGGGTCTCTAAACCTACATGCCCTGCCATAAACTAGGGACTTACAGGTAGGTTGTCTGAACCAACTGTAATTATTCGAGTTACGATATACCGTTTAAACAGATCACTGGCTATGGACCTGGTTAGCAGAGCCCAGGGCACATTCAGAGTCAGTTACCACCAGTATTAGTCAAAAGAGGGGATGATCAGGGCAAAAATGATTACTTTATAACACTACCCTTCTGGGGCCTTTGCACATATGGGATGGGCACAACCTTTTCCTGAGACTGATGTGCAGCCTGCGCTCTGGTCAACGAAACTGGCACAGTCCTAACCATGTAGGCATGTGGTACTAAACCAAAGACAATCAAATAATTGCTCAAGTAACATCCAGCACATTTAACATATTCGATTTGTCATTAATGTATACCTCAAATAGGGCAATTGGGTACTTCATGGCATCCCTACTGGCAACCAAATCTATGCCTTAGGCACCAGGGAATACCTCCTTGGGTTTGAGATACTTCCTCTCAGCCATGGTCCTGTAAATACCTGTATCCTTGGGGGCGGGAACATTGCTCTCACTGCTACCTGCTTCTATAACAATTACCATGGAATATGGTTGGATATGCTTTGAAGCATCTGGGTCCCTTTCTAAAATGTCCATTGCTACTAGGTTGTGTGCCAAATGGCCCTCTCTGGTCCCCTCACCTATAGCGACACACTAACTGTCTGGGTGCATCTGACACAATGTCTTTGGCCTAACAGTCCCTTTTGTAGCACCCCTCCTTGTGGCACCTATAACAACAAATCACCTTAGCATTGGGAGAACCTTCTTGTTCTACTTTTTACATGCTTTCCTAACTTCAAACAACTCAATTCACTTTTTGTCTGTGTCTTTGGACCCATGGGAATCGCCTTGGAACTGCACATTCATCTACCAGCAACTAGACCTCTAGTGAGCAGGGACAGAAGTAGGATTGTAAAGTACAGTATAATTTCCCTCTACCCCTCTGCATGGTTTCTACAATCTAAGAGTTTGAATACTTGCCACTATCCAATGAATGCATGTGGTGTAGGTCAATTCCATCAACACAATCTACAATCAAAGATGGAAGAGCTTCTGCAATTGGTGCTCTGAGTTGGCCTGGATCCAGTGATGAGTGAACCGCCTCAACTCAGTGTGGTTTTGTACTGAAAGTCCTCTACATGGCTTGGTAAGATGAACTGCCGTGCCAATGTACATTTCTGGGCATTCCTATGTGTTTAATTAGATGAAAATCACATGTGTACTCCTTTGATCTACTTCTGTTTTACTGATCTAAGGCATCTGGCTTGAGTTCTGATGCCAAGGGGACACCCAAGTGCACCTGTCTCAGTCGGAGTGCCTACTTTCCTCTTGGCCCAGACTGAGAGACCGAAAGTGGAGACTGCGTAATCTATAGTCAAACAAACATATAGGTTCCTGTATCCTTATGGAGAGATGGTCTGTTGGCTCCTTCTATGGAAAGTCTGCGCCGCCTCCCATAACTGGGGTTCTTTGCCTTCAGGAAGAGGTGGGAAATGATGGGAGGATTACGGGAGGATGAGCGGGATGGTGATGGGCGGTGAGAAGGAGGAAGAGCAGCTGATGATGATGATGGGGTGGAGGAGGTGCAGAAGGAGCATGATGGGATGGAGGTGAAGGATGGTGATAGGAGGGATGATTATGGGAGGAGGAAGGGGAGGATAGTGAAAGAAAGAGGACGAGCATGAATGGGTGAACGTGGAGACCACTGGATGCACTTCTGTGATGCATAAGACGGTGGTTGTCAGTGAGCTAAGCTCACACTTGGACAAGGGGTCTGCATATTTACACCTCTTTTGTTCCTTCCTGACACCAGGTGTCAATGTAGGTTGTGTGGGGATAGATTTCCTATCAAAGTCTTTTTGATATTTCCGCAGGACCCCTAGTAGAAAGAAACATACATCTCTCCTCTACCTGTTTGAGATCTGCATTCTTTAGGACATTGACTCATGTCTGGATCCATTCCACATTTCACCTGAGCTGACCTAAATGGCCTTAGGAGAGGGAGTAGGGCTGCATAGCCAGGATATGAGGTGATCATGCCCCCTCAGGACAGAAGGGGCTAATGGAAATTAAAATGGTGATCTTGTATCTTGAGGATAGGCACTTCTGTGATCTAGCTTTCCAGTTTCCTACCGCTGCTCCTATTTATGAAGATTCGAGCTCCTCCTTCTCAGCCTCTGCTTCCTTCCTCATTGCTAAAGGTCTTGAGGCTGATCACATGACCCAAGTGGATCTCCCTTTCAGGGCCTACACACCCAACACACAGACATGGAAGCCATGAGTGCCTGCTGGTAAGTAGCCAGTGCTTTTAATTGAAACCCGAGAGGCCAACAGAAGGGACTTGGTAGCAGCCACAAGACAGACTCTGCACATTCTGCAAGGGGTGCTTTAGAGCTATTTTCCACCCACTGTATCTGAGGTCTTCTTCTCATCAGTTTATGAGCAGCAACAACTGTCATTCTACCCATGTAGTCCTAACTGTTAATTTGTTCCACCTCGTACTTGAAGTATTTTTGTTCAGTTTACAGCACTTGCAGTTTTTAATATTCTTAAGCCCTTTTTTGTGTTAGACTTAGGGATGAGACGCCATCTTTGGCTGCTCCTATGCGAGAGCTGAGACTTTAGCCTCTTTCTGTCACCTGACTGCTTTCCTCATCACTATAGGTCTTGAGCAGAAGGTGTAGCCCAATCTGACCTCCCTTGCAGGGCCTATCCCCTTAGGCATGGGCCTGATGGGCAGGGCTCTTAGGCTAGTGGTGACTATAGGTGAGCCTGATTGGTGCCTGAAAGCGACCAAAAGTTGGCACCCTTCCCATTCTGTATTCTTCCTACTTGCTCTTGTCAACCTACCTTTATCCTGCTACCCTTCCTACTACAGGTCTTGCAGTTCATGATGTGACCCCAGTGGCCGCCGCCATGGATTGGGGGTGGCGGTGAAGAGGGCGGGGCAGGAGTGGGGGTAAGGGGATCTAAAATAAGAAAAGAAAAACAACTTACCTTACCGTTGTGTCTATCCGCTGTTTCTATCCTCCGTCTCTCCTCCTCGTCACTCTGCACCACCGGAACAGGATGCACATCCAGGCTCCCCTAAGTCAATCACAATGCTGCAATACAGCATTGTGATTGGTCTGAGTGCCGCGGTTCGGCGCCCAGACAGGGAATGGGAGCCTGGGCCTGAAAATGCCAAGTGCGCATGAATGTTTGGCTGGCCCGAGACGGCCGGCCAAACATTCATGCGAACTTACAAAGTGTGCTCTCCACTCCCCCTGCTCTTGTCGGAGCAGCCACACCCCGCCCTGCAAAGCCGCAGCAGCAGGACAAAATACAATGATAATAATCTCGAGTTATCATTTTATTTTTCCTCTATATCACTGCATGCAAACCAGTGGGGCAACACACCTCTGCCTTAGCGGAGAAGCTGCCACTGCAGGACCAAAGCACACCTCCATTGGCAGGTTCACCACCCTGGTCCCACATACTATATACCCCTTTCTCTCAGATTGTTCACGTTGGTCCTCCAGGTAAAAGGTGGAGATATTAATGGTGTCTTCCTGTGGCATTTTCCCTGTTTGGCCCTCTCAATGACCTAACCCCCTACCCTTCAAAACCCTGCCTCTTCCTAGATGCCACCCAATCTAATCTTCCTAAACTAGCTATATTCCTTGCACATACTCACAGATTGGTACTGTGTACGACAACTGGCCTTATTCAGGGGCCCTACTTCCCACTAGGCATAAACTGTATACACCATTATGATATTCCCTGCTTATGTAACAGCGTAGCCAGGAGATGGCCTCTGTCGCACATTAATAACTTTATATGTAATTACACTGTTTGTTTAACTCCAGAGACCAGGCTTCTGCTGCTCTTAGGCAAATTCACAGACACAAACTTCATGTACTGGTTTCAGTGCTTCCAGAAGATGAGTTTCTGTCACTCCTGGGTAGACTCCATACAAAACTCAATGACCACTTGACTTTACCATTAAACAAAATAGAATCCACTCTGGGAGGTGGTAGTGATCCCTAAAGTGATGGGGAGCACACAGTGTTGTTTAAATGCCCCTCACACACCAAAAGGCCCCTTGGTGTCATGCTTCATCATCGGGGCCTTCGCACCCCTCTACGGAGTGCGGCGTGCTACGACTAACGGCTACGTAGGAGCACTTGATAGTGAGCTATGTGTAGATATGTGTTAAGGGAAGCAAAATGAGTGAGTGAGGTGAGGTGAAAAAAGTGGAGTTTAAAAAATACCTGGCTCGTAGGAAAGTTAATATTTATTATGTCCTCGGCTGGTATTGTTAAAAAAGTGCAAAGTGGGGTTGATAATATACGTGTTAGGGGATATCAACCAGGAAGTGTCAACATGTTTCGGAGTACAGCGACTCCTTCTTCAGGACAAGGATATGCACGTTATCCTCACCTTACTCACATGGGATGTCAAAGTGTATTCTACAAAAAAATCTCTTAAATAAACTAGGTGAAATGTACCTATCAATGTTATTTAGTGGACATGCTCAGTTGCGCCCAATTGGCGTTGAGGAGAACTTATAGTTCAAGGTTGGGAGACCTCATGAGCCTTAGCGTGATATTGGGGGATTCCTTCCTCACGGCTTAGTTTAAGCAACGGTTAAAGCCCGGTAGAATCGCCTGCCTCCCCTCAACGCTGCTCCGATGAAGTTTACCTTCAGTGACTGCCATCTGTCACTCCTAGGTGTTTAATACAGTGTTTCACTGGTACCCTACAAGTGCGTTCATAGGATGGTTTTAGGTCACTCTTGTGCAATTCCAGCTTCCTCTTCATAAACATGGCAAATATCCACATGCACGTATACGTCTATTCTCACGCTCAGCAACACTTCAGGCCTGATTCACAAACTGCACTTTGTAGTATGTTTGGTAGTATGACAAAATGAACTACAAAGTGTAAGTTTTGCTTACACTTATGTGGGTAGAGTTCTCTATCCAGACTGCGAAGTCTATGCACATATAAGTACAGATGTTAGTAGTAAACACGGCACTGGATGGGAGAAGGGGCAGGCTAACTATTAAAGAGGACAGGATTAAGGAGGAGTGAAAGGGGTTTAGGGAGGGAAGTCACCC
The DNA here is from genome assembly GCF_964261635.1 of Lissotriton helveticus. Taxonomy (NCBI): domain Eukaryota; kingdom Metazoa; phylum Chordata; class Amphibia; order Caudata; family Salamandridae; genus Lissotriton; species Lissotriton helveticus. The sequence continues at coordinate 1,878,507,159 of NC_136057.1, read as the reverse complement.
ACCAACACAAGAGTAAGCCAGTTGCATTAATATGGGGTTGGAGGACATGCAACTTACACTTTTGTAGTACGTTTAGACTCAGTTTGTGAATACCGAAAGTAATAAACTTACTACAATACGTATACTACACAAAAGTGCAACCTACTTTTGTGAATCAGGCCCTTCCTTCAAGTTTTTGTGCAGCAACGTCACTGCACCATGTTCAGAACACAGTGCCCAAATTCATGTATGTCAACCAAACACCTCCCACAGAGGCCAAACTATAACTTATCACCCTTTCCTACTGCGCGCTTGAAAATCTTGATTAGAATTTTGTCAGTGAGAATGTGTAATTATAATAATAGTTTTTTTTAGAGAGCTCTCCTAACCCTCAATAACAGCTCTCAAATTGCAGACTACACTACTGCCAAATTGAGCAACCTCAGAAGTCTGAGGTGACTGTAGTGTTTGCCACGATGGCCCTCCCCATTTGTCCACAATTGGGGGCCGGGGGAAATCAGCAGCCCTCACCCGTGTGTGCCCTCCCATGGTATGGCTGGACGTGCATTTGCATGTGATGGGCAGTGAAGAACCTCACAAAGCAGATGCTGTGTCCATGTGCTGTTTGTTCAAGGAGAAACCCTACAGTGGCCCTGCTGGGGTTTGAACTCACTACCTGCAGATCACAGCAGTTGTCAATAACAAGGTTTTTCACTCACTTACCTAGGCTACAATCCACTTTAGGTAGAAAGCATTCAATCAATCAAACAGTCTTGTAAAACACTGCTCTTCACACCTGAGGGTATCCGGGCACTGAGGTATGGGTGGTGTCATTCAATAAGCTAGGTCTTGAGTTCAATTCTGAATTCCGCTACGGAGGGAGATGTTAGTAGGTGGAAGGGCAGGTCGTTCCAGGCTTTCGCAGCGAGGTACAACAAGGCGGGCCTCCACTTCGGTGGATGCCGAGGTGTGCGCGAGGGCCCAGGAGGTGGAGAGCAGGTGCCTGGCAGGTTGGTGGAAGTTCATACGGTGGTTGATGTATACTGGTCCCTAGTCTTGTAGAGCTCGGGAGACATGTGTTAGGAGCTTGAACTGGCATCGCTTCAGGACGGGGAGGTGATGTGGGTGCTTTTGGGGAGGTCGAGGAGGAGTCTAGCTGCTGCATTCTGTCTGGTCTGGAGTCTCTGGAGGAGTTGAGAGGTGTTTCCGGCGTAGAGAGCGTTCCCGTAGTTGAGATGGCTGTTGACGAGCACTTGAGTGACGGGTTTTCTGGTGTTGATGGGGATCCATTTGAAGATTTTCTGGAGAGGCGACTCCTCCTGCTTCCACACCCATGTAAAATGTATCAATTCACTAACAACATTCTGTTGTCCCAACGTAAACATTTGTATTCTCACAAGATCTTTAAGTTTTGGATCATCGAAGATGCAGCCCAGTCAAGTCATAAAATTACCTGAGCCCCCAATACAGGCAAAGTATAACACCTTTTGCGTTTGTGTATGTACAATCACATTTTTTGCAGTTTTATTTAGCACAAACTCGAACCGAAGCTATTGGAACGCATTACACGAGCAGCAGTTATATTACACTAAGGCCACATACATTTATTAGGCATGGGGGGACTAAGTGATTTGCCCAGAATCTGATGACGTTGAGCCGATGGCGAACCTGGTTCCCCAGTGCCAACGTTGGCAGCTCTGGACGTAACGCCACATCTTCTCCCCTATCATGGCAGATTAGGGCGCCTGTAAAGTATCTGATGTACATGACCTCCAATATGTAAATTTATAATACATATCTTGAGAAGTTACAGTATACAGAAGGTGATAGTTGAATGCTAAAACTATTCCCTACCAACTGTAAAACCTCAAGGCATTACAGTGTAAATATTGAATTCCAGTAGACCGGTTTTTGGGGCATGGGATCTGGTGGGTTTGTATTCTCCGCAAGGCCTCTTGTATATTCTTACAGTTATCTTTCATTTTCACTTAAAATCAGAATTTGAAGAAATTAAATAATGCATAAATAGCGTACTTTTAACTCTGAAGGCCAGGGTGCTGGAAAAGTAGTATTGAGTGTTGTGTAATTCATTTTTCGTCCTGCAGCGCCATCTGCTGGACAATAGTTGAAAATGCAATGGGAAGTATAGGAACTGCCAAGACGACAGGATTTATTTTATTGCATGAAATGCAACGAAGACCGCTCCCACTGTAATACCTGCCGGCTCAACTCACAGGCAGTTTTGTTGTGACCCCGTTATCCATCTAGTTGCCATTGGGTTGTATTTTATGTGTGACACTCCCAACCAATTCCTACCCTTTTATATTGTGTGACTCACACCCACACAACTACCCTCTACGCACACACTATCAGTTTGTAGCTAGACAGGTGAGCAACGTATATTTGCCATGAAAGCTGCAACCAGACGGATAAGATGCATACAATCACATTCAGACTGTAGCTAGAGGGTAAGCCGTAAGACTTATTTGTAGATTTATCTACAGCACAGGTGGCCCTCAACATTTTGAAAGGAACAGCACCAAGATTGGAATTGCACACAGCCAGGTGAATGCACATTAAACACCTGCAACAGCCTCTCATAATATGCATGAATCGTACCTTTAGGTTCCTGGGTCGTCCAGTCAATCTAAAGTGCCGCCCCAGTCAATATCCTGAGGTGACACTTTAGACTTCAACCACATCATCAACTGATTGTACATCCTCATTACTATGGGTGATGAACCATTAGTCAAAGGATCCCTTGCCGGTTCCCTCTCAGGCCACTCTGTAGCTATCATACAGGCTGTTCATAAATTACTTGGGACGATAATATCAAAGAAAGTATTAAAAATCAGTCCATGAAACTTTGCAGATTTTCACACATCGCTCAACTTGTTTGTACCATTCCACAGGCTTCTCTCCTAACCTAGGGAAATCATTAGTGAATGATGCAAGATCACTCCTACTCCAAGGCACATGAACATAACCTCCACTGGCTACCTCTCGAAAAGGAAAACTTGCAGCTCCTGCCCCTCCCTCTCCGGATGCAGGTGGTTCTCCCATCTTTTTTTAGGGACCTTTCCTTTTCAACCATTTGACTACCCACTTATCCAGCGCACTCCTAATCTGGATGCTTCATCTCTCATATTCTCTATATAAACCATTTCACTGAATCTTCCTTGCAACTGGCACGGTGCAGAGTCCTTCTTTTCATAGCCCTGGTTACTTCCCCCAGTAAAATCAGTCTGCGATTTCATGGGCAGGTCCAAATGACCTGTGACCACTTCTTCTGATCCAGGTAGTACACAGACGGCACTTAAGCTGGACAACTAACTTTGGCATTCTGTTCACTTTCGGTCTGCTCCCTTCTGCTGGGTACTCATTTGCACAAGGATTGTACTGTGGTGTATGGAATACTGATGCACACTAACAGGGCCCCGGGCATTTCCCCGGCAGGCGGAGGGATGGGGGCCGGTTTTGTGGATGTGGGGGTTAGTTTTGTTACTCAGGCCGGTTTTGCAGCAGTGGTGCAATAGTGGCCCCTGAAACAAAAATAGGAGTGGTGCTTCTTACAAGCACCTGGGGACGGTCAAGCAGCAATCTGCCAGGGCTGGTTGCTGTTCCCAGTCCAGTCCTGCACGCTAATATCTCGGACAAAATAGCAAAAGTTATGTGAATATAGGGAAGTGTAGATCTTACTATTCTTAACTCCTCATAAATGTACCTTGAGGATATGGTACATATATGTGGAGTTACGTATAGGAACTCTATACAAACCTTTTGATATTTTATCCTGCGATATTCTGTCTATGATATTAGTGTCCCATGATATTCTGTAGTCGGTAATCAGGATCGACACCCTGTACGAGAACTACCATTGGGTATACTGAATGGCACTAGGCTGATCTAAATCAATATTGTCCACGTATTCTGGACAGTCCAGATGTTTGATCATCTGGTATTCCTTAAATCGTTCCACGATGAATCATTTAATTCTTGCACCCTTTGCTTGATTAGTAATTTGAGAAGTGTGAATACTCTATCAATTTCTCTACATTTCCATGTTTTTCCTGAAACTACTGTAAATGGCATTTTTTATGGAAATGTCAAAACCTTTTTGTTGTGTGCCAGAGATAAGATAACATGATGTCCCTCTTGCTTTTGAATTCTAATTTATCTTGTCAATTATCATTCCCGGTAAAACCTCAAATCCCTGAGCTATATTGCCTGTTCCCAGATCCCCTCACTAAGGCCTCCAACATTTTCATTCCATGCAGGCCTTAAGTCACAAATCTCTCCCTCTCAGAGATCACCGGAGAAGGCTTTGAGAGGCTCCTATTCTGCATTGTTGTGAGTAACGGCCTCTCGCAAACAACTTGCTAGGAGTGATGCACCTCTTCTGCCACTGTTAGGTGAAATATTTAGGGCAGTGTTCCTGTGCTTGGCATGGTCACTACTCATTCACTGGCATAGACACAAACATTTGGTACACCGCATATTGCATCTTATGTTGGGCCGGGAGAGGAGCCTTCTCAATGACTTGAATGGTCTCTCATCTTCATCTCATACTGTGCAGGTGCTGACACTGTTTCCTTTGGTTGCACAGTGTCATCAAATGCCTCACACTGTGCTGGGCAGGGCCTCCTCTTCTGCTTTTAGTAAAAGGTCTTTTCCAGGCTCAGATCTTCTTAAGAGGTCTTCCAAGAACTATCCTACCATTGGTTGTCGGCTGCTATCCCTTCAATGGACTTACTAGTTCTCGGTTTCTTGCCGCGGTTCCAGTTACGGATATGTTGTCTTCATGCATCTTGTCAACCAATGGACTATATTTACTCTTTGACAGCTGGCCTACTCTCAGCCTCTCACATTTGTCTGTGCTATACTCTTCCAGATAATGTAGATGCTATCTGCTGAGTGCGGCATTGGCAGCTTCCTCCAGTCTGAAATAATATCAAGACCCTCCAATCTCTCTTTAAAACACAATCCACACAAGAAATCTTTGCTTCTTTTGCAGATTGGTTTATTTAGGCAGAGTGCCAGGAGGAAGCGTTATCCAGATACATGCCGGGTAGCAGATCCAGATAGTCAAAATATATATGAATAATCAATTAAAATATTCCTTAGCACTTGCTAGGACGTGAAAGTCTCTTCACAGCAAACAGATATGTACCACTGCCCCGAGTAAACCAACTGCATGTGAAACTGGCACCCTGTCTTTTTTTTGGCCCAGCTAACATGCTAATCATGTGCACGTGCAGAGGCCTACGACTGTACTTGAGGAGTGTGAGGTCTAGAACCTTTTCTGTGTCATGGAGGGACACACTGACACAGGACTACTGTTCATGCCCTTGGTTGTTGATAGAAAGTGGTGATGGCAGTGTACAGTTTTTTAATTCTGTTGCTGAACAGACCTTTTTCTCCGGTTCAAACAGACTGCAGTGCTTGAAGGCCTCACTCGTGTAAAGTTCTGCTTATAAGTGGTACCAAGACACGTGCTGACATCCCTTGTGCATGTCGAGTGAATATATGTGAAAGGTGAATGGTGAAAGGAATTTTAATATAGCCTTATATCCCACCGTAGCGGGCTATACCGGCTATTAAAGGCCCGCCCCAGCGTTAAAGGCCGGAGCTGAAGGCTCGGGCATTTAACAAGGGAGCAGGACTTTAATAGCCGGTATAGCCCAGCTACAAAGGGCTATAAGGCTATTAGAACATTCTGCCACTAATTAATTAATTGTGGGTTTCTAAAGCGCTAGAATCGACTCCCGAAGGAGTATCTCTGCGCTGTAGACCGCTGGGGAACCCGTCCTGGCTTTCCCTGTGAGATGGTCCCTACTGGGTATCTCCAAGGTGAAACCAGGCATCCCCGGCGTATGTGGGGGGCCGTTGTGGAGATGAGGCAAGCTAATGCCCAGAGTTGCCGAGTGTGATCCCTGGTTAGAGTAGGCACCGAGGCGAGAATTATCGAGTCCGCTGACCCTGGTCCTCGACCCTGCCGCGTCGGGAATAGAACCCTGGTCCCAGGCCGTCCTCTGCTTCCAGGTCTGCTGCCTCTAACCAGTGAGCCACACCACTCCACTAGAGGGTAGAATGTTCCAGCAAATAAAACAAAGGCCTCTGCGAGCCCGAGGGGGTTTAAATCCCCTCGGGCTCCGAGAGGCCTTAGTGAACACATCATTGGAATGTTAATTTGCGGGCCTTTACCGGCCCGTAGAAGCACGGACCACTCCATTGTCTTCAATGGAGTGCTCCACATTCCAATGTTCCAATTTAGTGTATGGTTGCTGAGACCAGAGGGATACATTTTGCATTGTTCCGGTTTTTCATGGCACAAGCAGGAGGCTGGAATACAGCATCCCCAGGCAGTGGATGCACACTGCCTGCATTCTTGAAGCTAAAGGGAGGAACCCTAGACACTGAAGTATGGACGGAGACAGGGCTGGCTTTAGACACTAATTGAGGATCTTGTAGCAGGCGATTGCTAATTAACCATTCCTGAGCACTACCATTTAGTTAATGATTGGAAAATGTGAGTGAGGTAATAGATTCGGTCATTCGAGGGAGGGAAGTATCTATGGAGGATACTACCCCATTTGGCTCTCCCCGAGTCCTACTTCAAGAAGGCTGATGGCAGCTAGGTACAGATGGTTCACACCCACCTGTGCTCATGTTTTGGATACTCCTGCTTGGAGCCAGCATCATCACTACCTTCTGTGGGAGCCATGACCTTGCACTGCAACAAGAATAAGACATTTGAAAAGGAACAGCCCCAAACTGGTGCCTGGGCTCGTGACAGTGGATCAATATCTCCTGTCTGGAAAATTGGTTTAAAGGGACCAAACTATCCCACTTTATTGCAGTTCCAAGTTCGTGAGCAAGGAAGAGAGTGCCTGGAAGAGTACTCCAAGAGGTACTGTAATCCATGGCTGGTGTCAGTTTAACAGCCAGACTTCCTTAGGTGATGTGACATGACTTGACGTCTGCACAACTTGCTGCAGAGCTATAGGTCTGCCTAGCAATGAAAAGCCAGCTTTCCTGTACAAAGGGGGAAGGAGTGTGCATGACCCTTCAGCAGGAGGGACTGCCCAGGAGGAGAATACCAGCTGGATTCATAAGTGTGTGGCACGCAGAAGGGTGGAACAAGCACCAGCAGCGTAACTGGCACCAATCCAAAGTAAGAGGGGTCTCCCGGCCTCATTGTATAGTTTATGTGGCAAACTACGTGAATCATCATCAGACCCAAACGAAAGCATGCCGTCCAGCATTAAAGGGACGTGACCAGAGGATCCCTTTTTGAGGTGGTGCAAGTCCTGTGAGGTCTGTAGTGTAGTGTAGTGTAGGACCCCACCTGCCTGCAAGCACTGCCTGCCAACGAAGAGTGACAACTGAAGAGGCCTGATGAGTTGTTCATCCAGCATCAAGATCCAAGAGGTAGGACGGCTGTCGACAATCCCGTGCCCACTGGCTGAGGTGCTAACTGTGCAACTGGAATGGGTGCAACAACAACCCCAGCACAGACCACATCTAAGCCAACAGGTAAAACGAGACCTGAATCTAGAACCCGAATGTATCTTGGACTCAGAAAGATACTTTTGCACTTAGGAGACATTAAGAATTGCCACTGAGAACTCTAAATCAAGATACGTTACAAACTGGCATACGGATTACTGAACAGAGTAGTTTGCTCACCCAGTCCAACTATGAGCTGAGCTTGCATGCCTATGATCGTTTTGGTGGATTGAGACACCGGATTTGCATATGTATATACATATTCATATGGATTTGAATAGATATTCATCTCCATAGGTTAGCCTACCCCATAAGATGCATCCTAATAGTCCTATTCAAGGGGAGAAGAATACCGGTCCCCGAAGAGACCAGCATTTTTGATGCTTGGGTATAGTCATGCACTAACCTTGTCCTGCATCCAAATTCCCAAGAGCTGATCCTTCATATTTTCCCCATTTTTTTGTAAGCAATTTTTTATTGGCGTACAGGTTCATGTGACATGCGCACAGCAGCTTACAGAGCACAACAGTACGAACCAAGAAAAGACGAAATAGTACATGTAACAGAACAGTCCTTGACCAGCACGGGCAAAGTCTAAGCACCCATACTTTTTAGGCATATAGAAATAACACACAACCCAAACCCCCCTCCCCACCCATAAAACCTCAACGCCCCACCCACCCAGTGCCATTGAACTTCGTCCCACATCTATATATCCACCTCATGGGTTAAAACAGAAAAGGAAGTTCCCCTCAGAGCACGCCCAAAAGACCTCAAGGAAAACTACGCTACCACCATGTCAATGCCCAGGCTTAGAGGCACCAATATAACGAGATCCCTTCATGCCCATCTGGCATGCAGCAAGTGGTATAAATAACTGAGAGCCTTCAAGGCAAGCAGTAGTTGTCTTTGATAATGTTTTTTAATTGCTCTAGGAGCATGTCGTAGGTCTGCGAGATAAAATACTTTTGTAGACCCGCCCAATCCTCCTTATGCAACAGTACACTGTCTGCACAACTCTACATAAGCAACGCAGAGGACCAAGAAGCGATGGAGGGGGCGGTCGAACACCTCCAACGCATAGTGACCACCCACTTAGCTAAGATGAAGGCTAAGTCCAGGAATTTAGTAGCAGGCCCTTCCAGGAAAGGAGGGCATGAAGCAAGCACGCTAGAGAGTGAGGGAGGAAAGTCCTATTATAGTCAACAGAATTTGGATGATCTGAGCCCAGTAGTGCCACAGGGAGGGGCAAGCCCATAACATTGGAAGAAGGTCTGCCTAGGGTAGCGCGCTACGAGGGCAGACCAGGCTTGCATTCGAGAAAATCCCACCAATTCTGGCTGGCATGAGATAAGCCCTGTTAAGGACACTAAATTGAATTTACTGAAATAGGGCCCCTCCGGACACCTTACGGGGTATTCAAGTACCTTTCTCCAGACTGAATAATGGCAAGCATAGGCGAGGTCTCCTTCCCAGGTCGCCGGAGTGTTGTGTGAGACTGGTCCCTCTGCTGCAGAAAGGCTCTGTAAAGCCATCTAATGAGTTTGCTCCATAAACCCGATGTGTGGAGAATTTAGAAAACTTAGTGCGTGCATGGCACCATATTCTGGAAGGGGAACAATTGATGCAAGGATTCATTCATATGCCAAAATTGTCCAGAGGGGGAGGTTATACTCAGCTACTAAGGTAGGGAAGGCCATCAGCGCCCCGTTCTGGAAGAGGTCACCCACAGTGGAAAGACCCACCACATGCCAGGCCCACCGCTGTCCTAACCGTAACTGGCCCATAGCTGTTGGGAGGCCCACCAAAGGGACAGCCAGATCAAAAGGGGTGCGTCCCGCCGTCAGATTACCCACCCTTGCCAAACATGCTATAGCCCCCCGAAACATCCATGTAGCCGGCACGGCACCATACGCAGAAGGATAGAGCGCATAATGAAGCAGTCCATATGGAAATCGCTCCTAGTCAGCCCCGTTTCATGAAGAGTGCTATCCGCCAGCCTGCGGGCCACCCACTGCAACTGAGCTGCCAAGTATTTAAAATTGGAAATCCATAAGAGCATTACACCTTGTCTCTACAGGCAGCCTCAACATAGCAAGCGCAAAACAGTGGCGACACGTACCCCAGAGCAGCAAGTATCAAGTTGCCGAAAAAAAGAGTGGGGTATAAAAAGAGATGGTTAACAAAATAATAAAGGAGGTAAGGGAGAACCACCATCTTCGCCAAGGCCACCATCACAATCACCAACAGAGGCAGAGACTCCCAGAAAGACATCTGGGACCAGAGAGCACGAGTGGTTTTACCCAAGTCACCATCAAGCAGATCTGCCGGCGAATGATAAATCTGAATCACAAGACAGTGAAACATCGTAGGCTCGAACAACAAGCAAGGGTCAGGGGGGGGGCAGCAAACAGCAAGTGCAAGATGCCAGAAGCAGGGTAAAGCAGGATTTAGCCCAATTAACCTGAAGGCTGGAAACACCAGCAAAATCCGAAAGGGTCTGAGCGATGGATGACATGTCCATAGAGACATCCTGAACATACAACAGTAAATCATCATCATACAACGAGATTGTGCGTATCCTGGCTCGTACCAGGATACCCCGCTCCCCTCTGCGCCTACAAACCGCCAAATGTTCCATAGCTATGGTAAAAAACCGAGGAGACAACGGGTAGCCCTGCATGGTGCCCCCCGTGCCATGGCCATGCCACAGAGCTACAATGATCGTTCTGAACTCGAGAAGCTGGAGCAACGTAGATAATGTGCATCCACAGATGCCACGTGGTCCAACCCCACAATGTTGTAACACATTGTGCATATAGTCCCAACAGAGAAAATAAAAAGCCTTATCCAAGTCCAAAGCAATACATGCCATGTTAGGAAAAGAAGAGTCAGATTCCCCCATGACATGCCACAATGGATGAAGATTATGCGAGGAGTTATGACCGGGAACACAGCCCGCCTAGTTCTTGTGTACAAGATTAGACAACAGCGGTAGCAATAGGATGGCAAGAATCCTGGCAAGTATCTTATAATCAGTATTGAGGATGGAGAGTGGCCATAGGAGCCAAGTTCCATTGGGTCTTTTGAGGCTTTAACAAGGAGGTAATAAGCGTAGTGTTAAGAGATGGGGAAAGAGAGCCAGTATCATAAAAAGCCTGAAACAACGATTGCTACCTGGGCATCAGTGTCAAAGTCCATATAAAGTTCAGCAAGCAAATCATCGGAGGCCGACACCTTGCCCCGGGGCATGTCCTTCAAGCAAAAAACAATCTCCTTGCTTGTCAGAGGCTCATCCATTTGCCACCCAAACCTCGGGCGAAAGATGGATGAAGGGACTCTCAGAGAAGACCCGAAAGGCGGCAGTAGGAACCCGAGGCATAAAGTGATTTGCAGTAATCATGGAAGGAAGCATTAATAGAATATTGAGTGTTGGCAACCTCCGTGGATCGAAGAGAAAGATAAGTAGCAAAGCAAGGTCACAACAACAGGACAAGACCAGATGGGCCGATAAGCGACCAAAACTATCGCCCTCGTTATGTGTTCTCGCAACATATGCGGCGTGGTCATGTCAGGGAAGCAATTCGAGTTTATCATAGAGCTCAGCATGCGCATCCTTTAGGGCATCTAGCGCCCCCATGTCAGCCACCAAAGCACATTACGCCCCGTCCAGGGTAGTCTCTGCCTCCCGAACCTCCCACACGAGAACCCTATGCAATTAATATAAATCACTCTAGTAACTGCTTTAAATACATCCCACTCGACCAATGGCAAGAAAGAATTCCCCCTATTAGCTCTGAAGAAAGAATCAATGTGCTTGAGCAGCGTCTGATGGAAGACCGCGTCTTCCAACATTGTAATCGAAGACTGCCAAGAAGGAATCAGAGAGGGAGGGGCCCCCAAGCGAACTCCATGACCAAGGAATTATGGTCCAGGAGCAGCCAGGGACAGTAACCGATTGAGGGCACTGCTGTATGGATAGATCCCGAACAAACAAAATGATTGAGGTGAGAATGCAGTTTATGAACCGCAGAGTAGAAAGAAAAATCATGGCGCATCAGGTATTTAATCCGCCAAGTGTCATTGAGGGGCCAATAAGTTAACCAGCTACGAAAATTACACATTCAACAGCACGGGAGACTGAGGCAGTAGTGGTGTAGAACGATCAAAAGATGGATCAAGGATCGTATTAAAATACCCATTAATGACCCAAGGCTCTTCCGGCCAATCAGCCATATGACAAGTTACCAAAGACCAAAAAGACAAATGGTCCTAGTGAGGTGCATAAACCACCTCCATGTTCAACGGGTGTCCATTAGGGCCCGCCAACTAAAATAGAAACCGGCCGGCGGTGGCCACGTATATCCTGTCCACCTTGAAGGATGTCCCCTCCCTGACTCAGAGCGCCACTTCCTATAGAATAGGCAAAGTAACCTGTACCAAGCACCCAACCCCATCACTTGGACTGGCGTTTAGTCACCTCGGTATCCTACAAATGCTTCCCCTGTAGAAGAATGAATGAGGCATTGATGGATCTGCCCCATGCCTATAAGGATATGCAAAAACAACAAGGTGATGAATGGAACGCTTGAATTAATCTCAGCCACTGGCAATCGCTCGGGCCGCATGCCAATCCATCGTTTTTTACCCACCATGCGACCTCGGTTTGGACACAGCCCTGTGTAATTCATGGGAACAGTCCAGCCTGAACTGTCACGCCAGATCTTCCCTGAACCGGAACACAAGCAACCAAGGACCGGTTTATTTATTTATTTCTTCATGCCCTAGTTAGGGATCTTCAGCCAGGTACAGCTTGGTTCCAGTGACACAGTGAGCTCAGGACGCATGTCTGGACATGCCAGGTACACTTAGGGCATCAAATGCATGAACAACAAGGTGATGAATACAATGCTTGACTTAACATCAGCCACTAGCAATCTCTCGGACCGCATCGCAAACAGTTTTTGCCCACCATGCCACCTAAGTTTGGGCCCAGCCATTTGCAAATTATGCTTATAAAGGATATGTCAAACTTGACTGCTATGCTGACCAGTTATGTCATAATGTTATCTATATTTACTGCAAAAGCTAATTAATAAAGCTTATAAAAAAAGTAATAATTATGCAGGAAAGTAGGTGTTCTGAAATTTTTCTTCATTTGAGTATCATGTTTATATGAGAGATGATTTGTTGTTAGCCCTATGATATCATGTCACCCCATGTTGACAGCGTGCCTTTCATTGTCTGAAAGCGCTTTGATGCCCCGTCAGGGGTAGTAAGCGCTATATAAATGCAATTACAATACAATACAATACAAAAAAGCTATACAATGTGCCCTTTTGGGGAAATGTATCAGACTATTCTCGCTTTCCGAACAGTGCAAACTCCAGGTTAGTCTGCCTATTCGATTTATACTTTGACTTTTCTTGCCTTTGAAATCCAGCAGTCTCTATGTCAGACTGTTATATGACTTTATACTTAAACTTTCCTTGACTTTGAACTGAGTAGCTGTAATGCTGCTCCTTGGCTGAACTATATATTGGGTCTGGCTATTTACTTGCTTTAGAGAGCCACCATATGTTATTACCTCTTGCAATTGGCTTTATTTGATGCATAATTGATGCTGATTATGAATCTAACAATGTTTTGCCTTTTATAGACTTTTGAATAATTTTTTATGGTTTTGAGTTTGAATTTTGTCATGTGATGGTTTTCTTTGTTATCCTAGGGCCATTAAATTATTAGTCAAAGCGTTGACACCAGTTCAGCAACATAAGATTTATATATCAATCTTTAATCAAAGAGAAGCCACTCCCCTTGCAGCTAAGCAGCCAAGTGCACTGCGCTTGAAGCCAGCGCGTTACTGACCTGCTACTGATGATGTATCATGATTATTAATCTTGGCCTAATATTTCAAAGCCAGGGAATCAGGCTGAGGCCCCAGAAGCAATCAACCTAGTTTAAGACAGGGCTAGAGCAAAGTACACAGAGGCAAGGACAGAACCAGCTTCTGTTATGAGGACTAGAACATATAGTTTGCTGTTATGCTTTAGGGTTGTCCAAAACGTTCTTAACTAGCATATCTGGGGGACCTTATTTATTTATGGACCTCTCTGTCTGGTAATCTCTTTCAAACTTCTACCTCCTAATCCTTTCCGTGATGTTGTATATCTTTTCCTGTTACCCTTCCTTTGTATTCTACCTGAGATCTTTAAGAATCCTCTTTATCTGTGACTCCCCTTTATGTTCCCAACCCCTAAATTATTTCATAAGTATATCTATGCTACCCATCCCTTGTACCCTTTTTCTGTAGTTCTGAAGGACTGCCGTGTAAGCAGTAGCTCTTTGTAAGATTCTAGTTCAGTTTAAGATGACTTACGCTGACAAACCCACCCCAAGGATTTTCATTATATCACAAATAGCTGATCATTATTTGTTGTCTACGGGAGTGCAAGCAGAAGAGAGTTAATATAATGCAATAGTCAATTTCAGTGCAAATAAATCTTTGAATTTAGTTACCTGCTAGGATATCTACCAAAAGGGATTGCTAGCTCAAGTGTTTGTTTTTCCTCTATTATAACAAAAACTTTAGGGCCCAGCTGCTCCAAACATATCTCTCCGTCTAAGCCTGCTGTCTTTACTTCGATCCTTGACAGGTGTGAGGTGCACTACTCCTTCTCCGAACTACAACTTGTCTTCTCCAAAATGCTTTTGAGTGGGTTTGAAGCTGAACATCAACCTAATGTCATAACTGTCACTTCATTTAATGCATTTTCAGGTCATTATGCCATTGTTTCTAAAAAAGGAATAATCAATATTAAACTTAGACGCACAGCCAGGAAATGGAATCAGGATGTGCAAAGGACCTCTGATAAGGTGCGAGTCCCAAGTGCCACTAGAACCATGCTATATCTGACTGATGAGTCCCAACAGGGAGTCTTGGGTTGCCTGTGTTCTGGTTCAGGGAGGGCATGGCCTGACAGTTTGGGCTGGACTATTCCCATTGGAGCAGAGTCAAGACTGATTTGGATCCAAAGTGAGGTGGCATGGTGTGCAAAATAACAATGGACTGGGTTGCGGCCCAGAGTAATTACCAGTGGCGGAGATTAATTCATGCATTCCATCCATCACTTTTTTGTATACTTCAGTGATATCAAGTGGCCGTGACTGTCAAGCATGCAAACACACACATGAAGGTGGTCATGAGATAATGTCCCTCATGATCAGGTGGCCAGACTACGTTCAGAAGTATCAGATAGGCAGGAAGAGGGTTCTTCACTCTTTCCTTGCTACCCTCTTATGGTTCCAAAGATTAGATTCTGTAAACAAGAGTACTTGGTGGTTGTACAATTGCCTGAAGGTGTTTGGGAGGGGAGAGGGGTGAACAATGCATGCACAAGAGCAGTCCTTTTCCTCCTCTTGTGACATACACGGATACCAATACACTGCCATATTTGCTGCAGAATCCCCAATAGACTTGCAGGCTCAATGTGCGGTCAAATCTATTCCAAGTTAGGGGTGGTAGAAATTTACATATAAGGAAGGAGCCCAATCAAAGTGTGTGGCATCAGCACCTTCACAAGGACAGTTCATTTAGAAGTGAGGTCTGTCCTGAGTTAGTACAAAAAGAGAACGGTCTAGCGTCTTCGTAAAATCTCTTCAGTAGACAGAGGTGCTGCTGTCTTTCACTGTTATTCTGAAATTGATGTTCAACTTTGCTTACCATTTGTACTTTACTTACCATTGAGGTCCACAAACAGTGGCGGCTCATCCGCAAAGGCGGAAGAGCATCCCCGCACTGACTTCAATTGGAAAACTAAAATGATAATAACATATCGTTATCAACATTTTATTTTTCTATTGAAGTGAGTGGCTCTCGGGCGGGGCTGACCAGAGCAGGGAGAGGAGATGTTTGCACCCCTTATGTGCGCAAACAGTCCTGTGCAGTTTGCATCTTCCCCACCAGGCTTGCTTTACACAGCCTGGTGAGGAACATGCAAAGCCTCCCAGTCCCTCTCTGAGCGCCGTGGTTTGGCGCTCAGACCAATCACAACACTACTGCAGCATTGTGATTGGCTATGGGGACCCTGGGAGCCCAGGTGCTTCCTGCTCGGTGAGACAGAAAGAAGAGTACGGAGAAGAGGCGGCGCCCGGCCGGTCCAGGTAAGTGTTGTTTTTTATTTTTTTTTGGTTCCATCCCACACATCCCGATAGATCTTACAGCTGCATTAAAGGGAAGCATAATGGCAGTACTGTGTGGTTCCACTAGACGGGACTTTTCCCTTGGGCCACGCCCCAGAAATTTGGTCATTTTCCCTAGATTCTCCACCTCATCCTGATAGGTTTCAATGAGATGGAGCAATGCACGTCTAGCAAACAACTCAAATATATATTTGCAAACGACTGGGCTAGATTTAGAGGTCACTCTGCCTCAACCAGCTCTGTAACACTGATTTTGCAACCTGCAGAGGCAGGGATGTAACCTTGTTCACATGGGTACAAAGGGTTGCCAATGTTGCCCAATGTATGCAGAATACTATGTATTTGATAGCAGACATTTCAGTTGAAGGTGTGTGCTGCTCTAACTGCAGAGTGGACAGGTTTTCCTAGTCCATGCAAGAGTATTTAACCCAGTCAGGTTTTTTTTTTGCATTCTGACACTTGAATTCCTGCTTACCCCATTGAAGATTCTCGGCTACAAGTACCAGGATGCAAAGAAAAAACTTGGACTGGATGAGCTTCTCGCACACGAAATCAAACAGTTCTCAAATGAGCATACCTAAAGCTAAATAAACAAGTCTTTGGGACCTACTGGCTTTGTCAATGGTTTTCAGTGATACTGTACGGCTTCCCCAATACTGTGCAGCATAGCTAAAGAGTAAACAAAAAATGGAGCAATGACACATCTGACCATCTCATTGTATGAGTGCGCCTACATAATGACATGGGTGTTATTTTTTCTTTTTATTTACTGACCCAAGCTAGATCAGTAAATAATTATTTTTTTAAAAAGAAGCCAAAAGAGTTTTTTTCTTTTTTTGAGGCATTGGAGGATGCAACAAGGAAGGTGCGTGTGAGGAAAACAACACAGCCCGTGTGGGTGGGGGAAGAAAAATGAGTGAGAGAGAGAGGAACGTGGATCGCTGTGGGAGGACGGGGAGGTGGGTAGAAGCACACTGGCCAGAGAGAAGAATGTATCATGTGAAGCTGTTGTGTGGAAACACAGGCGAGAAACTACGCGGGTGGGGAAAGCACACTACCGCGATAACAACACGGAAGGGACAGTGGTGGCCGGCACAGGTACGAGTGGTGAGACAGGGCGGGGGTCGGGGAAGTCGACATACGACGGGATAAGTAAAATTAAAAATAAAATAAAAACCACTTACCTTGCGATCGCCGTCTCGGCGAGTGCAAGGTAAGTGCTTTTTTAAAATGTAATTTACCCAGTTATATGTCGACTTCCTCGACCCCCACCCCGTCCCACTGCTCTTACTAGTGCCAGCTGCGACTGGGAGGGGACGGAGAAGAATCACAGGGGCCAGAGAGAGCAAGAGTTTGCAGAGGAAGGGGGTGGGAAAGCAGTGCTTTGGGGAGGCGGCTGGAAGACATATGCACACTTGTGGAGTGATTAACCAAAAAGAAATAAGCATTTGCAATGCAATCGGTCTCGCCTTTGGGACCTTATATGTATTTAGCTGTTTAGCACATTAGCCTGGGTGCTGAAACATCTACTGTTCTTTAACATGGAGGGAAAGTAAGTACCAAACTGCGTGATATGCCAGGTATAGGAACACATGGAGAGAAATATTGCATTTCAGTGGGAAATGGTATAGTCCACGCTCTGTTTTTAATATAAAACTAGGGCCTTCGGTGGTCATATCACTGAAAATACAAGATTTGTTTTTTTTTAATTGTCTATGGGTGCTCGTGGAAGACAATTTCTATGGACTGGAATCTAGAGAATACTGAAGTAATTCTGGTATTTTACTGCCCTCTGCTGGTCGTTTTCTATCACGAAAGTTAAATAGAGGCAGTTTGCAGACATTTTTTAAAAAGAAAGACCCTCAGCAGAAAGCAATTCTGGTATTTTACTGATCTCTACTGGTCGTGCTCTATCAAGACAGTTAAATAGAGGCAGTTGAACAGAAAAAAAGTCCCTAAGCTGAAGCAGACAAATCCTAGGGCCTGATCCTCAGAGGCCACAAAGTACATACACATATAAGTGTATACTAAAGTATATAAGTATATACTAAAGTATATACAAGAGGTCTTGAATGCTCGACCTAAAAAGTAGTGCTTCAAAAATAAGCAGTGGAAGGGCACAGTAATGTATCCATGTTCCAGGGAGGGACAAACACAAGAAGAAGAAGAAGAAGAAGAAGTACAGTCCACACAAGCTAACTAACGAAAAGCAAGCAAATGAGAATGCCAATAAAGCCAACCAATGGTAAGCAATGGTTAGGCTATAAGCCCACTGTAGGCAGACCGGTGCTTAATTTGAGCAGGTGCTTTCAGGTGCTCGGCACCTGCACTTCTTTCAAAGGGCCGGGGCTACAATTTCTGAACCTGCAGGTGGTGGTCTCAATATTAATTGTTCAATTCAAAATAAAAAGAATAACATACATTGCATGGTGACTGGCTGGTAAATGTTCATAGGCAGGCTGGCATATGCCTGTCCAGGCAGGCATGATTGTGCATCATCACGCTGATCACAAATCCAAGAAGTCATCGACAAACTATGGCTTGCATTATATTCCCCTAGTCTGCTGCATCATGCCACTGCTTGAGCCTAAACCTCCCATTGGATAATTGTAGCTTGGGGCTGGCTCATGACGGAGTTGAGGCAAGGAAGCTGCAAGAGAGCATTTGGAACTTGGGAGTGAGGGCTCTTGAGGAAGAATAAATAAAGTAAGTGTGGACTTTCCACTTGTTGCATAGCCAGAGTAGCATATCCGGCAGCCCTGCATTGCTGCTATCCACAATATGCACGATGCGGCTGTGGCCCAACACAACTTTTGTGCGCCATGGCGTCACCAGTAGAATCTGTGCGCTTCACCCCAGCATGGTAATTGCTGAGCGTGAGTGAGTCCATTAGGCACTACAGCCATACTTGCCGGCATTGGCAGCATTACTGCTGGGGACAGGAAAATACAGAGTTCAAAATAGCAGGGACATGTACACGCTGACGACAGGCAGAAGCAGTGTTCGAGATGAGAGACGGCAAGAGTAAAGAGGAGAAGAAACAATAACGGAGGTGAGAGATAAAATGGAGCAAAGTAGAAGAAAAGGAGGAGAGCAAATCAGATACAAAGAGAAAGCAGCCATGATGTGAAGAAGAGATCTTTAAGAAGAGAGAAAATAGAATGAAAGGATGTGGAGGACAGG
Organism: Lissotriton helveticus; assembly: GCF_964261635.1. Classification (NCBI taxonomy): domain Eukaryota; kingdom Metazoa; phylum Chordata; class Amphibia; order Caudata; family Salamandridae; genus Lissotriton; species Lissotriton helveticus. Next base: position 1,878,488,286 of record NC_136057.1, on the reverse strand, counting down.
ACAGAGAAAACAAGCATTGAAAATGCAATAGGTCTCGCAATAGAAGAGTTTAACATTTTTCGTTTTGCAAATGGATGAGTGGCGTTGCGTGGATGAGTGGCGTTGCGTGGATGAGTGGCGTTGCGTGGATGAGTGGCGTTGCGTGGATGAGTGGCGTTGTTTGTGTGAGTGGCGTTGTTTGTGTGAGTGGCGTTGCGTGTGTGAGTGGCGTTGCGTGTGTGAGTGGCGTTGCGTGTGTGAGTGGCGTTGCGTGTGTGAGTGGCGCTGTTGTTTGAGTGGCGCTGTTGTTTCAGTGGCGTTGCATGTGTGAGTGGCGTTGCATGTGTGAGTGGCGTTGCGTGGTTGAGTGGCGTTGCGTTGTTGAGTGGCGTTGCATGTGTGAGTGGTGTTGCGTGGATGAGTGGCGTTGCCTGTGTGAGTGGCGTTGCGTGTGTGAGTGGCGTTGCATGTGTGAGTGGCGTTGCATGTGTGAGTGGCGTTGCGTGGGTGAGTGGCATTGCGTGGGTGAGTGGCATTGCGTGGGTGAGTGGCGTTGCGTGGTTGAGTGGCATTGCGTGGGTGAGTGGCGTTGCGTGTGTGAGTGGCGTTGCGTGTGTGAGTGGCGTTGCGTGTGTGAGTGGCGTTGCGTGGTTGAGTGGCGTTGCGTGGTTGAGTGGCGTTGCTTGGTTGAGTGGCGTTGCGTTGTTGAGTGGCGTTGCATGTGTGAGTGGCGTTGCGTGTGTGAGTGGCGTTGCGTGGCTGAGTGGCGTTGCGTGGCTGAGTGGCATTGCGTGGGTGAGTGGCGTTGCGTGGGTGAGTGGCGTTGCGTGGGTGAGTGGCGTTGCGTGAGTGAGTGGCGTTGCGTGTGTGAGTGGCGTTGCGTGTGTGAGTGGCGTTGTGTGTGTGAGTGGCGTTGTGTGTGTGAGTGGCATTGCGTGGTTGAGTGTCTCGTCTTCATAAACGTTGGACAGAGTAGCGGATTGCCTCGTTGACAAAGGCCACATAAATTAGACAAACGGAAATCCAGGTAAGCACACACTGACACGGGAACTGAACAGAAAAAGACAAGCATGCACATGCATTAAAGGACATACACACAAGCCTATGAAAACACATACAATGCTAAACTAAAGCACTAGTTAGTCAGATGAGACGTTATGCAAACCTTCTTTACACAGTAATCCCGCACCAAAATTAAATAGCAGGGCTAGATTTTCCTAGAGGTTAGAGAAGCTATGTGGCCTTTAATTGAGATAGATGGCCGCGTATGACAACTCCATGTTTGTTCTGGAGTGGTTTATTGTCCCAGGAGAGCCGCAGAGTCTCATGTGAAGCAGAGGGTTGAGGAGTGTCCGCATTTTGGCAGCCCCTTTATAACAAGCATGAGATGGGACCCGAAAACACTGGAATGAGAAGGGGCTGAAAGGAGCTAGTGACAGAGTTCAACTGGAGGAGAGGTGGGCAAAAACAATGAAAAGGTGGACAAGGGAGGAGAGAAGGAAAGGTGACAGAGAACTGCTGGAGGAGCAAAGAGGAGAAAAGAAATGCGACACGGCGGGCAGGGGAGGGGGCGGAGCGGGTAAAAAAAAAAACAAGACGGAGGGAAAGGCAGATAAGGGGAGGGGGGAGGAGAAATGCGACACGGCGGGCAGGGGAGGGGGTGGAGCGGGGAGAGGGTGTGAACAAATATGTTTACTCACAAGTTAAGTAATTTCACTCCATACCTTCTGGTGCTAGCACATACAATTACATTAAGAATATTACAGTGAGTGGATTGATTTTGTTACGGTAATTTTAGCAACATATCATCTTCGAGCAGCGTTTTCACTAGACTTCAATGGAATTAACAATATTTGAGGATTCTGTCAATTATTCAATCGTTTTAAGGTCTGTTTCTTTCTGATGTAAACAACGAGAACACTAGCAAAGGAGTAAAACGTGATGTGTGCGAGTGATTAATCAATGCTTGTACTGCGTCTGTGTGGTGTTTCCTAGTGCGTGTCTGTCCGTTTTCCCGTGCATTTGCAGGCAAAGGGAGCTTAACCCCAAGCATGAGATGGGACCCGAAAACACTGGAATGAGAAGGGGCTGAAAGGAGCTAGTGACAGAGTTCAACTGGAGGAGAGGTGGGCAAAAACAATGAAAAGGTGGACAAGGGAGGAGAGAAGGAAAGGTGACAGAGAACTGCTGGAGGAGCAAAGAGGAGAAAAGAAATGCGACACGGCGGGCAGGGGAGGGGGCGGAGCGGGTAAAAAAAAAAACAAGACGGAGGGAAAGGCAGATAAGGGGAGGGGGGAGGAGAAATGCGACACGGCGGGCAGGGGAGGGGGCGGAGCGGGGAGAGGGTGTGAAAGCAGCAGGGGACTGGAGTGCGGCTGAGGGAACTGATGAGCACACGCTTTTAAGCTCAATGAGCATGCGCATTGAGCTTAAAAGTCACGGGCACTGCAAGGAATCGCCACGATTCCTTGCAAGTTAGTTAAAGAGTGGTTAAGCCCCAATAGTCTCGCAAGCTCGATGCGCATGCGCATCGACAGGCGAGACCTAAAAAGCAGACAAATGATTAAATGGAGACGCAGCTAATCACTGCTAGAGAGTGATAGTAAAACGCCAAGATCGAGGGGAGAGAGAGCAGAGCATTGATAAAAGTGAAGAGAAAAGAGGGCAGGGCTAAAATGATTAGAGGGCAAATCAGAAATACAGGGTGTGACAAAGGTGAAAGAAAACAATTAGAGAGGTGAGAGGATAGACTCTTAGAGCAAAGACTTAGGGGACAGACAACAGATCAAGGTTAGAAGATAGAGACTGAGGCAGTGAGTGTTGAAAGTGGGGCTCACCAGAGGAAGACGTGAGCGGTGGCCTCCTTGGCAACATTTTCAGCACCTGCACTTCTTTTTTTACAATTTAAGCACTGAGGCAGACAATAAGACTTTTCACCAACAGACAGCTTGCACTGTCTGGTAGGCGAGACCTAAAAACGACACTTTCCAAATACACTGTTTTGAAAAATGAAAGACCAGGACAAGATACATGGTGTACATACTGGTCAACTCACCTGCATTTGGCAGGAGCAAAGGCAAAACTAGAGCCACATTCCGGGGTTCTATTGAAAATGTTGGGGGGGTGTCTAATTCTTCCAGTGATAGTCAGAATGGAGATGCAGGGGATCTAAGAAGAGGTGAGAAAACAACAAAGCCTCGTTAGCAAGTAAATGGTCTTTCAAAGACCTGTGAAGTGCTCAGGTGCGGCTGTATGTGTGCCTTGGAAGCTGTCTCAGCACACACGACAGGGGGAGGGGATGGGGGGGACTGAAGCCCTTTGAGACCAATGGGCAATGCGCGCCTGAGCAGGAGTCATCTTTTTTGCTTCTAATCACCCACCTGCCAAACAAAATACCTCCAAAGTCTTTAATGGGGTCACTCCCTTTTCAGACCTATGTCACCTTCCAAAAAGTGTTCATTCCCCATGCACCTTAATGGGATTACCTTCTTAAACGCCTCACTTCACCCATATTTTTTATTCAAGAAGTTGATAGGTATGGGTAAAGGAATGTGGCAAATCAAGCGACACACTACTTAGAAAATCTTATCTACTCACCTGATCAGGTACACGTACACCTGACAGCCACCGGCTCCTAGTGTACATAATGAGGGTACGGTCGAGGCAGTTCTAACCAGAGATTTTCATTTTTTTATGGCGTTCCCTAATTGAGTAACACATGGATTTGGCAAAAAACAGAACTCTCAGATTGTTCAACGTTAAGCATGATTACTGTATCCAGTGCTGGATTTAATATTTGCATTACCTGCTTGAAGGTTTGTTTTTTTCTACTATATAAATGTAAAAGATGCACTACAAATTCCGAATGCAACGTGAATCGTGTGTAAATGCGCTACTCAAGTCTGGCTTGGCAGGATGTGAGGTGTTGCAACAGCTGCATTTATTCACCCCGGAGGCTGCACCGCCTCTGCTCAAGCTCCCGCAAGAGGAACGGCGTCCAAAGGCGGCAGCGCCGGAGTAGAGGGCGGCGCCACCTCCCCTTCAGCCTGGGCCAGAGGCCAGAACCGCTGCCTGGGAGGCGCGGCCTGGCTGTACTTTGAGTCCCCGGCTTCCGCGTTCTACTGCTACCGGGGGAGCGCGGGCAGAGATGGCAGCGACAGTCCGGTGCTGCGGCCCGAGGGCTCCACTCCTGGGGGCACTGCGGGGCTACCTCAGGTCTGACCCGGGATATGACGGGGGGAGGCCAGAGTTAACTGCAGAAGCGTGGGGAAGCAGGTGGCTATAATGGGGCGAAGCAGATAGGAGTGGAGGGGGCAGATACAGGCTGTGAAGATGGCTACGGGCGTGGGGCTGGTAGGTGATGGGAAAGGTGGGGGTTGTATAACAGCAGAAAATGGGCTGTGGAGGAAAGGAGCAGCAAAGAGTAATTTGGGGCTTCCTCCATGCATGGTTGAAACCTTTTGCAAATCCTGGCTTTATAATCGGCCACCCTTTGCATTCTGGTATTTGTAGTCTAGGTTGTAACCATTTAAGTGTGTGTTCCTAGATCAGGTGCTATTGTCCTCAAAGCTAGGTTTAACTGAAGATGTCATCATTCGTAGGACCGCTTGGCTTGGAAGCTAAGAATGGGGCTGTGAGGGAATGTGTCAGAAGGGGCTGACAGAAGATGGAACGGAAACGGGGTTGTGGGGAGTTTGGACAAGCAGCTGTGTAGTGAGTTACTGGCACGAATAGGTCTGTAGTTGAGGATAAATGAGCCCGAAAGAGAGTTGTTGGGTTGTAAAGGCCCTGGTAATGGAAGTTGCTGTGATTGTTACATTCGGAGACAGGTCAGGATGGGGTTTTGGGCGGGTGACATACTTATCACCCCTTGTGTAGAGCACTCTTTGAATGCATTTAACTATTCAAGATCCAAAGTGGAAGAGGAAACTGATGGGTGCGTCGTGCGGGGACTGACGCACACCATTGTGTTGTTATGTTTGAGATGGTGTTTACACTGAAAAGACATTTTTTGATTTGTCTGTTAACTTTAAAACTTGGCAGCCTACTTACTCTGTTAAGTTTCAGCATGCTAACTTTCATAAAGATCCGTCCATGAGAGAAGGAGAGTGGGGGGACAGAGAGGGGCTTACCATTTCCAATTTTAGCTCCCATAGGAGATTTCGCCGAAAGGTAAAGCAAAAATCTTTGAATGCAAAGTTGACATGAACTGTGAACTATGCTAAGAGAGAGTTATTTTAAAACACATTTTTTTATTTGGGTAAAGCCGTCTAGGAGGTTTTCAAATAATAGCATTTGAAGCGATTCGTTTTCTGTTATGTCCGGCTTTGTGCCAATCCATAATGGGAGGGTAAGTGATACCCAGTGCAAGTATATTACGTTTGGTGAATATACAATGCGGTTTGGGGCAAAGATGAACGGGACAAACTTAAAGGGAGGGGGTCAAAATATTTTTGATTTACTAATAATGTTGGCTTTGATGGATTTGCACCAACCGTGACAGGGACTTTGCATGTTTCTTATTTTGGTATTTTAAATGTATAATGTCCACCAAGAGGGGGCGCAAGAAACGGTTAGGCAAAAACTGTTAATTTGCTAATAACATTGTCATTGTGTGATAAATCTGCACAAAATGTATCCGAAGCAAAGGCCGTTCGCAGCAGGCATTTAAAATAAATGATCTCGTATAATGAAATTCACTGCAAAAAAACACAGTTAAAGATTTATCTTTAAAGCTCAAATGCGTAAAATTACTGAAATGTTCCAGTTACATTTAAAACACATACAGCACATGACATAACTCATTTTAATCTGCCATGTTGTTCCCCAGGAAGGTTTCTTGTTCAAGGTGGTCAACCATGACTTATGTCATATGTTGTGTGTGTTCTCAAATGTAACTGGCAATTTTCAGTGGTTTTACAGGGTTGAGCATCCACCATAAATCATTATTTGTTTTTTTCCAGCAAGCTTCCATTGAAAGGCATTTTTAAATTTACCTATAACATTTCACCTTTTGGATGGATTTTCATGAGATATGGCAAACTACTACCTCAGTTAGCCATGGACAGCCATGCCAATTTAAGTGCAGATCCATGCAGGGCTAAAAAAAAGTTGAGGGGTGGGCATCAACAAAGAAGTCATTTACCATTTTGACTCCCACAGGAAGTTTTGCTAATGCCTATATCCTGAATCGCTAAACAGATTTACACCAAACTTGGCATGAAAGTAGAACATTACCCAAAAAGCATACTTTTGTTGGTTTGATGTAACCCGTTAAGTATTTTTTGCGATATTAGTGTTTAAAACAAAAGTTTATTAAGCAGGTGTTAAAGGGTTAACATTTTAAAACTTGTGAGTCTTGGTTCATGAATCCTGTTAATTACATTTTGATTTTCTTTTTAAACGGAAATGTGATTGGTTCTAAAATAAATTACTGCCTTAATGAAACTCGTGAATTGGCCTATACTCGGGACATTTATGATGTGCAAAACAATTTTGCACAGCCATTGGAGGATGTTCAGGGGTTCTGAGAGGCATCAAAACGTTAAGGACTGCCACAGAAAAAAACGCAGAAAATTCCACATGGAATTTGTGTTGAAAACAGGTACCAATGGTAAGAATGTCCCTGCCCTGAAGGATATGTGCTTTCAGGACTGGTTAATATGAAGTATCTCAAACCCAGGAGTTTCTCCCTGGTGCCAATGGCTCAGGCTTGAAATAGTGGTGTTACATGGAGTACCGATTGCCCTAGTTGAGAAAGAAATAAATGGCAAGTTGTTGATTGTTGATGTGCAGGCCTCGAAAAAAAGGTACCCGCCCACTTGCTATGGCGAGTCAGAATTTATCAGGTCGAGCTATTTTCAGAACCTCCTGGTCCATTCTGGTGAGTGGACTTGAGCTGGAAAGGCAAGGTGTACTGTTCATTCAGAAAGTGAATGACAAAAAAAATGCCTTTAAATCTAGTTTTTATCTTGCACATTTGCTGTCTGTTGAAAGACAAGTAAAATGTCAGTTTGTCTTTTTACTAATTGCTGCTTATCTTATCGTGGAAAATGGTGTTTACTTTTCTTTCTCTTACTACAGTTAGAGGATTTTGTCAAGTGAGCTGTCTGTCTGACAGTCATGGTTCAACCAAAGGCTGTAGGATATCTTTGGTTTTCTAACAATCAAATAGCTTGTAAATGAATAGTACAAATATTAAAAAGATTATCAGGAATTACGAAAGCACACTTTTTTTTTGTAAGTCACAAGTGGGGTGCAAACAGAATTAATTCAGAGCAGAGCAAATCAGAACACTTTACTTGGTGATGTGCAAATGACAAATATTTGCAGAAACCCAATTTCTAAACATTATTGTTTGTACACAGTAAAGTGTATCAGTAAAACTGCATTTCGGTGGGAAATAATGTGGCTACTTTAGCAAAAGATGTACAGATTGCAAATGACCGTGCGCTACCACTTCATGCTTTAGTTATGTATTAAAAGTGATGGATTTTAAACATGATTTGAGAAACATTCCTGCCCTGATGACAATGCTGTTAATGAACTAAGAGGCCAGTCAGGGGTCATGTGTATCTATATGTGGCTAGATTTCTATCAAATATGGAGCAAAAGTTCAGTCAATTAAATCAAACAAAATTGTTTTTTGTATAGCAGACATGCTAAACTCGCGTATTTGAAGGTGCTCTCATATGTGATAATGAAGAAAATAGCAGCTCACTTATTTAAAATATTTGCCCAGTATCACATCATTTGAAACCAGTTTATGGGTCAACAGCATTACAGTTATATTGGGTGGAATATCTAAGTCACTAGACCTGCAGGTCTGGTAACATTTCTTTTTTGAGGCCTGATGTAGTGTGTTAGAGAACCAAGATTTTTTTGGCAATTATTTTCCTGCCCCTGGTTCAGGACTTAAATCGTAAGCCTACATAGCTTGGACTATATCAGCTGTGTTGACCACATCAGAGGCTGCTGGTCAATTTCCAGAAGAGATTGGGTCTGTCCCAGATTTGGAAATACCAGACATGGGTAGCAAGTGGGTCGGGGGGACTCTGAAAAGGTGCTAGCCGTGGCTCCATCATCCCTGCTTCAGAGGCCTTGGAGGATAAGACTTCCAAATCTGACCCAGTGTTGTATACGTGGCCAATGCCAGAGATGCAGGGTTCAGTAGCTGCTGGAAGATGTAAAGGGCCGGATTGGGAACCACAACTGGCCCTGACAAAGTGCTCGGCCGGCCCGCTCCCCACTCGGGGGAGGGGGGGGTTGGAGGTGCCGCCGAGCTCTTTACCGGGGCCGGTTTTCGGCCGATTTTGGTACAGGGCCAATTTTGCAGCTATGCTGCAAAAACGGCCCTGTAACAAAAACGGCCCCCAGGGGCCCAAAACCGGCCCCCACCTGTGCGGCGCGCCGGGGGATTGCCCGGTGCCCGCTATGGCCAGTCCCGCCCTGAAGATGTACTCGGAAGGAGTTCAGTCAGGCACAAGTTTCATGCCCACACTGGTGGATCTTTAAAAGGAAGCCCAGGAGAAAGGACTTCAAGGGAGTGATTGTGAAACCTTTTGTTGGCTGACAGGATGGACTACTGTGCAGTGAGCCAGTGAATGCTCAGCCAGGAACTTGTAAGAGGTTAGTGGTTACCATCATGAACAGGGCACTTTTGCCAGTGGCCCATCAGATGTCCTCAGAATGACACTTGGGCATGAAAATGGCCCAGTATAGTTTGGACTCTTTGTTCAGTTAGCCAGGCATGCACCAGTACACAGAGACGTTCTGTAGAACAACATGGCTTACTTGCCAATTGATTGGTAAGTCAGGAAGTAATATTAAGGCACCACAAGTGCCACTTCTACAAGTAGGTGTTTATTTGAACGGCTGTTCATTGACCTTGTTGATCCATTTGTCACCCCTCCCAGCATCAGACAAGAAGTGCATCTTGATTTTTGTTGAATCATGCCACCGGGTATCCAGAGGCAGTACCTCTGAGGAGCACGACTTTGAAAGTAGTAGCTAGGGCACTCCTAGGGATCTTCTCAAGGGCTTGATTTTCTGAGTCAGATTTCCAACCACAGAACACACTATATCCCTACCTATATGAGAGAAATATGGTAGAAGCTTATGACTTACCACTTTTTCTTGGCATACCATCTCAGACCAGTAAGTGCGTGGAAAGGTTTTAAAAAGAAAAAGCTTTGGAGCATAATGGGAACTCTGCCTGAGAACCTCAGGGAGCAGTGGAACCATCTCATGCCATTCCTACCTACAGAGAAATTCCATAGAAAGGAGTTGGGTTCAGTTCCTTGTAGCTTCTCTTTGAGCCCTTAGCGTGTTGCCCCTTCAGCTCAGTCAGAGAGGGATGGAAAGGGACCAGATTTACCACAAAAGAATTGGGTAAAAGAAAAAGTATTTAAATAAGCAAAGAGCTCATTAAAGAATAGAATAACCGAAAATCAACACTAAATGGCTGCTAAGATGGTCAGGAGGTGTTAGTGTTGAAGCACATTTGTCCACGAGCTTTGAAGGACAAGTGGTGGGACTATCTAAAATAAATTACTTGGTGGACACAGGTACCACACAGGAGCTAAAGGGGCTTTCCATGTGAACCAACTTAAGCCATATACCTGATAAGACTTTACAGTGAACATCCTGTCAGTGATGGAGGAGGTTGAGGAAGATAGTAAATCCCTTCCTCAACTATTGCCCAGTGATGAGGAGGGTGGCTCTGACGCAGCTATACAGCTTGCCCCTGAAGTGTCTTCTGAGCAGCAAAGGGAGCGTAGAAAAGTGGTGGATGTTGGTCCTATTTCCTTTCACTATTTAGAGGGTTGGCACTTGTCTGTGTGAATGGCCTAGATACAGGGGATAGCTTGCCAGCGAAGAGCTATGTTTACAGTTTCACGTCCAGGGCTTCATCAAGGCTGAGGTTTTTTTAAGATGCTGAACTTGGGAGTAATTGAGTTTTCGTGCAGTCCTTAGGCGAGTCCATAGGTATTGGTGCCCAAGCAAGGATCCACCACCTTGCTTTTGGTACAAACTAGAGGGCCCTCGATGAGGTGACCAAATCGGACAATATCTTAGTGTCTAGGGGTGCAAATTGATACTAGAGGTTGCTTTGTGAGGCAGTGGAAAAAAGTCGAAGCAAAAGCCCTGGCCCTCCAGGTGACGCTATCGGTCACGAAGGCCAAAATCTCTCCTTCATTAACCTATGGCAGGGAAATTCTACTGGGCAGGGACAACTTTTTGCTGAACAAACTTGTTACAGAGATTTACAAACACTTGTTCTGCCTCCCAAGTCTTCCTCTGCTGCTCAGATTAGACTCGAATTGGGCCTATCTGACCAGCAGGCAGCAGCCCAGTGCTTACCTCGACCTGAGTCACAAGCTACAGTAGACCCGGACTGGCAGCCTAGAGGCATTGTTATGGTCTGAAATTAGCTCCAGCAGGCCAGGTCAAGCACACATTCGGTTCCTTGAGGATTACCAGCAATTACTGAATGTAAAAGATCTCTGGGATAGCAACCCCAGCCAATTAACCTTCAAAACTGGTATCAGAAAGCGTGTTCGCCCCTGGTCATTCCAATCAGACAGAGCATTCCTCGCCAAACTTAGACATGCCTGGGCAGTGATCAATAGCTACCAGCTTGCCACCACAGCATCATATCTCGCCTGTACGCATGCTATCCATCTGAAGGCAAGATTTATGGACCTGGGGTTAAGGGATTGCTCATATTTGAAATATCTACCCAATTGGCATCAGACAGTTGAGGAAACAACCTGAAGGGCTGCGGCTGCTGGGAAGAATCCCTCAAACATGTTGTGTGCCTCTGTCCACCACTGCTGACCGAGCGCAGGACCAGACTACGGGGAGAGTGGAACAAACTGGGTACTCGCACATGCGGGAAACTGGAGTTCTGGAGAAAGTGCAAAAATACCTCGCGCTTGGCGAGCGCACGATTCCCCTGCTCCCAGGAACCGCTCAGCAAGGAGGGAGGAAGCCTTGCACACCTCTCCTACAAAAGGACGGGAAACTGCAAGACCTACTGCGCCTTGATTAGGAGTCCAGGCAGGATCTAAACATGTGCAAGTGTTGCAAAAGAGATACTGAAAATATTCATGAGAGAAATTATTAATTAATCTCTCTCCTGGTATGACATTATACCAACCTTAATTTATTTATCTGCTCGAAAATAGAAGCAAACACAACTTCAAAACAGTGTAGATAGTTTTATCTCACAAACATTCACAAAACAGACATAAGTTATTTACTACAAAAATAGAAAGCGTATCAAATAACATCAAATAATACTCGGTTTCTCTTCTGACACAAGATTTGTCAAACTGGCTGCAGAAATTCATTAAGCAAAGCAGTCCACATACAGTAATACACAAAGGTCGAAACAATAATAGGCTCCTTAATCAATCATAGAGTGTGTTCTCAATCGATGTATCATTCCTTAATTTGATTTGCCGGGCTTCTCCAATCCAGAACATCTGTCGACGCGTTTCGGCGCATTCAGGATAACGTAAGCAGAGAAACAAGCATTGGAAATGCAATAGGTCTCGCATTAGGAAAGTTTGAGCTATTGGTATTGTAAATGACACTTTTTTTATTTATGTGTTGGTTTTGAAAGTAGCAAAATTAATAGCTTTGTCAGTTACAATGTCAATAGTGTTAACTTTTGCAAATGTGACACCTATAGCATTTGTAATGCAATGTGTGTTGTATTTACGTGACTTAGATGTCTTGATATTACAAATAACAATGGCTTTTAATTTTGTAAATAATTAATACTTAAATAAAAGTTATTGTAATTTATAATGGTAATAGCTTAAACGTTTTTAAATAACTTTTGTGAAGATTATGTTCAGTGTATTTTATTGTGACGAAAATCCAAGAACATTGCATTTGCACCTACACACACACAGAGCCACACACACACACACACACACATATAGATGTGGTAGTGGTGGATCTGGGTGATATGGTGGTGGTGGATGTGGTGGTGATGGTGGATGTGGTGGTGATGGTGGTGGATGAGGGGGTGGATGTGGTGGTGGATGTGGTGGTGGTGGTGGTGGAGGTGGTGTATGTGGTGGTGATGTGGTGGATGTGGTGGTTGTGGATGTGGTGGTTGTGAAAGTGGTGGTGGATGTGGTGGTGGAAGTGATGGTGGTGGGTGTGGTGGATGTGGTGGTGGTGGATGTGGTGGTGGATGAGGTGGTGGATGTGGTGGTGGATGTGGTGGTGGTGGATGCGGTGGTGGATGTGGTGGTGGTGGTGGATGTGGTGGTGGATGAGGTGGTGGAGTTGGTGGTGGATGTGGTGGTGGATGTGGTGGTGGATGTGGTGGTGGCTGTGGTGGTGGCTGTGGTGGTGGTGGGTGCGGTGGTGGTGGAAGTGGTGGATGTGGTGGTGGTGGAAGTGGTGGATGTGGTGGTGGATGTGGTGGTGGATGTGGAGGTCATGGTGGATGTGGGGGTGGATGTGGTGGTGAGGGTGGATGTGGTGGTGAGGGTGGATGTGGTGGTGAGGGTGGATGTGGTGGTGGATGCGGTGGATGCGGTGGATGTGGTGGTGGTGGATGTGGTGATGGTGGATGCCGTGGTGGTGGTGGATGCGGTGGTGGTGGTAGTGGTGGATGGGGTGGTGGTGGATGGGGTGGTGGTTGTCATGGTGGATGTGGAGGTGATGGTGGATGTGGTGGTGGATGTAGTGGTGGTGGATGCGGTGGTGGATGCGGTGGTGGTGGATGCGGTGGTGGTGGATGCGGTGGTGGTGGATGCGGTGGTGGTGGATGCGGTGGTAGTGGATGTGGTGGATGTGGCGGTGGATGTCATGGTGGATGTGGATGTGATGGTGGATGTGATGGTGGATGTGATGGTGGATGTGGTGGTGATGGTGGATGTGGTGGATGCGGTGGTGGTGGATGCGGTGGATGTGGTGGTGGTGGATGCGGTGGTGGTGGATGCGGTGGTGGTGGTGGATGGGGTGGTGGTTGTGGTGGATGTCATGGTGGATGTGGAGGTGATGGTGGATGTGGTGGTGGATGTGGTGGTGGATGTGATGGTGGATGTGATGGTGATGGATGTGGCGGTGATGGATGTGGCGGTGATGGATGTGGCGGTGATGGATGTGGCGGTGGTGGATGTGGCGGTGGTGGATGTCATGGTGGATGTGGAGGTGATGGTGGATGTGGAGGTGATGGTGGATGTGGAGGTGATGGTGGATGTGGAGGTGATGGTGGATGTGGAGGTGGTGGATGTGGAGGTGGTGGATGTGGTGGTGGATGTGGTGGTGGTGGATGCGGTGGATGTGATGATGGTGGATGCGGTGGTGGTGGTGGATGCGGTGGTGGTGGATGTGGTGGTGGTGGTGGTGGATGTGGTGGTGGTGGTGGATGTGGTGGTGGATGTGGTGGTGGATGTGGTGGTGGTGGATGCGGTGGATGTGATGATGGTGGATGCGGTGGTGGTGGTGGATGCGGTGGTGGTGGTAGTGGTGGATGCGGTGGTGGTGGTAGTGGTGGATGGGGTGGTGGTTGTAGTGGTGGATGCGGTGGTGGTTGTAGTGGATGTGGTGGTGGATGTAGTGGTGGGTGTGGTGGTGGTGGTGGATGCGGTGGTGGTGGATGCGGTGGTGGTGTATGTGGTGGATGCGGTGGTGGTGTATGTGGTGGTGGTGGATGTGGTGGATGTGGCGGTGGATGTCATGGTGGATGTGGTGGTGGTGGTGGATGGGATGGTGGTGGTGGATGCGGTGGATGCGGTGGTGGTGGATGCGGTGGATGCGGTGGTGGTGGATGCGGTGGATGTGGTGGATGCGGTGGATGTGGTGATGGTGGATGCGGTGATGGATGCGGTGGTGGTGGTAGTTGTAGTGGATGTGGTGGTGAATGTAGTGGTGGTGGGTGTGGTGGTGGTGGTGGTGGTTGCGGTGGTGGTGGTGGATGTGGTGGTGGTGGTGGTGGTGGATGTGGTGGTGGTGGTGGATGTGGTGATGGTGGATGTGATGGTGGTGGATGTGGTGGTGGTGGATGTGGTGGTGGTGGATGTGGTGGTGGTGGATGCGGTGGTGGTGGATGCGGTGGATGTGGTGATGGTGGATGCGGTGGTGGTGGTAGTGGTGGTTGTAGTGGATGTGGTGGTGGATGTAGTGGTGGTGGGTGTGGTGGTGGTGGATGCGGTGGTGGTGGATGCGGTGGTGGTGGATGTGGTGGTGGTGGATGTGGCGGTGGATGTCATGGTGGATGTGGAGGTGATGGTGGATGTGGTGGTGGTGGATGTGGTGGTGGTGGATGCGGTGGTGGATGCGGTGGTGGGTGCGGTGGTGGATGTGGTGGTGGATGTGGTGGTGGTGGTGGTGGATGTGGTGGTGGATGTGGTGGTGGTGGTCGATGTGGTGGTGGTGGTGGATGTGGTGGTGGTGGATGTGGTAGTGGTGGATGAGGTGGTGGTGGATGTGGTGGTGGTGGTGGATGCGGTGAATGTGGTGGTGGATGCGGTGGTGGTGGATGTGGTGGTGGTGGATGAGGTGGTGGTGGTGGATGTGGTGGTGGTGGTGGATGTGGTGGTGGTGGATGCGGTGGTGGTGGAAGTGGTGGTGGATGTGGTGGTGGTGGTGGATGTGGTGGTGGTGGTGGATGTGGTAGTGGTGGTGGATGTGGCGGTGGTTGATGTGGTGGATGTGGTGGTGGATGTGGCGGTGGATGTCATGCTGGAGGTGGTGGTGGATGTGGTGGGGGTGGTGGTGGATGTGGTGGTGGTGGATGCAGTGGATGTGGTGATGGTGGATGCGGTGGTGGTGGTGGATGCGGTGGTGGTGGTAGTGGTAGATGGGGTGGTGGTTGTAGTGGATGTGGTGGTGGATGTAGTGGTGGCGGGTGTGGATGTAGTGGTGGTGGGTGTGGTGGTGGTGGTGGATGCGGTGGTGGTGGATGTGGTGGTGGTGGATGTGGTGGATGTGGTGGTGGTGGATGTGGTGGATGTGGTGGTGGATGTGGCGGTGGATGTGGAGGTGATGGTGGATGTGGTGGTGGTGGATGTGATGGTGGAAGTGGTGGTGATGGTGGATGTGGTGGTGGA
Source organism: Lissotriton helveticus (assembly GCF_964261635.1). NCBI lineage: Eukaryota > Metazoa > Chordata > Amphibia > Caudata > Salamandridae > Lissotriton > Lissotriton helveticus. The sequence continues at coordinate 1,878,473,227 of NC_136057.1, read as the reverse complement.
TGCGGTGGTGGATGTGGCGGTGGATGTCATGGTGGATGTGTGCCTAGAAGCGCCATACCTCCCATCATATAGGTCAACATGTTGCTGCGAATGGTGATAAATAGCACGTTCTAGTCTGCTCTACCTGCATGTATGGTTCATCCCATTGAATTTTTCATTAATATATGTTTTTTTTTTTTTTAAAACGATTAAACCAAGACCAGGGTGCAATGTGTTAAATGTGCATAAGGGCACAATCACATTACAGAGGCCATGTGACTTTTAGAGACACGTTTCCCTGTGTAACAGTCCTTGCAATGTGCAATCTGAGACAGAAAACTATTTTTCCCATGTCAATTCTGCTGTACCGTTGTAAAAAAATGGACTTTGACACTGTAGTCATAAATGTGTGAAGGTAGCGCGTTTTAAGTTCCGCTCTTTCAAAAAATGTGTATTATGGAACCAAATGCATTTCACTGCAACGACAGACAACGGGTCGATCTATCGACAGACAATAGTATGTAATTGACGTGGGTAAACGTGGCTGGTCGTCGCCTTTTTTACATGCATCTCCATGTAGAATTAAGAAAATGATATCACCTGGGAGGCACACCACTCTCCAACCGAGGATTACATACGTTCAGACCATCTGGTAGAAGGCACTATATAAATGCAGCAAATCACCAAACCTTCCTCAAAGCACACGGGAAGCATTTCAGGCTCTTGCTGGGCAACATAAAGAGCACGAGCTGTTCGCCCATCCCCCTTCAAGCAGGACTAGCGACCAGAGCCTCCCTCGAGGCGCTTTACTTTACACTCACAGCTCAAGAGCACGATGGAATGTATTCAGATAAGATGCTCGGGTGGTGATAGGCAGATGCATCACACCTCGCACCGCCGGGCAGGGCGCCTGTCATTGTGACTCATAATCACAAAATAAAAGCAGACGGAGGGCATTGCTGTGGGGAGGGGGGAGGGGGGAGGAGAAATGCGACATGGCGGGCAGAGGAGGGGGCGGAGCGGGGAGAGGGTGTTAAGCAGCAGGGGCCTTTGAAGTGAAGCTAAGCTTCACTTCAAAGGTGTGGGAGGAGTGCGGCAGAGGGAACAGACGGCGATTTGGTGATGTGCACGCGCATTTTAGGTCAATGCGCAAGCGCATTGACCTAAAAGCCACGGGCACAGCACCAAATCGCCAAGTTGGGTAAAGTCTGTTTAAGCCCCTATAGAGCTTCGCCAGCTAGGCGCATGCGCCATGTTGCTGCGAATGGTGATAAATAGCACGTTCTAGTCTGCTCTACCTGCATGTATGGTGGAGAAGTGTGGCTCACTGGTTAGAGGCGGCAGACCCGTAAGCAGAGAACGGCCCGGGACCAGGGTTCGATTCCCGACGCGGCAGGGTCGTGGACCAGGGTCAGCGGACTCGATAATTCTCGCCTCGGTGCCTACTCTAGTCAGAAACCACACTCGGCAACTCTGGGCATCAGCTTGCCTCATCTTCACAACGGCCCCCCCCAGACCGCCGGGGATGCTTGGTCGCACCTTAGAGATACCCATCAGGGACCATCTCTCAGGGTGAGCCAGGACGGGTTCCCCAGCGGTCGAAGCGTGGAGATACTCCTCCGGGAGTCGATTCCTAGCGCTATATAAACCCACAATTAAATTAAATTATGGTTCATCCCATTGAATTTTTCATTAATATATGTTTTATTTTTTTTTTAAAACGATTAAACCAAGACCAGGGTGCAATGTGTTAAATGTGCATAACGGCACAATCACATTACAGAGGCCATGTGACTTTTAGAGACACGTTTCCCTGTGTAACAGTCCTTGCAATGTGCAATCTGAGACAGAAAACTATTTTTCCCATGTCAATTCTGCTGTACCGTTGTAAAAAAATGGACTTTGACACTGTAGTCATAAATGTGTGAAGGTAGCGCGTTTTAAGTTCCGCTCTTTCAAAAAATGTGTATTATGGAACCAAATGTATTTCACTGCAACGACAGACAACGGGTCGATCTATCGACAGACAATAGTATGTAATTGACGTGGGTAAACGTGGCTGGTCGTCGCCTTTTTTACATGCATCTCCATGTAGAATTAAGAAAATGATATCACCTGGGAGGCACACCACTCTCCAACCGAGGATTACATACGTTCAGACCATCTGGTAGAAGGCACTATATAAATGCAGCAAATCACCAAACCTTCCTCAAAGCACACGGGAAGCATTTCAGGCTCTTGCTGGGCAACATAAAGAGCACGAGCTGTTCGCCCATCCCCCTTCAAGCAGGACTAGCGACCAGAGCCTCCCTCGAGGCGCTTTACTTTACACTCACAGCTCAAGAACACGATGGAATGTATTCAGATAAGATGCTCGGGTGGTGATAGGCAGATGCATCACACCTCGCATCGCCGGGCAGGGCGCCTGTCATTGTGACTCATAATCACAAAATAAAAGCAGACGGAGGGCATTGCTGTGGGGAGGGGGGAGGAGAAATGCGACATGGCGGGCAGGGGAGGGGGCGGAGCGGGGAGAGGGTGTTAAGCAGCAGGGGCCTTTGAAGTGAAGCTAAGCTTCACTTCAAAGGTGTGGGAGGAGTGCGGCAGAGGGAACAGACGGCGATTTGGTGATGTGCACGCGTATTTTAGGTCAATGCGCAAGCGCATTGACCTAAAAGCCACGGGCACAGCACCAAATCGCCAAGTTGGGTAAAGTCTGTTTAAGCCCCTATAGAGCTTCGCCAGCTAGGCGCATGCGCCCAGCAGGCGAGCCCTAAAAAACAATCACTCTGCTAAAAAAAAAAACCTTGTTGCCCCACGAGCAAGTCAATACACCTGCTTTGTGCAAAAAGCTACACGGTGATGGGGGATCAGAGGCGCCTAACCGTTCTGCTTCATTGTAACGAAGAAAAGAATCTGTGATATAATACAGGGTAGCGAAGATCCATCTCCAGGGCGTATACGCAGAGGCTTGAACACCTAGCAGAACCTTTCTGGGGAGGAGAACGGGGCCTGAGTGGGACACACAAGGTCAGTAGGCCGGTAGACAGGGCTGCCGGTATTTAGGCCAGTAAACCTGAACTGAGACTTGTAGGTGTAACTTAAGGAGGAAATAAAATGTCCTGCGGGGCTGAAAGTAAAAGTAACCCTTTGCAGACAGCATGCTTTTACACACAACGGCTCCTTGATAAATAATGATTCACAGCGCCTGGGAGCCATTTGTGGTGTAGCACTGCTGTGGTGTAGCACTGCTGGCACAAGTGGGCAGGTGAAAACTCAAGGCCACTAGCTGTGTTCTACAATTTACACACATTATGGAAAAATATCTCAGTCGGTTAATGTGCCTGCTGCTAAGAGCTGTGCAAAACCTGTGGATCATAGCTATTTTTCGAAAGACTAACCCTGGATTAGAATGGAAATGATGTGCATTTGCTTCCCAACTGTATGACATGAGCACAATACTTGTCTGTGTCTGCTACTATTCGTATTTTACATGACATTTGCTATTTGCTTTATCCATGTCCTCCTCGCACGGACCGCGTAGTGTGCGTCCCTCTGGGTGTAGGCCCCATCACCCACTCACTGATCTCCATTTCTTGACATGCGACTGACTATTGCACTTTGGCTTTGCCTTCATAATTTTCTATTTTGCAAAGTTTAAACACAATGGGGCTATGTAAGGACAGTGATTGCCTTTCACTCTTCCATCGAGTCATGTGCACTCAAACACATCAAGCACTTCCCGCCCCAGGTGCGCCACAGATTGTTTTGAACCAAACCTCTAGTTACAGTTTGCACAGTTTTACTCCAATAGTCCATGGACATTTTCTTTTTCCTATATATGTCACTGCTTTGAATATCCTGTTGAACAAGCCAGGTTCTGTGTGCATCTCAAACTAGACTGACGCAAAGCAAATAAGCTGTAGAAGCATCGTATATTGAAATGCACATGAATTAATACATTGCAGTTTGCTTATTGAATCATAACATAGTTTCCAGCATTGAAATCGGCCTCTCCAATCATGCAGCTGTTGGACCTGTGTTGGCCTTGGTGCAGGCAACACTATTCTCACATGAATATAGAAGTCTATCTTCGACTCTCCGAAGCTGCCTGCTCTGTAGACTCCCTGGAAATGATGTGGCGACGATTATTGGCCAGTGTAGTAAACAGGGCAGAGTGGGACCCAGATAGCCGGACAGGAGCTCAGCAGTAATCAGAACAGCAACACTATCAGTACTAACTAAGGCAGCAGGGAGAACCCTGCTCCAGATTCCAGGGCTGCCGGTGCACACCACCATGAATCATGGGGAATGCAGATCAACTTCCATTCCTGCTTTTTCGATGTCATGACTGGACTTTTCCAGCGGTGGAGTAGGGTTCAGGGTAGTCTGATCTGGGAGGGGCATCTGTTGAGACTGGAAGATTAGAGCCTCCTCTGGGAGCCACCGCACTGAAATCTTTAAAGTTTTCAAGTTCCCAATTGCCACACCCCCACATCTCAGAAGCTGGCACAGCAGGAGCAAGTGCACTACAGGTTGGCCCCACCCCTGCTCACACTGCAGCTCCAAGACGCAGGTAACCGCGGGGTTTGAGAACTATGAGAGAACAAGAGTCCGAGTTGCAGACCGAGGCCTGCAAAGAAACTAGGGGCCATATGTATCAAGCAAATTCGCATTCGCAAAGGCCGAAATTCGCAGAATTTCGGCCTTTGCGAATGTGAATTTGCTAAATGGTATGTATAAAGCAAAATCTGGTGCAAAACAAGGAATGGCAAAATTTGCGATTCCTTATTTTGCAATTGCATTTAAGGAATCGCAAATTTTGCGATTCCATAAATGCAATGTATGAAGCAAAAAAAATTAGCAAAATGTCCTTAAGGAATCGCAAATTACCACCAACTTCTAGTTAGTGGTAAGTTGCGAATTCCTTGAACAATGCACATTTTTGCATTTTTCAAAGTGCCATGTGACGCACATACATGCCCTTAGGGCATGTATGTGCGCCACATGTGCACCCATGCATATTTCAGGGGTGCAACAGGGTGTCATTTGGACACCCCTGCACCCTTGAAATTATTCTCAATTTACGATTAGCAAATTGCGAATCGCAAATTGAGAATAACTTCCCATTCATTCCTATGGGCCTCCGGGCCCATAGAAATGAATGGGAAAGTATTCCTTAATTGCGATTCGCAATTTGCTCATCGCAATTAAGGAATTTTAAGAAATCGCAAAAAAAGCGATATTGTACATACATACCTATTTGCGATTCTCAAATAGCGATTTCTTAAAAATCGCTATTTGAGAATCGCAAATCAGGTTGATGATACATATGGCCCATAGACTTTCTGTGAATAACCACGAGAAGTGCAAAGTGAACTGAAATGTTGGATGCATACATATCTTGAGTAAGCTGCAGCAGCTGTGGTGGAAAAGCGCGATATCAAGGATAAAATGCCAGGGATTATAGAGGCTGTGGGTAAGGGTATCAAAATGTGTAGCCTTTCAAAATCTTAGACAGGATTTCAACCTTTTGGTGCCTTCCCTCCGATTGCACCGCGTAATATTAAGTTATGCTGTGTCATTAATGTACTTTCTTTTATTCAAAAGACAACCTCTGGGTTGCACACTTGGTTACTGTGTCTATTAGTTTGAGTCTTGAGTTCTGAGATATTTTTCCCACTCTACCTCTCTGAGAAGCCTCTGACACCTTACCCCGGCCACCCTACGGATCAAGCTTGGAAAATGAATAATTGTCCTAGTTTGCAGAGCTATAGTAGGGCAGTCCCCAGGACACCAGTGTCAAACAACCTTATTCCCAGCAGTTGTGCCCAATGGCCCCTGTCCCCTCTGTGGCCACCTCCCTGAACAGGGTCTAATTCTAGGGGATTGTAATTTCAACTCACCTGATGCATCTCCATCATCACATCCACTATCTTTTCCTGTTATAACTATTTTTCACGGACTGCTCTTAAGAGTCGTAGACCTCTCCTCATCAAGTCCTAGGTTAGAAGCTGCACTGAGGGAGCAGCACAAAGGTCACTGGTATAATGCGAAAGGGAAGGACCAAATTATGTGACGAGAAAAGGCAATTTATGCAGCTTAATGTGGCACATTTAGTGATAGTATTACTTCTTAGTTTGTCATTTTACACAGGTTAACTATGTCCGGTAAAAGGTTTCACGTCATTAGTGCCAGTCTTACACCCAAATAAAGCAATAAGCAACCTAAAGAGGACCAGTTGACCTTTGCAAAAGGCCTTCCAACGTGTTGCTGTGTTTTAGTAACTTTTGATCCGTTTAAGCCACAAACAGATTTTTTGCGGATTGTGTAGCAGATTATGGATATTGTGGCAAATGCAGTAAATCCATAAGTATGCAAAAAGAGTAACTGCCTCAAAATCACATATTTGCAATAGGCCTGCTTATAGGTCTATATTTATGATTTCTCATGCAATATTATAATTTGTATGCCATTATGGCATGCACTGTAGACTTGGAATATGACCTAAATGTCTCTTCAGAATTAATCATCATGTGAACCCAATGACATTTTAGCAAAACACAAGTAGAAAAATGTGGCCTTGAATGATTGTTTTGGTCGGCACAGTTCTTGTGGGGGGATAATAATCCTCAGCCGCTCCATGAACCCCCGCGTGATATGAACGCGCTTACTTCAAGCAATGCAGGACTGATATTAAGAACTTCTCCTTTTAGCTGCACTATGGCACAATGTCCAACTTTCTTAAGCATGGCATGATACCCAGGTATCGCTCCAACCAAGCCCTCTGCCTGTAGGCATATATTTTAAAATGTAAATGCATATTATGTATACACTGTAAGGCTGCTCCCTGAAGGCTTCTCAGCTGCAGTTACGAAGGAAAAGCAATGTGTTATTTGTCACAGGAGGTGGGGGCTTATTTTGCATATTTAGGTACATTCTAATCTGTGAATTCATTAGATTGCGCCTCTTTCTAAACTAAATCGTACTTCCTCCACGAAGGCCGCCTGTTAAGATTGAAACTTGAAATGAGTCACTCTTTCCCCACCCTGTAGTTACTGATATTGGTAACACAAGTGAGGTACAAAAGTCTGACCCATTACGGGGTGGACCCTGAGACGCCACTAATAAATCAGGACTTGCAGGGGGGATCAATAATTCTGGATGTGATGCCCTCATTCCTCATTTGGCCCATATTTTTACCCAAATAAAAAAGGTGCATGTAAACAGTTCATAATTCTATTGGGTTCGGTAACTACTGATACCTTCTCCATAGGAATGTGTAGCCACTCCTAGTAAGGCCAAATAAATCATGCAGTATCTGCCTTGTGATTCATCCGGTCACCAAAACCTCTCAAAGGCAGTGATGGGCCTTAACACCCAGTTCTTGATCGTGTGTTTTGGTGCTTTTTTTATGTAACAGCAGTACATACTTTTGTAAAAGTTAACCTCCCGAGCATCATGAAAGTGCCTTTGTAATAATCGGCTATTAAATACAGCTGATCCCTGCTGAACTAGAAAGCAAAAGACACACAGATGATGGACGAAATGCAGAGCAAATCAAACATTTACCCCCAATCAAGAGATCTGGGTTAAATCCATCATTCTTTTGCTCACCATGCCACCCCAGTTTAGACCCATCCCTATGCAAATCAATCTTGACCCTGCAACTCATGGGAACAGTCCAGCTCAAACTGCCAAGTGAGGTTCACCTGGACCTGAAACAAGCATCCTGGGACCGGTTTTTGAGCATAACCTCTCATCAGCCAGGCTAGCTTGAATCCAGTGGCACAGTGAGCCTGGGACCCACATCTGGACATACCTGGCACACTTAAGGCAAGAAAGCAAAAGACACACAGATGATGGACAGAATGCACAGCAAATCAAACATTCACCCCCAGTCAAGAGATCTGGGTTAAATCCATTGTTCTTTTGCTCACCAAGCCACCCCAATTTAGGCCCAGCCATTTGAAAATCAGTCTTGACCGTGTACCTCATGGGAACAGTCCAACCCAAACTGCCAAGCCTGGCTGATGAGGTCTGAATCTCCAAAACCGATCCTAGGCTACTTGTTTTCTAGTCCAGGGAGAACCTGGCCTGGCAGTTCGTGCTGAACTGTTCCCATGGGGAACAGAGTCAAGACTGATTTGAATATGGCTGGGTTTAAACTGGAATGCCATGGGGAGCAAAAAAACAATAGATTTAGGCCCAGACCTCTGTAGTGAGGTGAATGTTTGACATTGTTCAACATTCTGTCCATCACATGTTCTTTTTGCATTTGTCACTACGAGTGGGACGGGTGTGCCCAGACGTGGGTCCTGTGCTTTCTGTGCCACTGGAGTCAAGCTAGCTTGGCTGATGAGTGGTGAATCCCCGACACCGGTCCTAGGATGCTTGTTTTTCAGTCCAGGGAGAACCTGGCCTGGCCGTTCAGCCTGGACTGTTACCTTGGGGAATTGATTTGCATATGGCTGGGTTTAAACTGGAATAGTATGGGGGGCAAAACATTATGGATTTTGGCCCAGATCTCTGTATTGGGGTGAATGTTTGACATTCACCCCACATTCAACATTTTGTCCATCCCATGTTCTTTTTGCTTTTGAACTAGAAAGGACAGCATTGTTCTTTTTAATTCTCTCTGCTAGCTCAACATTTAATTCCTCCCACCTGTAAACAAAAATTTGATCAAAACTTTTGATGCAGTAAGAAATGTTTCAAGTAGAGAGTTACAAAATTGAAAAAAGTCTTCGTTAGTAGCAAGTCGATCTACTGACTAACTTTAACATAAAATAAGTATCCAGGCTTTTTAGCATAGCGTTTTAAATACTATTGTTGTCTGATTATTTCCATTCATAGACTTTTTCACTGAAAATAATTCATTTTTTTTTTGCACTGAATCATTTAATCAGAGCTATTGCGTCGATTTTCGGAGCGCTAGGCATATTATATATTGCTGTTTGTGTGCTCCCTTTCTTCTAGCAGCGAGGACATTCTTTGCCCATCGCTTGGAATACTGCGCTCTTTTGTGGCAGTGCTACAGGGCATATCTAATTCTACCACCAATTTAGCAGTTAACTTTGAAACAAAGTTGACTTTATGCAAATGACCATCATATGATCACATATCTAGACGTTTGGTTAGGTTATAGGCATTTGTATAGCGTAGTGTCTGGTGTGAAGTATTCTTTTTTTTTTTAAACACATTTTCTTAAATTTACGGTTCACATCTTCTGCATTATGCTTTCAAAACAAGTTTGTGGTTCGTCTAACCTCGTCAAACTGTCAATACAGTACTCTACACAATAAAGGCATTTCGACGGTGTACATTACTTATTCAACAGTACAGATAAACATCCGTTTGAGAGAATGTAAAAAAATTATAATATTAAACATAAACTCAATTCCAGCTACCCCCCTCCCCTAGGTTACGGTCTTTGTCCAGCTAACCTTCACGCATTCGGTTAATCTAGTGGGTGGGCGGTGTCCTACAAATACCTAGCCTAGGCCATACATCCAGTTACACTTTATGCCCCATCAGTATGCCACTTCAACCCCAGCGGTGGTGTGAAGTACTCTCATGTACTTTGGAAAAGGTTTGAGCTGTGTAAACCGGCCAAATATAAAATGTGGATTCTGCCTGTCACCCAAAATGAAATGTGGATTCTGTCCGTCACCCACGCTCTAATCTCATCCTTAAAGAATTAAGAGCAAAGCATTAGCCTTTCATGTGAGAAAGATATCCGCATATAGTGACTGAATTTCAGTCTGAAACTAGCTAATCCTGGTTTCCCTGCTGGACAATTTGTGTGATCCTATAGTTTATCTCCGCGAACCACCTTTTAGTTCATTATCACTTTCAAATAGGTCAGTTTAGGATGTAACCTGTACATAAACCACACATGGCTGAGCTTGATTTAATAGTCTACGATGTTGCTCCATTTATGATAAGAATCCAGGCTACATGACAACTGACTTGCTTCTGAGCTCACTAATAACATTGCCATCAGGTTGTGGGCAGGAATATTGATTAGTTAATGTTTAAAAACTCTGACTTTTAATAAATGCTTTTAGGCGCACAGACATTATCTGATGTACTAAGGCGAATCTCTTCTGCTGGTTAAACAAATACACGTTTTGAATTCTTAAGACATCTTATCATATTCTAACATGATGTTTGTGTAATGATTTGCATGCCACCTATTTTCAAACCCGGGCTCGTTCCAGAGCTCTTCGAGCCAGAGCCGAGCCTTGGCTCGACTCTCCCTGTTAATTTGTTGGCTCGCAGACCTCAATCTGTACACATATATAAAAGACAAGCATGTTCTACGTTGGCTTCAAGTCGCGTTGTTGGAATCGACGCCACCCTATAGAGGTCCTGTAATGTCACGCTGCCCCCTTACCCCGGTCTCCGTCCTATGCGCATGCCGCCTGCTCTCCGCAGCGCCCCTCCCTGCCCTTGACTCTGCCCGGCTCTTACCTGCCTGGGGCAGGGCGCAGCAGCACTGCCCGGCGGCGGCGCCCCGGAGCGGTATCCTGCCCATCGGCTCCTCCGCAGCTGGACTGGAGCCGGTGCCGGCTTCCATCCTGGAGTGAGGGCGGGATCAGGGGCTCAGACCGTGCCCCCTCCCTCCCCCGCTCCGCGCCATCCCAACTCCTCGGCGCTGCCTGGGAATCAGCATTGCAGTGCACCCGCCGACGGGACGGGCCAAGGAGCGCCCCGGAGCGGGGGGTCTGGAGAGAGGAGAGACTGGACGAGGGGGCGATAGCGCCCATAGAGAAAGGGGGAGGGAGCGGGGCGAAGAAGAGAAGCACTGGCTTTTGAACACTTGGGGGCACTGGTTTTATTTATTTATTTTATTTATTTAATGCGATTTTATATAGCGCGAACATTACCCGAAGGTGTCAGAGCGCTTTACAAAAGAACCCGTTGCGATACATAAGGACTTAGGGTTACATGAGTTATATAAAATAACAAATTGCAAAAGTACAAGTGGTAAAGTCACACAAGGAAGAGATACAGACAGAAAAAAAATGCAAATGTACAAGGGCGATTAGGAGCAGGCGAGGGTATAAACTAGAGAGGAGGCGTGGTATGCAGGGGTAAAGGGGCGCTACGGAGGGGTGACAGCAGCGCGACACTTGAGGTGAAAGCAGGGGTGAACGTGGGGGCTACAGAAAAGCAGGAAATGAAAGGGGGGACGGTGTGTTAGGTATGGAGCAGGAAAAGGCAGGTAGGGTAAGAGAAAGGTAAGTGGAGGAGGGAACTGCTCGAGGTAGTGAGGTCAAAGTTCATTGAGAGTTGGAAGAAAAGAGGGAAGGCAGAACGTTTGGAAGGGAATGGGGAGATGGAGGGTATTTTTATTTTGGGAAAGGACATGGAGAGGAAGGTCAAACGAGATTGTAATTACAGGTGAGTCACAGAAAAGCAGCATTTCGAAAGTGGAAGTTAGGAAGGAGGTACGGGGGAGGTGTGAAATACATTGAAAGAGGAGAGCTACAGTACCGGAAATAGGTGAAGGGGAGGGGGAGGCGTAAATCAGTGGGAAGAAAGCGCGGCAGAAGAGGAGAGAAAGGAAAAGAAAATACTGGAGAGACGAGGCAAGGGAGGGGGACATAGTACGCAGCAGGAACTGAGAGAAAAGGAGCAGAGAAGGAGGCTGGGGCAGGCCGTGGCAGAGGAGAGAAACCCAAAAGGAGGGCTCGAACGGAGAGCGAGAGCCCTGGGGGTGAAATACATGGATGGAGGAAACTAGGACAAGACCAGAGGGCAGTGCAGGGACACTGGCACACTTATGAAAGATAATGCAAAGGTAGTAGGCCAAAGGCGGTGTGTTTTATGCGTTTCTATGGAAACGAGACCCATGGAGTGACTGACCCACTGGAGAGCTGGCTCCTTGTCGCCGGCCGCTCTTGCCCCCCCCTTGTCTCTTGGCATCCTGTGGCAGTCGCTGCAGCTTTGCTTCACTGGTACAGCCTGTTCCCAGCGCCGCTGCAGAGCCCGCAGGCGCCCCGCACAGTAACTCGAGTGGTGGCTGCAGTTCGTGGGGACGCTCCTCAAGGTGACTGACTGCCAGTGATGGAGAGGGGGCTCTTACCGACTCTTCCCCGCTTTCCTTAGCGCGAGGCTGGCGTCCTTGGGAAAGTGTACGCTTTTATAGCAAATCTAAGATTGACGTTGATGCATGGTACCTCACACACCATGCGTGCAAAGCACAGAGAAGGATTTTTTTTACACATAATCTTTGGGGAGTCAATTTAGTGATACCTTAAAGCAGTGGTTTTCAAAGTTTTTTTTAATATTTATTTTTATTGAAAATATAAAAACAGCAAGGTAAAGAATATATTACACAAAGTGTCAATTCAAATGGGGAAGGAATAGTCATTACAAATGAAATCAGCAATCCATATACGAAAGGGGAAGGGGGGGGGGAGGACAAAAGGAAAATCAATACACATAGAAATAGGCAGTCAGAATGCGTGGTCAGGGGTAAGGTGGGACATCAGTGTAATGTGCAATAGGCGGTGTACAAATATCTCCACGGTAGGTATTCCAAGGTCCCCATATTCTACACCACTTCCGGGGCCGACCGCGGACCAAATACACTGTTTTTTCTCGGAACATGCACCAGTCCATATTTTCCTTCCATAATGCAACTGTAGGTGGCTTTTGGGATCCCCACAATTGAGCTATATCGTGCTTGGCGATCATGGCCCCCAGGGTCGCCCATTGTGTCTGGGCTACGTTATAATCTGTGGGTTCCCAAACATTCAATAGACCTCTCCTAGCCTCTGGTAAGAGGGCAACCCCCGTTACTTCCTTCATCACATCATGTACCCCACCCCAGTAGGCGGCAACCTCACGACATTCCCAGATAATATGAAGAAATGTCCCCATCTGGCCGCATCCTCGCTTGCACAAACCCTCTTCAGAAAAGCCCATGTGAACCAATCGGGGGCCCGTGACATATACCCTGTGAAGAATCTTAAGTTGAACCAGTCTGAGTCGAGCTGGTATCGCAACCTCCTTGGGAGAGGAGATAGCACTTTGCCAGTCCACGTCATCCAGATCAAGTCCGTCACGGGTCCACAAATCACGAAGATGCGAAAGGAGATCCGACCTATCATTTATTAGTTTTTTATAGACTAAGGAAATAGTACTATCGGGCACATGACCGTCTAACAATCTATCTTCGAGCGGGGACGACTCCGGAATTACCTCCCCCACTGGAAAAACCGACCTCAAAGCATGTCGAACTTGAACGTAACGGAAGTACTCTGAATCAGCTAGCTCATACTCCTTCTTTAGCAGTTCAAACGATTTAATCTGGCCCTTCACCCAGAGGTCTCCCACCTTACTGATACCGATGAGATCCCACTTATCAAATCCCTTGGTCTTCCACAGTTTACCCAGTTTATCAGAGCCAAAGAGCGGGGTCGCCCGAGTCAAGCGGTCTTTCCACCCCATCGAACTAGTTGCATCCCGCCACAGACGCACTGCCGTCTTGGTAGGTCCCGACAAGTCCTTAATCACCGATCTATAATATAGTGCCCTGTAGTAGTTACACCCAGGTAACAGTCATCTATCCATTGCAAAGGCAGGGTTCAATTCGGGACCGTACGTAGCATGATTGATGGCTCCCAATTGAGACGCCCAATAGTAACGTTTTATATCAGGGAGAGCGATCCCCCCCGTCATACCATGGGAGCGTCAGTTTAGCAAGTGCAATACGAGGTCTACCATCCCAAATCAACTTCCTTTGAAGACCCTCGACTGCACGGAAATAGCTGGCCGGAACTATATCAAGGGTGTTTTGGAGTGAATAGAGAAAACGAGGCAGAGACATCATTTTAAAGAGAGCCGCGCGACCCAACGGTGAAAGCGGAAGCTTACGCCAACCTGCGACATCTTGTTTCAATCTAGACAAGGGAGGGAGGAGGTTATGCTCATAACGAGTCGTGGGGTCCAATGAAATGTAGATACCGAGGTATTTAAACCCGTGTGTGCTATCTGGATGGGACAATTATTTGGGAGAAGAGGGACATCACCTGAAAGGACGTAAAGATAAGATTTGTTCCAGTTAATGATGAGACCTGAGTTTCTGCCGAATGAATTCAAAACATCGCACAACACTATTAGGGATTTCCGGGGCGAAGTCAAATACAATAAGATATCATCTGCATAAAGCGAGATGCGATCTTCAAACTCCGGGGCCCACCGAATACCCTTCATTGAGGGCTCCCACCGGATCCACGCGGCGAGGGGTTCAAGAGCTAGAGCGAACAAGAGCGGTGACAGAGGACATCCCTGACGAGTTCCCCTCCCAAGACCAAACTGAGCCAAGACTCGGCAATTCACAACAATTTGCGCAAGGGGGTCCTCGTAGAGCAGCCGCACCCAGCCGATAAAACCGGGTCCAAACCCAAACTTAGTCAACGTGGCCCATAAATACGGCCATTCCACAGTATCGAAAGCCATCGTGGCATCCAACGACGCCAAGATGGCCGGCTCACGCAGCGTCGCAGCTCTCGCGAGAACACCGTGCAGTCGCCTAAGATTCAGGGCAGTATTTCTATGCGGGATAAAACCGGATTGATCCGGATGTATCAAGTCGCTAATTACCGTGATCAGTCGGTTAGCCAATACTTTCGCAAGGATCTTAGGTTCCGCATTTAAAAGTGATATAGGTCGATACGACGCACACTTATCTCTCGGCTTCCCTTCCTTATGAATCACCACAATAGTCGCTAAACGCTGATCATGGGGGAGAGAGCCACATTCCCGAGACTCCAGAAACATATCCCGGAGATAAGGAGCCATCTTGTCAGGGCGCAACTTGTAAAGTTCGATAGGCAGGCCATTGGGACCCATTGCTTTCCCCGAGCGCAAGGAACGAATCGCAAGCGCCACTTCATCAGGTGTTATAGCGGCGTCCATTTGGTCTCTATCAATGTCAGAGAGACGCGGTAAAGCAATATCTCGCAATAATAGATGTGAGTCCTAATCCGGTTTGTCAGACACAGAGGAGTACACAGACTACGCCGGACACACACTCGACCCAATCTTCTCTTCCAGCAAGGACATCGCCTTCAGCCACGCCACGGGACTCCAATGGACGGACCACAGCTGCGTCCACTTCAGCTTCAGAAGGACCATGCTCCACCATCACCAGCAACAGGCTCCCCGCAGAAGCTGGAACAAGATCACGGCAGACCAGCTCACTACGTCCTTGAGCAAGAACCCTCCCACCAGCACAACGAACCCCAGTCAAGCAACCACCAACCTCACGAAATGGATCAGCGACTGCGCAGACGAACTCGCCCCGCTGAAGACCCCGCCGAGCAGACCCGGCAGCAAGAAAGCCCCATGGTTTAACGACGAACTCAAGAGCTCCAAGAAGAACTGCAGAGCACTCGAGAAAACCTGGCGCACAGACCCAACACCAGACAACATGACTGCCCTCAAGCTCCTAACAACAAAAGAACCGGGGGTCTATAACGGAGCTTCAAGTACTCCGAGCTGCTGCAAAACTCCTACATAAGTGAGTTAGGCGCTAATAGAGCTACATAAGTCTCTATATATGAATGTGTGCCAGGACAAACCTGTCGAAGGACCTACTGAGATTGTTGGTAAGACCCGTACAGAGATGTGTTGGATTCCCATCAAATAGGTATGTAGATCAAGTGTTCTCATTTGGTCATCCAAAAATGGGGTGGTATGTCTCTTGATCAATGAGACCCATCCATCGCCCTTACTCAATTGGGTCGCACCATCAATCGCTAAGGTACCCATGAACAAATGATAAAGATGGGATCGAGTGCAGTGCAAAAATCAAAAGATGTGTTAGTTAAAAACAAGGGGTAAAAGGATCAATAGGCGAAAAACTCTAATGTAATTTGTCCTTTCCCTCAAACAAACAAGAACAATGCAGAGGAAGCAGTCTAAACATATAACTGCATTTACAAGGCCAACATGTTTCAGCCGGTAGGGACAAGATCCCATGGCTTTCTTCAGGGCCAGAGTTCTAAGCATTAGCTACTGCATACATAAAGTGAACGTAACGACAATCTGTAAAGTATATACATAAATAGTCCAAAATCATGTTCCTCTGTACCAAACGGTGTCTCTTACATCTGTTAACAAGAAACAAGAAATAAATTGTAGTAAGTCCTATCAAAACAGGAAAGACCTGGCACTGGCTTCTACTAATTAAGCCAATTTATTTTACTAATGTTACTCACCTGAATAGTACAGGGAGTGTACCTCACCTCTCCTGGAACCCAGCTCAGGAAAAAGGAGGCCCCGCTCTGTGAAGGCAAGGAAGGGGTAATGAACGGAAGGGTGGACAGTACTACTCTATCTCTCCCTCCAGTACATAATATAGCCCCTATAACAGTCAAGCTTCACAGAGCCACAAAAAATCCTAAGGGTGGAGACTAGAGCACACAGTGTCCCTAGCGAAAGAACTACCTCCATAAAGTGTAGTCTAAGAGAAAGACCCGCAGCTGGCAGCTGCTCTAAACAGTAAAACACAAACAATTGAAGAAGGGTCTGAGGGAAATTTAAAGACCTGCCCAGTTCGTATCCCCCTAACTGTAATCCTAACAACAAAAGAACCGGGGGTCTATAACGGAGCTTCAAGTACTCCGAGCTGCTGCAAAACTCCTACATAAGTGAGTTAGGCGCTAATAGAGCTACATAAGGCTCTATATCAGAATGTGTGCCAGGACAAACCTGTCGAAGGACCTACTGAGATTGTTGGTAAGACCCGTACAGTGATGTGTTGGATTCCCATCAAATAGGTATGTAGATCAAGTGTTCTCATTTGGTCATCCAAAAATGGGGTGGTATGTCTCTTGATCAATGAGACCCATCCATCGCCCTTACTCAATTGGGTCGCACCAACAATCGCTAAGGTACCCATGAACAAATGATAAAGATGGGATCGAGTGCAGTGCAAAAATCAAAAGATGTGTTAGTTAAAAACAAGGGGTAAAAGGATCAATAGGCGAAAAACTCTAATGTAATTTGTCCTTTCCCTCAAACAAACAAGAACAATGCAGAGGAAGCAGTCTAAACATATAACTGCATTTACAAGGCCAACATGTTTCAGCCGGTAGGGACAAGATCCCATGGCTTTCTTCAGGGCCAGAGTTCTAAGCATTAGCTACTGCATACATAAAGTGAACGTAACGACAATCTGTAAAGGATATACATAAATAGTCCAAAATCATGTTCCTCTGTACCAAACGGTGTCTCTTACATCTGTTAACAAGAAACAAGAAATAAATTGTAGTAGGTCCTATCAAAACAGGAAAGACCTGGCACTGGCTTCTACTAATTAAGCCAATTTATTTTTACTAATGTTACTCACCTGAATAGTACAGGGAGTGCACCTCACCTCTCCTGGAACCCAGCTCAGGAAAAAGGAGGCCCCGCTCTGTGAAGGCAAGGAAGGGGTAATGAACGGAAGGGTGGACAGTACTACTCTATCTCTCCCTCCAGTACATAATATAGCCCCTATAACAGTCAAGCTTCACAGAGCCACAAAAAATCCTAAGGGTGGAGACTAGAGCACACAGTGTCCCTAGCGAAAGAACTACCTCCATAAAGTGTAGTCTAAGAGAAAGACCCGCAGCTGGCAGCTGCTCTAAACAGTAAAACACAAACAATTGAAGAAGGGTCTGAGGGAAATTTAAAGACCTGCCCAGGTCGTATCCCCCTAACTGTAATCCTAACAACAAAAGAACCGGGGGTCTATAACGGAGCTTCAAGTACTCCGAGCTGCTGCAAAACTCCTACATAAGTGAGTTAGGCGCTAATAGAGCTACATAAGTCTCTATATCAGAATGTGTGCCAGGACAAACCTGTCGAAGGACCTACTGAGATTGTTGGTAAGACCCGTACAGAGATGTGTTGGATTCCCATCAAATAGGTATGTAGATCAAGTGTTCTCATTTGGTCATCCAAAAATGGGGTGGTATGTCTCTTGATCAATGAGACCCATCCATCGCCCTTACTCAATTGGGTCGCACCATCAATCGCTAAGGTACCCATGAACAAATGATAAAGATGGGATCGAGTGCAGTGCAAAAATCAAAAGATGTGTTAGTTAAAAACAAGGGGTAAAAGAATCAATAGGCGAAAAACTCTAATGTAATTTGTCCTTTCCCTCAAACAAACAAGAACAATGCAGAGGAAGCAGTCTAAACATATAACTGCATTTACAAGGCCAACATGTTTCAGCCGGTAGGGACAAGATCCCATAGCTTTCTTCAGGGCCAGAGTTCTAAGCATTAGCTACTGCATACATAAAGTGAACGTAACGACAATCTGTAAAGGATATACATAAATAGTCCAAAATCATGTTCCTCTGTACCAAACGGTGTCTCTTACATCTGTTAACAAGAAACAAGAAATACATTGTAGTAAGTCCTATCAAAACAGGAAAGACCTGGCACTGGCTTCTACTAATTAAGCCAATTTATTTTACTAATGTTACTCACCTGAATAGTACAGGGAGTGTACCTCACCTCTCCTGGAACCCAGCTCAGGAAAAAGGAGGCCCCGCTCTGTGAAGGCAAGGAAGGGGTAATGAACGGAAGGGTGGACAGTACTACTCTATCTCTCCCTCCAGTACATAATATAGCCCCTATAACAGTCAAGCTTCACAGAGCCACAAAAAATCCTAAGGGTGGAGACTAGAGCACACAGTGTCCCTAGCAAAAGAACTACCTCCATAAAGTGTAGTCTAAGAGAAAGACCCGCAGCTGGCAGCTGCTCTAAACAGTAAAACACAAACAATTGAAGAAGGGTCTGAGGGAAATTTAAAGACCTGCCCAGTTCGTATCCCCCTAACTGTAATCCTAACAACAAAAGAACCGGGGGTCTATAACGGAGCTTCAAGTACTCCAAGCTGCTGCAAAACTCCTACATAAGTGAGTTAGGCGCTAATAGAGCTACATAAGGCTCTATATCAGAATGTGTGCCAGGACAAACCTGTCGAAGGACCTACTGAGGAGTCGTCCCAGGCGGAGGGTGAGGATCCCAGGATGAGGACTTCCGTCTTGTCTGAGTTCAGTTTCAGGCGGCTGTTCGACATCCATTTGGCTACTTCTGTCATCCCTTCGTGCAGGTTGGCTCTGGCGGTGGCGGGGTCGTTAGTGAGGGAGAGGATCAGCTGGGTGTCGTCGGCGTAGGAGATGATGTTCAGGTTGTGCGACTCCTGGTGGCCCCCCGCCCTGGGCAGCGCACCCAAACCAACTGACCACGCACGCAACCTGGGCTTCATCCTGGACTCCTCCCTCTCCATGACCAGACAAGTCAACGCCGTCTCCTCGTCGTGCTTCCACATCCTGCGAATGCTACGCAAGATCTTCCGATGGATCCCCACCGAGACCAGGAAGACGGTCACCCAGGCCCTCGTCACCAGCCGTCTGGACTTCGGCAACTCCCTCTACGCCGGAACCACCGCCAAACTCCAGAAGAGACTCCAGCGGATCCAGAACACCTCAGCACGACTCATCCTGGACATCCCCCGCCGAAGCCACACCTCCGGACACCTGAGAGACCTGCACTGGCTCCCGGTCAACAAGAGAATCACCTTCCGGCTCCTCACCCACACACACAAAGCCCTACACAACCAAGGACCAGGATACCTCAACAGCCGCCTCAACTTCTACGCTCCCACGCGCCAGCTTCGATCGACCAGCCACGCCCTCGCCGCCGTCCCCCGCATCCGAAGAGCCACCACAGGAGGAAGGTCCTTCTCCTACCTGGCCGCCAAGACTTGGAACTCCCTTCCGACCCACCTCCGCCTGACCCAGGACCACCTCGCCTTCAGGAAGCAGCTCAAGACCTGGCTATTCGAGCAGTAGCGGACCCCCCCCCCAGCGCCTTGAGACCCTCCGGGTGAGTAGTGCGCTATACAAATGCTCTGATTGATTGATTGATTGATTGATTGATTGATTTGAAGTGATCTGCAAAACACTGAACTATCTCCTTAGGGTCAGAGATCCGAACACCAGCGTCTGTCTCAATCACAGGCACCACCCGATTAGCTCGATCTTTCTTATCCGGCCACGCAATCAATTTACCAGCTTTGTCGCCCACGTCATACAGACGTCCCTGCTGCTCACTACTCATGGCCTTAGCCGTGTCGGTAACCAATGTCCTGTACTCAAGTTGTTTGAGTCGCAAAACATGGGTCTTCGTACGGGGGACCCCCCGCTCCAGGTCAAGCTCCATGTCAGCGATCTCCGTTTCAAGCCTAACCACCTCCTCATCTCTCCGTTTCTTAGCACCCGCTATTAACGACAGGGCCTGACCCCTAAGGACGGTCTTGAAAGCCTCCCAAAGCGATACCGCTGATGAAACAGAACTCTTGTTTTCCAAAAAATAAAGTTCAAGAGATTTGACCAGGGCAGCGCGAGTTGTAGGGTTTCGGAAATACCAAGGATTAATCGGGGCAACCCGTCCCTCGGACCCGGAATCTAAATCCATCCGCAGCCATAGTGGAGAATGATCTGAAATTCCCCGAGCTAAATGCTTGACCTCAGTGACAGAAGAAGCCTGCGCAGCCGGTACCAAAACATAGTCGATTCTGGAGATGCTACCGTGAGCGCCCGAATGAAACTTATACTGCCGTTGAGTAGGACAATCTATTAGACTCAAAGTGTCAAGGAATCCATGGAGCCAGTTCTGTGATCCCTTTAGATCTCTGGGCGGGTGTCGATCGACCACCCCGGAAACTACTGCGTTAAAATCACCACCCAGAAGCAGTGACCCCTCAGGGAGAGCCAGAATGATCCACCCCAAGTGCGCGAAAGTAGTTGATTGCAGGCCAGGGGGGACATATACCGAGACCAGAGAGAGAGTGCGGCCCTCCAATCTTCCTGTAAGAGCGACGTAGCGCCCTCTATCCTCAAGAACAATGGAGTCAATCTCCATTGGGAGAGAATTCTTAATGAGGATTCCAACCCCTCTAGAGCCGGAGGAAACCCCAGCATGTGCAACCAGACGATAACCCCTCCTATTCATAGCATGACAAGTATTACCAATCAAGTGCGTCTCTTGAAGAAGGACCACATCAGGGGAGAGACGTTTCAACAATTGCAACACCACCCCACGTTTTATCCTATCCCCCAGCCCATTCACATTCCAACTCATTAGTTTCAGCCCTCTACCCCCCATCCTGAAGAAGAAAGAAAATCCAACCCCAGTAAGAACTCAACACCTCTATGAAACGATTTAAGGATACAGTACCTTGCAAGTAAACATACACACACCCCAACAGAACCTCCCCCCCCCCCCAACATCCCGTTACAAAGCCCCCCACCCTGCACCCCTTCGTTAGACTAAAAAGCCACCCAAACTTGCAGTGTGCCTGTCGCCCCCACATTTAACTAAACTACAAAAAGACCCTCAGAGGAAAAAAGACCCACCAATAGCCCCGCAACCCCCCAAATGTACATTAAATCACATATCAGGATTATCGAACCACTGTCCAAGGTCCACAAAAATATCCCAGGAACCAAGCAACCAGCGACTATTCTTGTTCCGCTTGTCCGCCCTCTGCTCCGCCAGATCGCTCCTCCGATGGATGTTGATTAGGTAGAGTGTCCAGCCAGTCGGCCACCACCTCTGGTCGATCAAAAAAATAAGTTCGCTCAGCGCGTTCAATCCTCAACCTGGCCGGGAACAGCATGGCATATTTGAGTCCCATATCACGCAGTCTTCGTTTCACCCCCAGGAAACCGAGTCGCTGCTTCTGGACAGATTGGGTGAAGTCCGGGTAGAAGCTAATATTTGTGTTTTCAAACTTTGTAGGTCCACCCAACCGTGAGGCCTGCAGGATAGCGTCTCTATCACGAAAATAAAAAAATCTCGCAATAATAGGCAGCGGTGGGGCACCCAGTTTCGGTTTGCCACCCGGAACTCTGTGAGCACGTTCCACTGTAAAGAACTTACTCAATCCTTTAGGTGTGAGGTGTCCAACAATAAGGTTCTCAACAAAGAGGTCAGCTGCAGGATCCTCCGCCTTCTCCGGGACACCAATAATACGAACATTGTTCCGCCTGGCCCTTCCTTCATACTCCTCCAGACGACGTGTCAGGAGATCACTAGTGGTCTTTAGGTGACGGACCTCCGTCTGTAGGTCAGCGACATCACCCATCAGACTAGAAGTCATGATATCCAGTGATTTGACCTTCTCGTTAGTTTTTGCCAGGTCCGTGCGGATCAGGTTGACATCTATCGCCACAGTATCGAGCTTATGGGCAAGAGTCTCCATTTGTTGCCCTAAGGAGGATTTAATCCCGTCAATGGCGGCCATGACATCTTGCAGGGTCAGTTCATTGGCCGGAGTAGGTGGATCTCTAGTGTCCTCCTGCGACCTACCAGATCCGCCGGGAGATCCCTTAGCTTGGGCATATCGATCCATGATGTTAGTCTGGGTATAGCCACCTCGCCGAGTGGTCTTAAGTTTCTGCTTTTCGCCCTCTGGTTTCCCCGTCATTGTGGGAGATAAGCTAACTTAAATAGGAGAGACGAGCCAGGAAGATGTCGGCCCTCGGTCCCCTCGGGCGGAGGCAGCCCCAGCCAGGGGGCACAGGCCAAATGTCCTCCGGACTCGGCAAGTCAATGAGAAATCACACTTGTGGTGTCGCTGGGAGGCCGTCTTCAGGCTCAGGGGTGGGCTCGGTTCCAGTCACAGCTTCCCCTGAAAGCAAAACTGAAAGTGAAAGCAACCGGACCGGATGTCCCAGCCCCCTCAAGCCGATGTTGTTCAACTACGACCCGGGCGCCATTCCAACTCCATCGCCGGGCATCACGGAGATGTAGGCCGCAATCTTCAAATTGCCATAACTCCGGCTCCCAGGGTTCGATTCAAAATCTGAAAGCAGATTTCACCTCCGTCGTGGTTCGCCTTCAAGAAGACATC
This sequence comes from Lissotriton helveticus, assembly GCF_964261635.1. Taxonomy (NCBI): domain Eukaryota; kingdom Metazoa; phylum Chordata; class Amphibia; order Caudata; family Salamandridae; genus Lissotriton; species Lissotriton helveticus. The sequence goes on along the minus strand of NC_136057.1, from coordinate 1,878,450,309 downwards.
AATGAGGGACAGGATAAACGACAGGATAGATGCGGGAGGTTGCGAGGGTCTCGGGAGCCCTAAGCTCACGTGGCCATCTTGGTTGCGCGCTAAGCTCCTCCGCCTTCAAACTTTTTAAGGGAAAAAATATTCAGCCCTCCCCATAGAATTATTCACAATTCGAACAAACTGCCAATGTTTTAATATGTCTAGACGTGTTGAAACATTGCAGTTAAGTTCGGTTACTATTTTAAAAATGCAATCAAATACAATATTGCCAAACATACTATACTAGTCACGCAGGCCTTACTAATGTGTAAAAGTATCCACAGTGCGATTATTAGAAATGGGGCTCGGAGTTTTAAATAATAATTGGAGACCCTTCCCCTTGTGAGACCAAATATAAATGACAAAAGGTGTTAGTGATGGCTCGAGATGTTAGTGGTGACTTACTGACGCTCAATTTCCCACGAAAACAAAGCGCTGTTATCAGCATAATGCAGCTTTTGGTCACAGCCTCGCACCCCCCCCCCCCCCATCACTTCAAGCCCCCCTAGGGAGGCAAAACCCACAGTTTGAAGACCCCAGTCTTAAGGATTTGTGGTGCCCTGGGCAAGATATATGTTGTGACACTTGTGTGGAGCAATTTTGAATTTCTTACCTCTTTTTGGCTTATTCAGGTCCTCGTGAATGATTCCAAACAATAATTGAACTATAAATGTTAAACCTTAAGAAACGGGTGCAAGCAAAAACAGCCGAAGCTCTGCTTGATCGCTGTCCCCCGGCAAATCGCACTAAAAGACAGCTTGACACTCATTACTAAAACCATTTCTTTATGAGTGTAGTTATTGATTATATTACTTGCCACAACATTTTATATGGAGTTCGGTGTCTAAACACTGTAGGAATAACTGCTAAGGGAGACTGTTAGATGTTTAGTAGACCAGTTCATAATGTAGCATTAGTTTCTGTTGGAACCCCACAGGCAAGCGGAGGTTACTGGGTCCAACTGTGGGGGTTGAGGCCTTTTAATCAACAGCGGCTGCTGCCAATCTGACTTGGGTTGGGAGTGCAGGGGGAAAAAAATATATATATATAGACTTACCTTTCACTTTCGGCCACCATGATGTTATGCTCCGGTGCCTCGCTGATCCTCTCCCGGCACTGCAGTCCCCATGAGCACAGGCTCCCAGACTCCCCACGCAATCCCAGCGCTTCTCTCATGCTATTACTCCCAGCATGAGAGAAGCGCTGGGATTGGGTGGAGTGGGCCGGTTTCACGCTCCAGCAGGGACTGCAAGCCTGTGCCCCCTAGCACTGCTGATATCTCCAAGTAACAGCCTGGAGATATTCAAGTGCGCATGTCGATTCGGCCATCGTAAGACTGCTGGCCAAACTGACTTGCGCGCTTACCACTCCTCCCCCTGCAGATGAAGCGGACACATGGCCCCGCCCTAGACTATGCGACTGGAAATGAAAAATAAAATGACAATAAAATAGTTTTATTGTCATTTTATATTTCTTCTGTCTGCTGCATTTCAGCAGTGTTGGTGACGGTCCTATGCCATAGTGAAGGAGCCGCTCCTGCTTTAAATTCTGATGTCCTGGTGCTCGACTTACTATGGATCCCCAGTAACTGGGCCAAGAACGCCTTCTGCACTTTACTCTTAGAGTAGGCATGGTCAGAGCAATCCAAGGCCCCCTGTAGGGGCGGGGTGTATGGATACAGTATAGTGATCACGGGCTCACCCCTCAAAATGTGTGCAGTTGCAATAGTTCTTTGGTACCCAAATGATCACACTTACGAAAAATAGAGAAGTATTTTTTGTATACAAGCAGTCTGTTACAGCAGGAGCGTCTCCAAAGCTGATTGTCCCACAACACAGGCCATGGAAGAGACTAGAGTTCACACCTGTATGTCAACCACAGTGATATGCGCATCAAAAGGTAAGCCCATGGCTCCCAGCTCTACTCCTAATGATTCTGTAGTAGGCCCCATCTCCTTCCTGAGATGTGACCTCTCACTGAATCAAAGAGTACCCTTTGAAGTGTCATGGGGAAGCCTGGCTTTCCGGTCCTCAGTGTGTGTTTCATGCAGCTCACAGGAATGCAGCAAAACACAAATCTGTCTTTGGGGAATCTCTCTACCACCTCTCCATGTTTCACTATGCAGACCTGGGCCTCCTGAAATGGAACCCAGAGGCCACCATGTATTGTACAACAGACACAGGCACACTTACACGGAGTGCATGTATACAGCATACACTCACTACACAGTACTGTATCCCCCATGTACTGTACTACTCATAGGCACATATACATATAGCATATGCATTTACCATGCATGCACTGTCAAGTACTGAATTATCCCTGTATTGCACCCTTCCCGGGCTCAAATACACCCCGTGCAGATACACCACTTCTGCGCACCGCATCACTTCCCACCAACTGATATAGGCCAAGGGTAAGCTAAGCACAAAGCAGCGAAACTTTAAAAACAAGCATTGGCAATGCCAGTAGTTCTCGCCTATGCAAGAGCTATTGGCTTTGCCAATATGTATTAACATCAGACTGGCTGCTGTTCAGCATGGCTAAAAGTTAGTAGGCTAAAGGAGAGTGGCATAGAGTGGAGTGTTTTGGAACGGCCTACAGAAGAGTTGCATGACGTGGAGAGGATTAAAGTGAAGTGTCATGGAGTTGCGTAAAGTGTTGTGGAGGGAGTAGAGTGTCATAGTGGAAGTGCGGAGAGTTGAGTGGTGTAGAGTAGAGCGCAGTGTCTGAGTTGAGTGGAGTGGCATAGAGTGTCGTGGAGTGGCGTACAGGGTTTTGCGTAGACTAGACTGGCGTACAGCAGAGTAGATTGTCATAGAGTGAAGTGGTGTGTCATGGAGTGGAGTAAAATGGCATTGAGTGGCATGGAGGGAGTTGCATAGAGTGTTGTAGAGTGTAGTGTCATAGTATGGCTTACAGTAGAGTGCAATAGAGTGGAGTGGCATAGAGCAGAGTGCCAGTGGATTAGAGTTTAATGAGTAGAGCACAGTAAAGTGTAGTGGAGTGGCCTAGAGTGAAGTGGTGATAAGTACAGTGGTGCATTGTAGACTGGCGTAGAGTGCATTGGTTTTGAGTAAACTGGTGTAGAGTGCATTGGCTTAGAGTGCAGTGACGCAGAGTAGTGTAGAGTGCAGTGGCATAGAGTAGAGTAGTGCAGAGTAGATTGCAGTGGCGTAGAGTGAAGGGGCACAGAGTGGAGTAGAGTGGTGCATAGTAGTGTAGAGTGAAGTGGCACAGAGTGGAGTGGCACAGGGTAGAGTGTAGTGGTGTAGAGTGCAGTGGCATACAGTGCAGTTATGCAGAGTAAAGTGTCATAGTGGTGCAGGGTCTTAGAGTGGTGTAGAGAGCAGTGACAGAGTACAGTTGTGCAAAATAGAATATAGTGGTGTTGAATGCAGTGGTGTAGAGTGATGTAGCGTGCAGTGGTATAGAATTTTGTAGAGTATAGTGGCTTAAAGTGCAGTGGTGCAAAGTAGGTGGCGTAGGTGCAGTGGCACAGGGTGCATTGGTTTTAAGTAAAGTTGTGTAGAGTGCAGTGGTTTAGAGTACAGTGGCATAGAGTGGTACAGAGTGCAGTGGCGTAGAGTAGATTGTTTCAGAGTGGAGTAGTGCAGGGTAGAGCTCAGTGGCATAGACTACAGTGGTGTAGAGTTGAGTGGCACACATTGATTGCAGTGGCATAGAGATAAGTGTCACGGAGTGGATTAGAGTGGCGTAGTGTGCAGTTCCATTAAGCAAAGTTGTTCTTGGTATAGTGGTATAGAGTTCAGTGGTAGAGAGAGCAGTGCTGCAGAGTAGAGTGCTGTAGTGTGTAGTGCAGTGGCATAGAGTGGTGTGGAGTAAAGTGGCAGAATGCAATGGTACAGAGTGGCATGTAGTGCAGTGTCGTAGAGTATTATGGTGTGCAGAGTAGATTGGTATAGATTGCAGTAGTATAGAGCATATTTGTTTTGATTAAAGTGTTATAGAGAACATTGTTGTACAGTGCAGCAGTATACAATTGAGTAGCGTAGTGTGGATTGGCGCAGAGTGGAATAGAGTGGCGTAGACTACAGTGGCATAGGGTAAATTGTTTCAGAGTAGACTGAAGTGGTGCAGAGTAGATTAGAGTGGCTTAGAGTGGATTGGTGTAAAGTACAGTGGCGTAGAGTGAAGTGATGCACAGTAGAGTGTCATAGAGTTTGGTGGTGGCGAGAGCAGTGTTGCAGAGTAGAGTGATGTAGACTGAAGTGGCTTAGAGTGGAGTGGTGCAGAATAGAGTGCAGTGGCATAAGAGTGAAGTGATGCAGAGTAGAGTGGTGTAGAGTGCATTGGAATAAAAGAGTGGTGCAGTGGAATCAAGTGCGGTGTCAGAGCCTTGCAGAGATTAGAGTACAGTGGTGCAGAATAGAATAGAGTGGCATAGAGTGCAGTGACGTAGAGCACAATGGTGTAGAGTGACGTAGCTAGCAGTGGCTTAGAGTGCAGGGGCATAGAGTAGAATGTTTTAGCGTATTGTGGTGCAGAGTCGCTGGTATAGGTACAGTGGCATAGGATGCATTGGTTTTGAGTAAAGTGATGTAGAGTGAATTGGCGTACAGTGTAGTGATGTAGAGTGGCGCTGTGTAGAGCGCAGGGGCGTAGAGTAGATTGTTTCAGAGTAGAGTGGAGTGGTGCAAGGTAGACTACAGTGGTATAGAGTAGTGGCGTAAAGCGCAGTGGTGTAGAGTAGTGCAGCATTGATTGTAGTGGTGCAGAATGGAATAGAGTGGTCTAAATTGCAGTGGGTAGAGTGCAGTGGCGTAAATGAGATGGTTTCATAGTAGAGTGAAGTGGTGTGGAGGGGTGCAGGGTAGAGTGTATGGTTTAGAGCAGTGGCATAGGGTACAGTGTTGCAGAGTGGCATGGAGTGGTGTGGAGTGATGTAGAGTTCAGTGGCGGAGAGTGCAGTGGTGCATAGTAGAGTGGGTTTGGAGTGTACTGGCGTAGAGTCGAGATGCATAGAGTGAAGTGGTGTAAGATGCAGTGTCAGAGTGCACTGGTGCACAGTAGATTAGAGTGCAGAAGAGTGGCGTAGAGTGGTGCAGAGTAGAGTGGTTCGGAGTTCAGGGGTATAGAGTGCAGGGACAGAGTGTGCAGTGCTGCAAAGTAGATTGTGGTAGAGTGCAGGGGTGTAGAATAGAGTGGCGTAGTGTGCATTGGTGCTCATTGCAATAGTGTACAGTGGTGCAGAGTAGAGTGCAATGGTGTGGAGTGGCATACAGTGCAGTTTTTCAGAATAGATTGGCCTAGAGTATATTAGTTTTGATTAAAATGGCGTAGAGTTCAGTGGTGTGGTGTGGAGTGGCGCAGAGGGCAATAGAGTGGAGTAGATTGCAGTGGCAGGGTAGATTGTTTTTAGAGCAAAATGAAGTGTCGTAGAGTGCAGTGCTGCAAAGTAGATTAGAGTGGTGTAGAATTCAGTGGCATAGAGTGGCATCATTTAGAGTGGCAGAGAGTACAGTGTTGCAGGGAATACTGCAGTAGAGTGCAGTGGTGTATAATAGAGTTGATTAGAGATCAGTGGTGCAGAGTAGAGTGGGGTGGAGTTAAATGGTGCAGAGTAGAGTGGCATGCAGTGGCATAGAGAGCAGTGGTACAGAGTAGACTAGAGTGGCGCAGAGTGCAGTGTGGCATAGTAGAATAGATTGACGGAGAGTGCAGTGGCATAGAGTATAGTGATGTAGAGTGATTTGGTGCAGAGTAGATTAGTGTAGTGTGCACTGGTTTTAAGTAAAGTGGTGTAGAATGCAGTGATGCGTAGTAGCGTAGTGTGTGGTAAAATGCATTGGCATAGAGTGCATTGGTGCATAGAAGAGTGGAGTGGTGCAGAGAAGACTGCAGTATTGTAGTGTGGAGTGGTACAGAGTAGAGTGGAGTGGGTTAATGTGAAGTATGTATGATTTTATTTATTTATTTTATTTGAGAAGTTTTATATACCGCTGGCTAGACCCGGAGGTATCAGAGCGCTTTACATAAGGAAGAGCATTGTTTCAGAACATAGTTACAAAGTTACATCAGTTGCACCAAACATAGTTACATGAGTTACCACAGCATAGTTTAAACATTAGAAAGAAGAACAGGCAAAGGGAGAGAAATTTGGGAGGGGGACAGGAAAGGAACAGGGGAGGTAGACAAAGACTAATAGAGGGAGGAGACGGGCGGGGGTAGGAAACACAACAGGGAGACGAAGTAAACTGTGTCCGACATCTGGCTGGGTAGGTGACGGCTGAGAGGTGAACCAGAGCCAAACTCCTCTATAGCTGCATATGACAACTCCACCGGTCATCGGCCAAAGGTAGCTTGGGCACCGCAATGCATACAGAAGGTCCTGGTTTCCGCCTAGGGGGCATCGTCAAGTGTTTCTTCGGTCACGGTGTACGGTGCTGTGCTCCCAATGGTAGTGGGACCATTCCCAATCCTCTCCTGCATGTGTCTCCCTTGTCGCTGTGGTTTCATCCAAAGGGGACTCTAAAATGCCAGGGAACAGATGCAGGAACCCTCCCCAACAAGGGGAGAAGGAGTGCTTTCGAGAAGGGCCCACTCATGGCGGCCATCTTGGGGACAGTCATTGCTTGAGTGGAGGGCCACAAATGGCTTTCTCCAACAAGAAACAGCCGTTCCGTGAAGAGTATAGAAGAGCCGCAAGGCGCAGTGGTCGGGATGGGTCGGCCATTTTGGAGCCGATGCGATGTTCCAAAACTGAATTTGTCTGCCCCTCCTGGCCTCCTTGGGCTCTGGTTGAACAGTCGATATGGTAGAGTACTACTATTACAGACAACACATCTTCAATTGAAATGACCATTACATTTGCACTCACATACAGTTTTAGTGATAAAAGTATACAGGGCACAAACAATAATGTGTGGAAATGTCATACACAATGCATTGATCTGATTGTCAGCGCAGTTCATTTACAGACATGTTAATTTTTTTTCTAGCACACAACAAAATTTAAATCTGTACAGCCTTTCTCAAGCACACCCCCAGTAGCCAGCATGATTGTCACATAAATCCTCTCACTTTGAAGTCAGAGAAAGAAAAAATAAAACACCAAGTTCCGTGGAAGACACAGCCGGATATTTAACCCCTGCCTTTGAATGCACAGCAAAAGTGGCAAGATCAGAACAAGATTTAAAGGCCTGTTTACTGGACGTGAGTTAGTAGAAGATTACAGTAAACCAGGTTTGAGTTACGAGCAGGACAAACTCGAGCTGGACAGCCTAAATCAAATAGAACCGGCACATAGAAACCAGAAAATGTGAGTTACAAACCACAAAGCCAATAGTAAGCAACTATTGGAATGCATTCCTAGATTAACATTTTGCATATCCCCAAGATGTCTTTAGCAAATCAGTCAGCTGTGCTGTCTGGTAAGCTGCGACCTAATGAGTGAGCCTGTAGGCCTCTCTCAAGTGACACGGCTTTACAAGCATTTACAATGCAACGGTCTCGCCTTTGCCAAAGTTAGAGCTATTGGCATTGTAAATGACAACATTTTTATTTATGTGTTGGTTTTAAAAACAGATAAATAAATGGCATTGTCATTTACAATGTCAATAGCCATACAACTTGTAATTACATTACACACACAGAGGGTCACACGCACACATACAATCTTACTACCACACACAATTTCTCTCTCACACACAGTCTCTTTCTCTCCCACACAATCTGTCTGTCTCTATCGTGCACACACACTTACAATCTCACACAAACGCTCACACATAATCTCTCGACCACACACACAATAATTATCACTTTCTCACATACACACTCTCACACATAATCTTTCTGACGCAAACACTTGCAATTATTTCCACACACACAAATGATCTCTCACGCACACATAATCTGTCTATCTTTTACACACACAATCCCTCTCACAATCTGCCCCCCTATCTCATACACACACACACGCAGTACGGAGGTGACAATCAGATGCACCCCTGAGAAGCCTGCCTCAGGAGACAGGCGTCCGTGGAGACACAACCAGGATGAGACAAGCACACACTCTCTCAGGAGGCGTCACGGGTGGAGCGAGCCTATCGGCACCAGCTGCGCGTCACCAGAGAGGCCTTAATTCAGGGTTATTCACACATTCACGGAAAGGTGAAATGAGGAGCGGGGGTGCAGACTGCAGGCACGAGCAGAACTGTGCACAAACGCGTCTGCACGTATATGATTACACACTGAACATACGTGTATGTGTGTGTGTAAATAATATCCAATGTATAGCTATATTAAACTGCCTCACTACAACCACATATAAATGTTATTATATACATATCTATATGAGCATAGATTATGCAGCCCCATATCACGGAAATAAACGCCCCCTTCATTGCCGCAATATCCTGGGGGGTCTGTCAAATGTTACTTCACAGCACTAAAGAAGAAAGAGCAACGCGAAGGCCTTTTAAGGCCTATGTGAAAGTCAGCCAGCATTTATACGAAGATCAGCTTTAATTAGATAAGCCATTACCCCAACATTACATGGCGATTATTCCCATTCTTGGACACCTATTACTCAGTTCACAGAGTTGCAAAGACTGGTCCACAACAATACCTCAATAAACCATTTCATGGACGCATCAGGACAATCGTTGAATTGACACGTAGGTACATGATTTATAACACCTTCCTCTTTCCATGCACAGTCACGCATACTTCGACATGCACAAACTAGAACTGTGTTTTTCACTAAAACACATTCCCGACCAAATTAACAGATAACACCAATACATGAATAAACAGTAGCCTAAATACCAACTCAAACCTAAACACGGACATCTATGCTCTCAAGCATGTATATGTGCATGATTCATACGCCCTCCATACATTGATACCCTTTGCGTATATATCTGTGTTCCAACTATATCTGAAAACCCCACACTACACATGGATTGTCACAATCATATTCTAAGCGTGAAAAGCTATGCACTGCCGATCAGTGATGCATAATCTGTGCAAAACTCACGCATTTATACAAACTGCATGCATGCATGCATTTATACAAACTGTCAGCACCGGTACCTATGCGCATCCATGTAGGCATTCACTTTGCATGCATACCTACGCAGATTAATTCATAAATATAAACACACAATCACAGAGACGTACAAGGAATGCATACAAAACATATATGATATACGTGTTTCTTCGCAAAAGCTCTGTATGGATACTTATTTGCGCCTAGGCAAGCTGTACACGAAGAGCAGAGGTCAAAGTGGGCGGGATCTGAGGGGCACGACTTGCTCAAAATTTAGTTTGGAAAAAAGGTTTTCCAACTTCACGTTAAAACGCATACATTCAGAATTTGAAATACATCAGCTGAAGTGGGGTAGCCTGTGCTGTGAAGCTGAGGAAGGGACAGACTGCTGACCAAGAAACAAACCTTTGGGCAAGGGTGCCTGCTACCTGAAAGAAAGGTAAACGTGTGCATTTTGGTTAATCTGCATACGCAAAGGCTGGTTGGAAGCCAGTGATGGCTTTCAGTTACTGAAGCTTTATGAGGATGACAAAGCCGTATTCTTTTTGATGGGTATTGTAAGGTGACCAGCTGATCTGTGGAGTGCATGCATCTTAAGGACAGTTATAAAAAATATTTGCATAAAGTACAGCCTGCACATTCCCCTGATCTATCTTTTCTAAATACTTTATTACCTTAAACTTAAATATTTTAGCAGACTTTGTGTCAGTTTAAGTTGCTATGTGTCATTCAAGTTAAAAACAATGACGTAAATATTGACAGTGCTTTCTGTCACAGACTTAGACTTCATAACACTAAAAGCACACAGGCCCTGATTCCCCACTGCACCAACTGTGGATATGCGTTTTGTGCTTGCCTGGGGCTCACCTCGAGCTGCTGCAGGCTTCGCCGGTGAACTACCACTGCTGGTTCCGGTGGCATCCAGCAAAGATCCTTGGTGCTGCTTCTTGTGCTTGGGTAGTGGCGGAAGCTTGAGGGGGCAGAAGGTGAAGTGTCCAGGACTGAGGGAGGAGATGGGCTGTGGGCTTTCCAGCTCTCTACTACCTGGGCCCCCCATCTTCCGGGCTTGGTCACTCGTGCTCTCGCTGCTCTTCTGGCGGTGGTGACGATGGTGATGATGGTGGTGATGGCGAGAGGGCTCTTGATTCAGCCTCACCCGCTTGCCCCGTTGGCTGGCTGGATCATCATCCTCGCGGCGCTTCTTTTTCCTCCCCCTATTCTTCCCTTTGTCTCTCCCCTCTTCCCGGACGCGCAGAACCTCGACCTGCGCAGCCATTTCCAACATTATTTTTAAATGGCACCTCGATTTTCGAGTGAGCATGCGCCGAAAACAAGTGCAAGCTGGGTCTTGTGATTTGCTAATGGCATTACCGCATTGACAACTGTAGTTCCATTGCAAAAACAAGTCAGGTCCCGGGCCGGCAGCCAATCACAGCGCGGCCCGGGGAATGACGTCACGGGGGTGTCCCGGGCCGGCAGCCAATCACAGCGCGGCCCACGGAATGACGTCACGGGGGTGTCCCGGGCCGGCAGCCAATCACAGCACGGCCCGGGACACACGGCATCAAGGGGCGGGACTTAAAAAAAGAGTCAGAAACGCCGACGATTCGCGTTCTGACTGGGAGAAAGTGATTGACACTGATGTCTTCCAATGGCTAGCCTCCATTTATGGAGCTAGCCAATGGAAGACAGAGGCGGGACCAAAGCCCCATATGTAGGACATAAGATTTGCTACGGCCAGGGCGAAACCTAAAAAGGACCTGTTCACTAGTACTGATCACTACACGTTATGCTGTTACTACCGCATTTGTGCTGCTTAAATCCTGGTGAAGGCAGTAGCCTTCTACCAATATGAGTGTATCGCTTTGGGTGCCCCTCCCGGTCCAACAAGACGGCAATCCGTAAGACAGACCTACGTCATGGCAAACATGTATGATCCTTGTTTGGCTATGATTACAGAAATCTGCATTAGGTATCCAGGCATCAGTACAGTAGGGCACTCAGGGTCGGGGTGCACATTCATTCCCATGCTGCAACATTGAAGATCAAAGTGCTGTTCTGAAGATTTTTTTTTACCGTTTCGTTGGCTAAAATATAATAACTCTTTTGTAATTTCTCTGCCTGTCTCCTTTTTTTGTGTGTGCACTTCTCTAGACAGTTACCTGTTATTCTGCTGAGTAAGATTACTGGAACAGGGAGGGTACAGGAGATGGACAAAGATATAAAGAGCCCACAATAGCAAAGGTTGTGAAGTAGAGAAAGATGTAAGCAGTGATAAAGGTGATTTAGAAATATATGAGTTACGCAGAAAAATAAACGGATAGCTAAGGTCGTCAGACTAAAAGATAAGGAGCTGTAGAAAGAGAAAGAAGTAGGTATATACAGTAAAGTAAAGAGATATTTACGATTTTGAAGTGCAGTAGATAGAGATAGAAGAAAATGTTGGAGGGTGAGTGCAAATGCTTGTATTGTCCGGTGCTTTTTTTTTTAAACAATGCCCCCCTACGGGGTCGGTCGCACCACCGTAGGCACACGTGTCCGCTCCCTTTGCTCACTAAAACCTAGGGGGGAGTGCGCGCACCCAACATCAGAGGCACGGCCACATGCACTACCCCCACTGCCCCGTGGAACATTCTGCAAAGCACCCTAGACAACAGGTGGATTACCCCTAATCCAATGGAGAACGAAGTGTCCACCAACGCCTGCCTGCCAATGCCTAACTAGCTCCCTTGCCACCTCCAAAAACACCCCTCCAGGCAAGTGTCCCTCCCAGGTCCATGCGCGAGGACCCTCTCCAACCTGGGCCCCTCCTGCAGTTGTATTAGAAAACAGGACTACAAGTCCCACAACCTAAAGAAAAACAACCGAACCAGAGCAGTACATCAGGTGGAAGCTATGCTCCCGTGCTTGGAGCTAGAGATGGACACTGGCGCAGGGCTGAAGTCCTCCAAGACCCTCTCACAACAGGTCTGCATAGCGCAACTTGTTTGTCCCTTTTCTGTGGTTGTGCGGCTTCATTGTGAATACGCGTGGCCGCTATAGTTAAAGCTTACCTCGCTGTAATTTATATACATACATTACTAAAAGCATGCGGCACGCTGTGATGTTGTGGAACATCATTAAAAACCAGCTGAAGAAGCGCATGTCGTGCTTCCAGAAGGAGAAAGTAATTAAAGCAACTAGTGCTTCCAGAATATATTACCCGTACTGTGTAACAACGAAGTAAAAGGTCCAGTCCTTATGGGCGGTAACAAACGGCGACAAGGCAGTTCCTAGGAGGGACTAACATGCCTACTTACGAATCAGAAGCCAGCATTTATGACGGGCAATGCATAAGCCAATGACAAATATGGGTAGAGAGTGTGAGACGATTCAAGAACATACCCTAATACAGCAGGCTTGGAAATGTAGGCATCCATAGCACAGTTTGGAACTGATTTTGATCATTTCTGGCTGACAGCTGCCAATCCTAACTGATGACCTTTTGGTCTGCTAGCCTGCCAGTAACTTGCTGTGTGCCCAGGGCTCCTCGCCGTCATCCATAATTCTTTATTTGGTATGTCTAACTTGTCAGGTCTATAACGACGGAACATACTTTCTTTTCGACCTGTGCAGTGCGCCGGGACACTGCGAAGAGCCGTGCTCAATACAAGTCACTTCCATCAACATCTAACTTGTGTCAGGCATCCTCGCTTATTTGGGTACCATACTCTTTCCTATGCTGATTAGATTCCGATATGATATGACTTGATAAGCAAGCGCCATACTCTATGAAGATTGTACATGATTGTCTAAGGGTAGCTCTGCTGTGAAGGGGCATTATTTTCAAAAGCTTAATTCCGACAAAAGAGATCTTTTACTTTGGGGAGTGACATACTGTGTTTTATTTTTTTTAATTTTTTTATTTTAATGGATAAGCAACCAAGCCCCATGCCAAAGTGAAATCCTGAGGGCTTCTTTTTGATGACAACATGGCATTCAACCATCATGGGGCCTCAAGGGTGGGCACTTGTTTTGGTCTGTTAAAACCCCTTAGAAAATATCTACCATTCCTTCCCAAGGAACCCTATGCACCTATGGTATCATCATGCATAATGCTCCAACTGGGCAACCGGAGTGCGTAACACTAACTCAAATTGCCAGGCTCCAACGTATCCAAAATTAGGCTTTTAACAAATTACGAAATTTGACCGAGTATCAGCTGCAGATTGCACTGGTTCTTTCTTCATTGATTAAAGAATCGAGTTAGATCCACTGTGCCTGGCACATAAAAGCTACTACAAGGAAGGCTTCTGGGATGGAGTATTCCAGTTCAAGCACTACTGTCTCCAGAGACCACCTAAGAACATCAGGACAAGCCTTACTACACACGCCAGGAATATACAAAGTCCTTACTGGGGGTTGATCCTTCGACTAACAAACATCCACATTGTAGACAGCCTCCCTATTTCTTCAAGACAAATCCCAAACTACCTGTCCTCCAGGAAAATGATCAAATCCTTAATTTTTAAGTAATAGGGGCTGCTCACCTTCCCTGCATTGCAGTCATCACTTGCTTACTTTATTCTCCTCTGTTTTAGTTTAGCAGCAAGATGCCACTTAAGTGGTGTAAAAAGCACTCAGTAAGTAACTCAGTCAAATCAAATGTGATGGTCCATCTTTGGAAATAACACACCCCTTGTGCTTAGGGACATTCCTAGATATTTTCCGTCCTGGGTTGCACTGACTGATATGGTGGATCTAGCAGAAAGGTCACCAGTGGAAATGTGGTTAGACGGGTCTCGCTAAGCGGAGTCTGCCGCTTATTCTTTACCAGTGGCAGAGACGGCAGTGGCTCGACTGTCTGGAAATTCTTCTTGCCCCGTATTCTAAATGAGGGGAGGAAAACAAAAGGATGGCAGACAGGACATCCACCAAAATAAGGTGATATCCTGTTACGGTTTCCTTTACATGATGCCCTTGGTGTGGTACGCAGACAGCAGGCTAGTATTAAGGTTCGATTTAGAGGAACTCAACCTAAGTTACAGCAAGCTCCTGTTGTGTCACAAAACTATGTGAAAATGTTGCATGCTTTTTTTCTTGTTCTTAATTTCAAAGTATTTTTATAAATTTTTTATAAACGGATACATTGGCATTTCTGTTACGAGGTTAATCAGACGTAGATTGTAATTACACGTACTTTGAAATATGTTTAGCTAATCCCCTCTACATTGACTTGCTGGAAAATTGGGCAAAGGATGATAGAAAGAAAGAAGCAGGAAAGAAAGGTTTTTTTTCTTGTTCTTAATTTGCATAAATTATTGACCCATGCTCTGTGCCAGATTATGCACAGGAGAAAGAACAAGTATTGAAAATGCAATAGGTCTCGCCCTCGTTTAAGTTAAAGCAATTCTGTTTGTAATTAGGTGGTTTTTTAGCTTTGCTTTTATTAGTGTTTTTCAAACTTTCATGTACATAATATGCATATGCACATGCACACCAGCCCATGACTAAGTGTGAGGAAGAGCACGAAACGCGCCGGGAGATCTATGGTGTAAGGCCTTTGCCTTGCCTGTAGAAGCTGCTGCTTTACCCTGAATAAACGCCAGAATACTTACCTCCTGTGGTGTGGTTCTTTACATTGAGGACAACTCTTGTTGGATGTTTTTGCAGCTCGTCCTGCTGCGTTTAGAGCCCCGCTTTGTAAGCGGTCTGTGCTGGCGCCAACTGACGCCTGCACCCAATGGAGTCTGTGATGAGGACTCGGGCTGTGTTTTTTCTCGATCGGCGGTGGGGGGGCTCGTGCTCCGTGCAAGGACAGACACCCGCACCCAATGGAGTCTGTGACGAGGACTCAGGCTGTGTTTGTTCTTGATGGACGGGGGTGGGGGCTCGTGCTCCATGCAAAGACAGACACCTGCACCCAATGGAGTCTGTGACGAGGACTCGGGCTGTGTTTGTTCTTGATGGGCAGGGGCTCGTGCTCCGTGCAATGACAGACACCTGCACCCAATGGAGTCTGTGACGAGGACTCAGGCTGTGTTTGTTCTTGATGGGTGGGGAGGCTCGTGCTCCGTGCAAAGACAGACACCTGCACCCAATGGAGTCTGTGACGAGGACTCAGGCTGTGTTTGTTCTTGATGGGCGAGGGCTCGCGCTCCGTGCAAAGACAGACACCTGCACCCAATGGAGTCTGTGATGAGGACTAGGGCTGTGTTTGTTCTTGATGGGCGGGGGGGCTCGTGCTCCGTGCGAAGACAGACACCTGCACCCAATGGAGTCTGTGATGAGAACTCGGGCTGTGTTTGTTCTTGACGGCCGGGCGGGAGGGGGGGCCTCATGCTCTGTGCAAAGACAGACACACCTGCACCCAACGGAGTCTGTGATGAGGACTCAGACTGTGTTTGTTCTTGATGGGGGTGGGGGGCTTGTGCTCCGGGCAAAGACAGACACACCTGCACCCAACGGAGTCTTTGACGAGGACTCTGGCTGTGTTTGTTCTTGATGGGTGTTGGGGGGGCTTGTGCTCTGTGCAAAGAGAGACACCTGCACACAATGGAGTCTGTGATGAGGACTTGGGCTGTGTTTTGTTCTTGATGGGCGGGGGGGCTCGTGCTCCGTGCAAAGACAGACACCTGCACCCAATGGAGTCTGTGACGAGGACTCGGGCTGTGTTTGTTCTTGATGGGTGGGAGGCTCGTGCTCCGTTCAAAGACAGACACCTGCACCCAATGGAATCTGTGACGAGGACACGGGCTGTGTATGTTCTTGATGGGCGGGGGCTCAGTAAGGACTGGCTAAAAGCACCACGTGACTGTTCGAAATACGTGAAGCTCTTCCTGGGAGACCATATACAGCCAAGGACTGCAAATGCTGACAGCACTGCCATGGTGACCATTAAAAAAAATGTGAGCAGCCCTTCGGTAGCTTCCAAACTTGATGCCCGGTGCTTAGGGGACAAATAAACAATACCAACTGAACACATCTTACAACACTCAATTTTCCAATGCAGCAGGTGCTTCCTAGGGAGTGAGTTGGTGGTTTACTTTCACAGTGCATGCCGCGCAAACATTTAGCACATATTACCCCAGAGTGTATTTCCATAGCTAAGTACTCAACAAGTGCTCGCCAGGCTGCCGCGGCACCCGCGCTTTGCTTATGACATTTTAAAAGTGAAGCGCGGGTGCCGCGATTCTACTAAAATGAAAGAAATAGATGTTTTTTCTATTTCTTTACTTTTGGTATAATCGCGGCACCTGTGCTTTACTTTTAAAATGTTATAAGTAAAGCGGGGGTGCCGCGATTATACCAAAAGTAAAGAAATAGAAAAAGCATCCATTTTTTTCATTTTGGTATAATCGTGGCACCCGCGCTTTACAAGCGCTGACCACGCCGTACACATTTCTCTATTTCTGGCGTCCCACTTGGACGGGCTCGGCCGGACTTCCTGCTGGCGTAAAAGGTTTATTATCTTCTCAATATCACTAAATCTCGCCAGCGAGACTGCGCATGTGCACAGTCTTACGCTAGGCTTCCATCTAAAAAAGAAACATGGGATCTATGGTGGCTGTGTAAATCACAGAACTTGGGGTACCCACACTGCTAGACAGATGCAATAGGGTGCACGACCATCAAGGGATTGCAGCCAGGGCTCTTTGCCCAGGGTGCTGCACTTTTTAGGTCACACTCTCCTGTTACAAAATATATTTATATAATCAAAAAACAGGCATGTTCCTTCACAGTGAACCTACCAGTTCCACAGTAGTAGGCACCACCAAATACTGTGTTTGGGTTTTACTTTTAAGTGCTAAAATATTAGGTGTTCCCTGGGTTGTGATTGATTTTTCAAATAGACACAGATGTATTCTATGTATTCACAGACTGCTATCACTCACACATTCATTATTAATTTCCCCAAGTGTGTATTGTGTATTGCATCCCATTCAGTAGTAGAACCACAAGGCATTAATGATTTAATGTAAAACAATTAATTAAGATTCATAAGTCTTTTATTCTAAAAAAGAGAAATCCAAATATAAAAAGAATCAATTCTTAATACAGTGCCTAGTGCGAATAAATTTTTATCCTTAAAGCACACAAATAAAATTAATTAAACATATATCCACAAAGTCAATCAAAAGTTTTGTTTAAAAACACTGGTTAAGGGTGTCAAATTAATTAAAAAACATATATCCACAAAATCAATCAAACGTTTTTTTTTTTTTTTTTTAAAACACTGGTTAAGGGTGTCAAACTGGGTTTTACTTTTACCCAGTGAACATTTGTTTCCTAATTAGGAGGTGCTCTTTGGATTACAAACTAGAGAGGGACCCACAAAAGATTTTGCTCCAGGCCCCACATTAGCATCTAACAGGTCAGCAGCAGACTACTAGGCAGGTAGCCTTTCTGGCTCCAGCAGGGTTGGTGAGAGGGAATGACTTGTCCTGAGGTTGATACCTCCGAAAAGTAAAAGATAGCAACCAGGTACCTGCCTGGGGAAGCGTACTCACTTCAGACTCATAATGGCTGGACTGGGTAGTAGGATGTAATACAATTAGATGCACCCTACATGCTTCCAATGGGTTGTAGTGATTCATCTTGCTTCATCTTTAAAATGTGTCTCTTGTGGTATTCAAGGGTTGAGCCACTAGCCACGTCTACTTTAGAAACTACTGAAATTAAACTAGTAGTTTAACCTACTATGTAGAATTAGCATTGCAAATATAGTTTGGCAATCTCCTCTGATCTCTCAATGACTATCACTGACAGACAAAATGTTTCTTCAGAATATCTTCAATCCTTTCATTTCCTCTTAGTTCCCAAAGTGTGGCTGTAGTAGAATATTTTGGAGCCTTCACAATTTGCCCTCTGCTGATTCTGGGGTTAAATTCAAATGCTCTCCTAGGGGCATGTGTTTGAGGTGTCTATGGTACCCCTTGCTCCTATGGATGGTCTATAACCTGAGAGCAGGAGCAAAGTCCAGGGGACAGACATCCTTTTTAGAGAAAGCACCTTAATCCTAGTTGGTTGAGGAGCATCCCGATGTTACACTTGATTGGGCTGGGCCGGGCCTGGCTCTACCCGTGTGTTTGTGGTACCAAGCTTTGGCTGCGGACCTTAGGTCCGGGAGGACAGCAATAGCAGCCAACCTATATACCCCTTCATAATTAGTTGTTGCTTCTGCCAAGGTAAGGTTTTGAGTTCAAAACCTTTAGTTGAGCTAAAAATACTTAAAAGTGGTACTTCAACAGGAACAGTGATACTTCTAAATAATATACACATCAGCAAGGTCCTCCTATAAATATTTAACCTGCTTCGTAGCATCGAGGTGCCATATTTGGAGTAGTGCATTTACATGAAAAAACTTTGCCTTGGAGATTGCTCCCTGCCTGAAGTTTCTATCAGCATGACACCTTGCATGGCACCAGCCTCTCCTGCCATCTTACCTCTGTCGGGGATATCTTTGCAACCTTCTGGCTTGGCAGCGGCTGATGGAGCTGCTCCTCGCTGGATCACCTCCACATCATCTAAAAAATCACATAATCTATAAAAGGGCAGCCATCTTAGTGCTGCATTACGGCACATCTCCTCACTCTAGTCATGGGGACCACTGGGGAGTTCCCCAAAGTTCAGCGCCTTGGCCTCGTCACGGCGCTCAGAGGGTTGGGCGAGGTACTTATACCTGCCCCGCCCAATGGCCTTCCTCTTAGTTCCTCCCGGTCATGCTGTGTGGGTGTGTTGTGTCAGGTCTGCAGTTGCTTCAGCATAGTGGTGGTCATTTTGTCCCCTTGACCGCCCCCTCTTCTGGGATGCCGTGCTCCTATGTGGGACACCCTCGTAAACCCCAACCCACACCCCTCTGTATGCATTTCAGCCGGCTGCTCCGCCAGGGTCTGCTTGGATTGGCTACTAATGGGCAGCGCCGTTGCAGGGGGCTGAGGAAGGGGCACCAGGGAATGATCATCCTTGATCTTCTGGCACCCCGTTGCAGAGCGGGGGTGCGGCCTTCTCTGGTAGTGAGTTGTTCTTGCCTTTCCCCTCAGATGGAGGGTGGCGCACCTGGCAGCTGCTAAGAGCTGTAAGTGGCATTTTATAATAGGGTGGGGCCTGCCTGTATAGCAGAGAGAGCTGCAGGCTTGGCACGGTAGGGTGCCTGAACCGGGCTGCTGCTCAGGTCCTGGCCCACCCAGGTGTGTGCCCACGCATTGTACCCATGTAAAAGGGCGGCCACCTTAGTGCCGCATTACGGTACATCACCACGCTGTAGTTGTGGGGACCCCGGGGAGTCTCCCAAAGTCCGTTGCCGAGGTCTTGTCACTTCCAGCGCTCAGAGGGTCGGGCGTGGTACTTATACCTGCCCCTGTCCACTGGCATTCCTCTTTGTTTCTCCTGGTCACGCCGTCTCCCTTCCTACCTCATACCCATGCGTGTTGGCTGGAGGGGTGCGGCCAGGTAAAGAACTTGTTAATTTTGTGTTGCAGGCAGAGTTACAGGGCGATCGGAAGGCTGATTGGTACAGAGGGGTACCCTCTTCAGGAGCACAATAGGGGTGCCCTATGCCAAACCCCAGGAGACTTTATGGCAGGGCCCTGGATGAAAATTTCGCCGCCCGCTAGTTGTTCGGGCAGTTGTAAGCCTGAGCAACCGGCGGCTTGCCTTGCAATGCTTTGCCCCTAAAAAAGGCGTGAGAAAAGTCAGGACTGATGGTCCACGGTATTTAAGGGGGATAATCCCCACTTAAATGGTAGCACCGATTGGGTTGGCTACAGTGCAGCTTTGCCCATCAGGCAGGCAGGGCAGCTTAGGTCAGTCACCGTTGCCTACCCTTGGATCGGCCGTAAGTTAATCCACCATGTTGGCATACTTCTTGCAGGAAAAAAACCAGCAGCAAACTTTTTTCCAACAAACCTGTTTGTGTGATTATTTATTGCATTGCATGCTATGTTCATCATGCGTGGGGAGGGTTGCCTATATTGGCACTAAACCTGGCTTGGTAGGCTCAGACCGGAAGAGGAGTGACTACTCTCCCTTTTTTGTCCTACTCTTCTCCCCTTCTACCACCAGTCTGGAGGTTTTCAGTGATTGTGTTTCAACCTCTCTCCTTTCTCTGTTGTTGCAGAATATACACTTCCCAGAGTGATGCGTTTGGATTGAATGCCCGGGATGGGCTAGGTCGTTCTACTACCCGAAGGGCCTATCGAGCGGCACTGTGCAGAGAGCTGAAAAAGCCATTGGTGATTGGGGCTGTGTCCCCCCGTGAGCTGCAGCCTGATGAGGTAATGTGCTCTGACAGCATCTCCATTACAAGTGTACAGAGGGAGGGATCTGGGGTAAACGTAGGTCAGAATTGTAATTGAATTTATATAGTGCTTACTACCCCTGATGGGGCGTCAAGGCGATTTTCTCGGCGAGTAGCAGGCTACTCCGGAACTCAAAGAGGATTAGTGGTGAAGTAGTATAGGGAGATATGAAATTAATTTGATCGGTGGACGTGCAAGTTTGTTATTCGGATTGAAAAAGGCTAAGGGAGGGACAGAAGAGGGAAGGGTTTGCATTTATATAGTGCTTGGTACCCCTGATGAGATATCGAAGCCCCCTTTGTAGGGTGGCACGCTACGGAGGACCCCAAATAGGATTGACAGGAAGAACATTCAAACATATGAGCTTCAGAATGAATCTTTTTACTCGAGATTACGTACAGCAGATTAGAAAACACCAAAAAACAGGGTTCTGAAATCATAACATTTAATGCTGCAGCATTAGAATGAGGGAATTATAGCGGAGAACCCGCTAGTTCCAGCTGAGAATCTCAGAAAAGTACACTCCACTAATGTTAACATTCAAACATTTAGTCCTGTCTTTTTTATTTTTTAAATAAGTATACTGAACACAAACTTCTAATCCAAGCAAACAACTGGGGGATGTCCATCAGTTGCAAATAGAAAAATACATAAACACAATAATAGGAAAATGACAACAGGAGAATAATGAAGAAAAGCAACAACCTAAATAATGTAAATGTAAAACAGCCATATCAGAGAAAATACAGCATGTCCAAATTGACTAGTCCCAAAAATGTTCTTAGAAGTAGAACCCAGCAAGGTTAGTAATAGGAGGGAAAAGAAAAGTTCTTCTGGCTTAAAAGCTGGGCCTTGCTGAAGGGTGCACACATAACACAGTTGGCCACTGGGCAAGGGTGGTGGTCGATAAGCTCCTTCTAGGGGTGGGACGATGGGTGGGGTAGTGGGTACTTGAGACCAATCCACCAAAATATTGTCCGTGACTCTTTTCCTAAAGCCACGGACATGAGATGGACTCCCACTCCCATGAAGATGATATAATAGCTCCTGTAATACAGGATTTGAGCGAGTCCTCTCAGAGCCTACAGCAGCACATGTGGTGACAGGAAGCTTCCTCCAGCACTTACATGATTGTCATTGTGATTTAGCATTTGGATAGCGCCCGCCTGCCTTTAAAACAGCGTCATAGCGCCTCTGTGTGGTCCAGGGTTTTGCTCCCCAAACGTTTCCTTTAGCAGGCTGAAGTCTGCTTCTGTTTTGTGGAGATCTGCAGTCAGTAGGGTGAGTATGGATCTGTAGTGATTTGTGAGTTTTAGTGGGTGAGAATGGAAAGCTGTACAAAATAACTTGGAAAGGATGCAGAATCAATCAATCAGGGATTTGTAGAGCGCAGTACTCACCCGTTAGGGTCTCAAGGCCCAATGAATGTATATACAGAGAGATCTCCCTTTATAACGTGCACTAAGAAAGGACCAATAGGCACATCAAGTCAAGTCAGAGGTATTTGTAACGCGCACATATCACATCCAAAGAGTCTCATGGCGCTTGCAGACGGCTCTGATGAGAGGAGGATAGCTTAGATTGCAAACAGCCATGTCTTCAGCTTTTTACGAAAGCAGATGTGTTCTGAGGTAGTGCGTAGGTTCAGGGGCATTTTATTCCAGAAGGAGGGGGCAAGAAAGGAAAAGGCACGACCTCCATTTCTGGAGGTTTGTATTCTCAGAGGGGTGAGCTGTGGCACAGTGCTAGATCTGAGTTGCCTTATGGGTGCATACCATGTGAGCTTATGGGTCCAATATTTTGGGCCATTACCGCACATAGTAAGATTCCATCAGAATGTACAGTAACTTGGGTCATAAAGGTACAATGGGAATTCTCCTCAGAACATATAAGAAGATGGGTCCTATAGGTAAGATGGGAAGCCCTGTTGTGAAGGAAGCCTCCTGCATTACCCGACCTGCTTGATATTCTGCTACAAATTCTACAAGGCTAGAGTGAATCCACTGGAGGTTAAGAGATGCTGCACTCCAGAGCTGAGCTCTTTTAAAACTAGGCCCTCTGAGACGATAATTCCCACTGTAGGGTGGTAACTACTGTCCCCGCCTATGAAGAGAATGTAGAGATGGCAGCCGATTATACTTGTGGTACAGGCCTTTTTACCTAAAGCGACTGTTTACTGGACATGCGTAGTATGGCTCACCAGTTCCCCATAAAAGGAGTTCTCTAGCTCCCTTTGGTATGGTGTATGTGTAGAATGTAAGTTTCAATGTGCGGCTAGAGACCATTGTAGGGCAATCATGTCTATTTGGGACACAGTGTGTCAGCTGCATGAGGTAGTAGTTTCCAGGTAGACTTGCCTCACCCATGCTGGCTGTGACATTATGCTTCTTATGTTGTTTGGTACCTTCTCCTTGATGCTGTAGCAGTCTGGCAGGCAGGGGTGTAGCTTTGAGGGGAGTGTTTGGAGTGTTACACCCTCCTAATAAATGTATTTTTTAATAAATAGTTGGGTACCGGAGCTTTCAGTTGGGTATGGTAAGTTGTCTAGCAGATTTCACCTGGGATTTTGAAATACGCAGACAAAAACACACACAAACCCTCACGCCTCTTTTGAAGGTTTTAAAACATGGTTATTTTACAAAATACTCTTGTTTTTAGTATCTCCTCACAAGCAGTACTCATTTCCCTTCTCACTTTAGGCCAGGTACCAAGACCTGTTATAGTAGGCAGATTTGTAGAATGCACTGTCACCCGGGAGGGTATCCTGGTGTGAAGCAGATGTGAGTCTAGCCACACCCAAGGCCTAGTCGGGCTAATGGAAGAGCCAGGTCTTCACCTTCTTGCAGAACTCAAGGAGGAAGGCGGAGGCTCTTATATGTAGTGGCAGATCGTGCCACCTTTTAGGAGCGATGTAAAAAAAGGCTTGACAACCATATCTAGTTTTCCATTTGCATGGGACGTGTGCAAGTAAGAGTCTGGGCGAGCCGAGGTGTCAAGAGGTTTGTGAAAGCAGATGCGATTATTGAGATATGCTGGTTCAGTGTTATGTACTGCGTTGAAAGTGTGGGTGAGGAGTTTGAATTGTGCTCGTTTGTGAATGGGAAGCCACAGGATCTTCTACAGGTGTAGTGTTTTCTGAGTGTGGCATGGGAGTGGCTGAGGATGATTCTGGCCGCAGAGTTCTGAATGGTCTGCAGCCTTCTGGTGAGGTTTTGTTGATGGCAGCATAGATGATTTTCCCATAGTCCAGCTTGCTTGTAACCAGGGCATGTGTGACGGTTTTCCAGGTGCTGATTGGCAGCATTTTAAAAATCTTCTTCAGCCTCTTTAGAGTATGGAAGCATGAGGCGAAGACGGCATTGACTTGGGCGGTCAAATCAAATATAACTTTATTCGATTGTTAAAAAGCAATCATAAAAGTATACATGTAAAAACGTTTCATAGAAATACATTTCAGTTCATGTTACAATCTGTGTCATACGAAAAAATTCATTAATAACAAAGTTTCCAGTTTATAACATCCTTAATCTTATTAAAGTGCATTATATAATCATACTTTTTCTAATACGCATCACTTTTTTCAAAAACAATATAATTGTTGCAACACATAGATGATTATCCAGGTATTGGATGCTTAACATAGCCAGACGGCATTGCCGATGGCCCATCTCTCTCAGTAACGGCAGTAAACCACTTTGCTTGATCAAGCTATAAAATTTACAAAATAGGAGAACGTGCATAGTGCTTTGGGGGGAAACATCATCACAGGTACAAGGCGGTAAATCTTGCATCCAGTTATTTACTGTTGGAAAACTAACCAGTCTATGAAAAATTCCAAATCTAAAACTGGATAATAGGAATCTGTCATAGTTATCAGGGACATATATCAAATAGGGTTGATTATTAAAAGTGATTAATAACATTTGGTGTTGCAGGACAGTAGGTTTTAAAACCTCAGATGTAATTCTTAAGGAATCCAAAAAAAAAACAGACCCTCCTTCAGGTCCTTACGTGAGATGGCTGAGATAGTAAGGGGATTTAGAAAATAATCCAGCTTTCCAATATCCGTTAAAAATTTACATACATAGCTCAGCCATGGTATCCTCATAGCTCCTTCTAATTTCAGAATATCTGTCAAAATGTCTCTATTCAGCTTGGTTTCTTCTTCGGTCGACAGCCTGTGCCATAATAGCACAGGCTCAAGCTTGATGAGATCAGATATAAAGGGAAGACCCAATTCTGCGTGGCAGTTGTAATTGGGAGTGCTCTTAGGAACTGCAAGGATAAACTTTAAAAAGGAGTTCTCAACTACCTGGATGGGCATAGGGTCTGCAAAACCCCATACCCCACTACCGTAGGTTGCAGCAGATACACTTTTGACTTTGTAGATCTTAATTAACTCCACAGGTGGTCTGGTACCTAATTTCTTCGAGAAAGTCTTGAGGGCAGCCGTCGAGCGAACCATTGCGAGTTTTTTCGCTGCCACTGCCTGTCCCCATGACTCACTCTGGGTAAACCGTATGCCTAGGTAAGAGAATTGCTTGGTGGATTCAAGCTTCTGTCCTGCTATAAAAATGGCCCTCTAGATTTTAGAGTACCTCCCGCAGCGCATGGTGAAAGTTTTCGACGTATTTACTCTTAGGCCCAACTCATTCATGAAGAGGGCAAAACTATCCACCACGCGCTGAAGTCCCACTTGAGTACGAGACATTAGCACAGCATCGTCAGCGTACAAAAGCGCCGGGATTGGACGACCAGCTACATATGGGGAATCTAAACTATTATTGCACAGGGCTTCCTCTAAACCATTTATGTACAAGTTAAAAAGGAATGGGGCCAGGACGCAGCCCTGCCTGACACCACTCCTGATTGGGATTTTGTCCGTGCGTTCCCCCTTTAGGCCATAACGGACGCGGGCTGAAGCATCACTATAAAAATGATTAAGAAAATAAATAATATTTTCTTCAACCCCAAGTTGTCCCAATAATATCCATAATTTGGAATGAACCACACAGTCAAATGCGGCCGAGAGGTCAACAAAGGCCAGGAACAAGTTACCTTTCTTGGCCCTTGTGTACTTCCCGACCAGCATTAGAAGATTTAGTCCCTGTTCCACTGTTCCTAGGCCAGAATGAAAACCATATTGTAGATCAGATAATATAGAATTGTCTTCGGCCCAAACCAAGAGTTGGTGCAAAATGATCCGGCCCACTATTTTAGTAAAAGAATCTATAAGGGAGATGGGTCTATAACAACCCGGGTCATGTCTATCCCCCTTTTTGTAGATGGGCACTATTATGGACTCCACCCAGGTAGGCAAAAATTCTGAAATACAACTGGCATTAAGCACCTGGACCAGAAGGGGGCCCCACAGAGGAATAATGGCCTTAAAAATATCTATGGGGACACCGTCCGGGCCAGGGGCTTTCTCACCCTGACTTACATGCAAGGCTTTTTCAACCTCTACTAGGGTGAACAATACGTTTCTTGAGGTGGAGTAGGCAGTGGGGATAGAAGGAAAACTCACCAGTCCCTCACCCTCATATACTTTAGAAAAGTGCCTAATCCAGTCTGATTCAGGAATTGCTATCTCTAGTCTGGGACCAGCCTCTTCCCTAAGAAAGGGTGTTCTAATAATCTTCCAGAAACCCGAACTGTCGTTCCTATCGGAAGCTAGATGCAAGGCTTCCCAAGCTTCTACTTTCAACTTATCCTTTCTGTCTTTTATGGTGAGTTTATACTCTTTCCTAAGTCTACTGACTTCCTTAGCACACCTAGGTTTCTTATGCAATTCTTTTTTTAGAAGTGCATAAGCTCTAGTACAACTAGAGTCAAACCAACCTCCTTTTTGTTTAACATTTTTACACTGTCTCGTAAGGGAGGTCCTAATTTCATTAGAAATAGTTAGAAAGGATGCAAGGAGCATTTCGGGTGTAGAGTCTTCCCCCAAACAGATCGCTAGCTCAGATGTGCATTTACCAATTACTACATTAAGTATTTCAGTTTGATCCACCATGGCCCATCTTAACGAGTAATTGAATAGAAAAGGAGAGTACCCTGCCTCAAGATATAAAGGCCCTAGCTAGAGGGTCCAAGAGATATACATAGAGGGGTGGTTAACCTAGGGATTGACACTGAACATCACAATCACATGGTCAAATCAAATAGACTAAACAGTTCATATTGAAAAATATATTTTTTATTTTTTGTTTTCTGATAACACAGACATAAAAAGTTTCTTCTTAAAATATAGAAATATATTTTTTAGTATATCAGCAGTGCATATAGGTCATAAATAAAACAAACATACATATAGGGACAATAACAGAAGGGAAATTTGTCCTACCCAGTAACGGCCAATACTTAACACACACTAAATCATTCACATTCAATCCTTCCTTACTCTAACTAGTCTAGTACCATACATCATTCATTCTATCAGTCAATTTTCTACTCCTTGCGGGTATAGCACAACGATGGTTCATGTGCTGGTTATGTCAAGGTGTTAATCCGGATAGGTGGTTTTAGCTACGGGTCCTGATGTAGTGAGGACAATAACCGTATTCCTGGAGACATACGCCGACGCGCGTTTCGGTGACAGGCCAGTTAGGCCGCACCTTCGTCAGGGCAAGGGGCAGTATACTGGGACGGGCACAGAGATAAACTTCTGCAAGATAAGGAGTAAAACATGCATTTTACTTTCATGTATGTATATATACTTTTCAAATTACTGTTCAGTGCTAGCAATAAACATTCATCATCATAGATGGGTTACTACATATTTCAGACATTTAAAGAGACTTCCAATATTTCAGCATGTTATTTTGTACATCTGATAAACACTGGAGCAATGCTCCTACACCTGACCGTTGATTGCCATGCAGTGTCAAACCTTCTAGAGACACTCCCTAGGATAGATTCCCCGAAAGGTGAAATCTAAAAGGCATCATGATAGCCTTGACTGTATGGACCAAAGAGCACATTCAATACCACACAGATTCTTTACTCACACGTAGGTCTATAAACTGTTTTTATCATACATATTAAGACAGTTCATAGTCTCTCTCAGCACTCCTCTCTTTTGAACACGCATGATTCTGTAGTGTAGATCAAGGACCGAGTCCAGAGTCAACAGGTAGTTCAGCTAGTCATTATTTGTTAGTATAGATCCCAGCTAGGACCAAGTAGTCTAGTATAACCATGCCCACAGTTGTTTAGTTATTTCTGGGATTTTCACTTTTATATTTTACCTGATTTTAGTTTTATTATTCAAGGATATCAGGCATCAGGCGACTTCTAGGAGGTATGGGGGCGCCGATGCTGCTGGTAAAATCCAAAGCCAGGCTTCAGGCCGTTCAGGTTCTGTCAGGGGGATAATTAGATTAACTCTTTTGTCAACATTTCGGGGTACTTCTAAACAGGTCAGATTCTTGTTGTTAGTCCATATCCTTTATAGTATCTGTGCTTATGGCCATAGGGCATCAAAGAGGTCTTTCAGGTATCCATCTCTACCGCTCTCTAGTTTACAGAGATCGTGTTTACCGGTTTAAAATATTTAAAGGGCTTGTTATTATCTAACAGACCTAATGCTGTAAGTTCTCGAGATACCTACCAGAATCGATCGGCACCTTGGCGTGGTGTTTTTACAAACCAACCTCCTTTTTGTTTAACATTTTTACACTGTCTCGTAAGGGAGGTCCTAATTTCATTAGAAATAGTTAGAAAGGATGCAAGGAGCATTTCGGGTGTAGAGTCTTCCCCCAAACAGATCGCTAGCTCAGATGTGCATTTACCAATTACTACATTAAGTATTTCAGTTTGATCCACCATGGCCCATCTTAACGAGTAGCCATTAATGCTACCAATGGACACATTTTCGTCCGCACTGTCCCTTTCTATATTACGTTTCAAAGTGGACTTCTTTGGGATCAAGATGGCTATACAGAGCGGAAAATGGTCACTTAAAGCAATATCTGAGACCTCAAAGGAATAAATTCTATTAGCATGCTTATTTGTTACAAGGGCATAATCCATAGTAGAAGCACAACCCCTCCCATTAAATGTTGGAGGAAGGGAAGATGGTGTCATACAGACTTCGTTTGCAAATCCCAAATCAAGTTTACCAAGTAGTTCATTAAATTGTTCACCCAGGAAAGAATGACTAAAATATGACTGGCACAAGCCGTCTTCCCGGGTCATTCCACACCTGTTATCCTCCATCATGTTACACAAAGTACAATTAATATCCTAGAAAAAGAGAATCATCAGGTCATGTCTAAAGATTTTTCCCTGTAAAAACAATGCTTTGGCCACTTTTTTAAGGACGTTAGATACGTCGCCCAGGGGATATTATTATATAGATTAAGCAGGGCAATTGTGGTATCAGAGTCCAGAACAAGTATCAAAAGTTGGAAATAGATATCTTTAACAGGCTCTGTTACCCCTATTACATTCAGCTTATTTGACAAATAGATGCTGAATCCACCCTTCGCTCTTCCGTGTATAACGTCAACAGCTGGAGTATGGAAGGTCTTGAAACCGTTAAGGTGGATCGGATCCCTATTCCATGTTTCTTGGAGGCAGATCAGATCCTGGGTCTGAATAAAGTCCTGCCAAAGTGGGTTGCCAATTTTAGACTTAATGCCGGTAATGTTCCAAGAGGAAACACTGCATAACGGCGGAACCAGAGGGGGAGATGCGGAGCAACAGGACTAGGATCTACAAATAGGGTCGCAGTCCTGTGCTCACTCCCTACCTCTAACCCAACATCTAGGACCTCCAGCCCCGCTGTATGGCCCTCAATCCTTATCATACTTTCCCCCAACCTTCCTTTACTTGGGCGGTCATGTTGAGCTTGTGGTCGATGATGATCCTGAGGTTCTTGGTGTGGGTGTTGGTCCTAGCTCCGTTGGTCACTAGGGTGTGTCCCACAGTGATGTGCCAAAAATCGTGCTTTCGGTCTTGTCAGTGTTCAGCTTTTGGGTGTTGGTCTCCATCAAGTGGGCGGTTTCAGTTATGCAGACATTGAACTTGATCCGGGTACTGGAAGTCTTACCCGTGAGGGTGAGAATGAATTGCGTGTCACCAGCGTAGTAGAGGATGTTGATGTCGTGAGAGCGGATGATGCTTGCTAGAGGGATAATGTATGCATTGAAGAGGGCCCGGCTCAGTGAGGATCACTGCGTAATTCTGCAGATGATGATACGGGCTTCCAGGGTATGTGGTGAAAGGCTGACTGACTTGGACCGTCTAGTTAAGAAGGAACAGATCCATCAGAGTGCATGTCCTTGGATTCTGATGTCATGCAGGCATTGAATGAAGATGGGGTGGGAGAATGTGTCAATTGCTACAAAGAGGTTCAGAAGAATGAGGGCCACCGTGTTTCCTCTGACCAGAGTCATACGGATGTCCTTTCATGTGTGGTGGTGATAAGTGCAGTTTCCTTGCTGTGTTTGGATCTGAAACCAGACTGAGTGGTGTTAGTGGTAGTTGAGATATTTGGTGAAGCGTCTGTTGATGACGACCTTGGCCGAGAATGTTAGCCAAGAGATCGATCTGAAGTTGGCGAGCTTTGAAGGGTCCACAGAGGGTTTCTTTCGGAAATTGAGGACAATTGCATGTATCCACATATCTGGGAAAGTCACAGAAGAAATGGAGGCATTCAAAAAGGGCGTAAACATGTCGCTGATGTTTTGCAGTCCTCTGTAGTAGGCGTGGTGGGCATATGGGTTCCATGGGTCGCCTGAGTGGATGGACTTTATGGTGGCAGCAGTTTCTTCAGGAGTCATGATGTGCCATGTGGTTAGGATTAGTTTAATGGATAAGATAGACAGGTGTTTGGCAAGGTCTGTCAGGTCCAGTTGCAGGTTGAAGTTGCCATAAAGGGTGGTGATTTTGCTTCTGAAGAATTGAGCAAAAATGTTGCAGAGGTCCTGCGAGGGGTTGATCAAGTTGGAAGCTGCCGTTGGTGAGGTGAAATCTTTCACAATGGTGAAGATTTCTTTGCTTCTGTTTGTACTGATATCAACGTGGTCTGTCATTTGATGGTACTGTCTTAGGGCAGATTTGAACATGCTCCTGTCTACATTTTCCGGGCTCATTCTCCATTTGCGCTCCAGTTGTTTGCAGCGGCGTTTCATCAGTCAGAGATCCTCCGGGTACCAGCTGGCCTGGAGTCTTCATCTTGTTGTATTGCTGTGTTTGAGAGGGGCCCAGGAGTCGATGCAGCAGGGGATCAAGTTGTTGAAATTCTTGATGTCTTTGGGGAGGCTGGTGATGTGTTCAGGTTGGTGAGTGTGGAGAGCGGTGTTACAGTCCTTGCCAGTGACGCTGTTCCAGTTTCGGCTGGCTGGTCTTGTGGTGGTGCATGGGTAGGACCGGGATGGAATGCTGCTCTTGATGAGGGCATTGTCTGTCCAGGGGACTGGTGTGGGCTTGTTGATGCATATGTTTTAAAAGGTGGTGAAAATAGGATCTGGGAGGTGTCAAGCTATGTGGGTAGATCCTGTTACTCTTTTGGTCAGGCTCAGGCTTCCTAGGTCCTCGATGAGTGCTTTTGAGTTGGGGGTCTGTGTGGTCTTCCAGGTAGAAGGTCAGGTCTTCAAGTACGATGTATTTGCTATCATTCAAGGTGAGTGGGTCAATGAAATACGTGATGGTGTCAGTGAGGTTGGTGCGCTGTCCAGGTGGTCTGTAGATGAGTGCCATTTAGGGTGAACTTGGCTGTAACATGGAACTGTCCATGTTGGACGGTGACTTGTCCATGGATGTGGTGCAGCTGCTGGTGGTCTTCTGGATGATGGCGATTCTGCCTCTGGGCTTGTGAAGTCTGTTTTGCCTGGCAAACGTATAGCTGGGGCAATGACTGTGGCAATGTCGGGTGCCAATGTAGGGTTCAGCCAAGTTTCCATGAGAAAAAGTTGGTCCAGTGCATTGTAGTGCATGTCCCAGATCTCTGTGCTATGCTTGGTGAGTGACTGAGTATTGAGTAGCATTCATGTGAGTGTGGAGTGTTGTTTGGATGGTTTCAGAACTTTGTGAGTGTTGTGTTGGATACTGTTGGTGTGGGTGCAGCGAGTGATGTGCATGAAAACATGCAGGAAGCACAGGAGAATGAGGTGTGGGCAGGCAGCAGCTTGTGGAGAAGCAGCCGGGGTGAGGATGCAGAGGGTTGCAGCATGGTAGCGGCAGGAGAGGGGAGGACCAGGGTTCCTGGCTCTTGGTGCGGTCCAGGCAGGGACAGGCACAGAGAGGCTTGTCTTTGGTGCACCAGAAGCGTGCCGGCTGGGCGTGCTAGCTGTGGCACCCATCAGGTAGGTTCTGGGAGAGGGATGGGAGAAGTAATTTCACTTCCTATGCAGATAGAAGATGACAAACCCAGTAATGTCACTTCATGACTACATATCAGACAAAACAACAACGGATTCAGTTTGGGTAGTGGGCCTTTGGGCTAATGGATTTTTTAGCCCATTTTCCTATAAATGTAGTTCCACGGACTCCCAACTAATTGAGTGGTTTGATACATTTTGTTCTCATGTCTGCCACCGCTGCCTCTTTGGCTGATACGGGTTCACTAATATTGAAATAAAGTTCCTTAAAGCAGACCTCCATCTTTGAGACCTTAACTAATATTGGAACCAACTGGTTTGAACCTGTTTGAGAGTTAGCCCCTAGAAGAACTTTAACAATTAAGCTCAGTTTTACGTAAAACTAGCAAATAGCAAGTAAAAACTGCATATCTGTTTTGCATGTGGTATATGTTTAACTTCTATAATCACTTACCTGTTAATAAAGTCCTATTCATTTCATGTTCATACCACTCCCAGGATATACAGTTTGAGTTTTAGTGAGTGTCATGTTTTATACATGTCTTAAGTCTTAACCACGCCTGTGAATAAGCTATGACTGTTCTCCTTTTCTAATCTTAGAGCAGTGGCTTCCTTTTGACTCCTGGGGATTCCATTAAAACACAACTGGAAGCCATGGACCCCAATTTGTACCGCAACAATACAACAAAAATACACAAACAAGTGCACACATAGGAACTCAATAGATCTACTTTCCTCTGCAGCTGTATGTTTAAATAAGGGAGCTACTAGCCACTGGTGTAAGACCTACATCACATCCACTAGTCAATAGGCATTCATGTTAAAATACAGCTCTTAGCAGAGATGGAGGGACAGAAGTAGTACCTACACTGACTTTGGCCACAGCCAGACATAGGGAAGCGATTGGATATGGTTGGTCTGGACAGCACTGGTGACCATGCAGGGTCATTCTTTAGTTTTAGAGCGCACGGCTACTCCGAGTGTCCTGGCGCTAAAGCTATTAGTGAGACCCAACACACAAAGGAAATTCCTAATAAACAGAAGAAAAGACTCAAGTTTGCAGCTTCCTTCTTCGAAAAACCTCGTCTGAGGGAAGCATCTGGAGGTCCAGAGGAAGCTGATTCCAAGAACAAAAATTGCTTTATCTCCCCTCCTCGTTCTCTAGATGCAAGGCACTACCACCAAGGCTGCTGACGTCGAAGCTCTGGCAGCACAGTAAGGGGGGAATATGTTGGTCAACATATCCTTGGCTGGCTTAATGGGCAGCCAGTGCAGTGATTTTAAAAAGACAAATAAATTGAAAGCTGTCAAAGAAGTCTCAGGATGAGCTGGGCAGAAGCCTTTTGCACAACCTGGAGATGGCCAAGCAGAGCCTCTGACACCGCCTAAGTAGTCATAGCGTAGTCCAGCCGAGATTTGACCAATGCGTGGCTCACCTGTTCTCCTACAGTCAATAGGTAGGAGATATCAACATACCTTCAGGGTGCGAAGCAACCCAAAACATGTGCCAACCACAGCTGACCTCTGCGGTGTCAAAGACTAACAAAGGCAATGATAGCATAAAATCCAGAAAACCAGGTGATGATTATACCAGAGTACCTGCTGCCTACTGGGAAGTGACACTCTGGCTTTGAAAGTACTTCAGTTCTGTTAAATATTGCCGGCATGCCCCCTTTCCAATACAAGAAGTGTATGTGCTTGACATCTGTTAAGCGCCTGGCTCATGTAAAACAGTGGATGGGAGAATGTGTATACTAAAAGGGTTTTTGGGCAGTCTATCTGTGTGAACAGGTGTAGATTACGAACTGCTTAGAACTCTGGCTCTCTGAGTGTGCAGATGAGTATAATTCTGTAGTGAATTATAAGCAAGTCAAAATTGTTTTTAGTCAGAAGCTGATAACTAGTTGGGGCATGCTTGAATGAGAACAGCGACTGTGCCCCATCTTGAACTAGCAATAAGCTTCTGAGTACAAATGTTTTTTAATGGTTAAATGGTTGTTTTTTTAACACATCTTTATTAGTTTTAATAATACATGCATCAGATACTTGTGGGTAGTAATACAGCAATTCAGATTCTAACTAGACAGACCCTACCAGGATTTCATAAATAGCAAAACAAATTTCAAAAAAGGCACTTTTGTAAAGATCCAGAAATTTTGAAGTCGAAGCCTACTGCACAGCACAGCTGTCTGGTTGGTAAAGACGTCTTGGGGACATTCTGAAAGGAATGTATTTCGCCCATTGCTTACAATTGGTTTTGTGATTTGTAGTTCATATTTGCTTGCTTTCTATTTGCTGGCTTTATTTGTTTTACCCCGTCCATGTAGTCTTTGTTCCTCCTGTGGACCTTAGCCTGTTTACTGCCTTTTTGACTTTTTCCTTGTATTCTTCCACGAGTGCTTGCTTTCTATAAACCGGCCTTTAAATTTTCTTCTTATCTTGTCATATTTGCTGCGCATTCAAAGACAGAGGTCTAATGTCAGGCTCTGTCTTCTGAGAGAGCTTGCTGTTTACTTTTCTTTCTCTGACTTCAAAGTGGAATGATTTATATGACAATATGAAGGGTCAAAGGAAAGACGTTTTTCGAGCACATAACAAAAATGCAAATGTCTATAAATTGACTATGCAAATATTTCAGAATATATCATAATTAGGAAAGCACAAATTAAGTACATTTCTGGGTAATTCTAAAGTGAGGGGAAACCAATATTTTAACATTATCAGAACAAATCAATACACTAGGTGGTGCTATTTCTATACATTATTGTTTGTGCCCTGTATGATTTTATCATTAAAACTATGCCTGTGCAAATATAATGGTAATTTCAGCTGAAACTGTGTTGTGTCTAATATCTGTGCGCTACTAGAACACTCTACTATATGCTACTCTACTTCTCTCTATGCTACTCTAAGACACTCTGCGACTCTTTATGCCACTCCACTCTGACACTCAACACCACCCTAAGACACTCCACTCTGACACTTTATTCCACTCTACGCTACGTCACTCCACTCTAATATTCTCTACGCCACTCCACTGTATGCCACTCCGCTCTCTGCAGCACAACACTTTACTCCAGTCTATGCCACTTAATTTCACTCTACGCCACTCTGTGACACTCCACGACACTCGTAGCCATGCTGCGCCACTCCACTGTACGACACTTCCCTCCACTCTACACCCCTCCATGACCCTTCACTTTACCCCACTTTATGCGCCTTCACAACACTCTACACGCCTCCACTGTATATTACACAACACTTTGATCCAGTCTACACCACTCCACTGTATGCCCACCAATCCACGACATGCTACATCTCTCTACTGTATGATACTTTACTCAACTATATTCTACTTTACTTTAATCCCCTCTGCTACACTATATGACTCTCCACTCTTTGGGGGTGTGGCTTGGGCGCCGATGGTGGAGGTCACCTGAGCGCTGGGCTCCGTGATCGAGCCCTTTTTTATCCTGATTGCGAAACGTTAAGGCTCCCGTTTCCCCTCACAAGAGCGGCGGAAGCGGACTCCTGCGACGGGGCTGCGGAACACCCCCTGCCCCCGACCCTGCAGACGAGTGTGCCGAGCTTTGCGGACGGCCCGGGGTGCCGAGAACAACCCGACAAAATGGCGCCCGCAGAGTCCCTCTAGCTGCGAAGCCATTGAGGTCCTTGGATTGCCCCTGTGGACCCTACGGAATACCGGATACAGCGGCGGGCCCGGGCGAAGCACCCTATCGGATGGGGGCCACAGAGAAATACTGGGCGCGAGAGGTGGCGGAAACCGCCCGACCGGATTGCGAGCGGCACTGGTGAGCAGCAAGCCCCCGGGCTGGAGGAGGCCTTCCGCTGCCGGAGCTGGTTTGGGACGTCAGCCTCCCTTATTGCACAGAGGAGTGTCTGGATTTCCCGCGGCCACGCTCTGGAGCAGGAGCTGTGATCCGATTGCAATGACAGTGAAGGGGGTAGCGGATCGCTTCCCACCCCCTCCCCCCCTCTGCGGCCGTCGGAAGTGCGGTGAGAGGCCCCTTGATCAAGCTGCCGGACAGACGTGCTGGAGCCGGATCCTGGCTGAGGGAGTGGACGGAGGACGGGAGGGACTGCCGGGGGGTCCCTGTTGTGTGCTGGGCGACCCTTGAGGGGGATAACGTGGAGAGCGCTCTACCGCGTCGGGCGGCGCTTGCCGGAGAGGAGCTTTGATCCTCAGAGCCAAGTCATCGGAGTCTGTTTGGAGGACCCCCCCTTGGGCCCCTGGATATACTTGAGACCCCCCTGTGCGATAGTGGAAGCGGGGACATCGACGGTGTGCTTCCCGCTGTGAGGCTGATTCACATCAACAAGAGGCCACCCCACGGTGAGAAATCTGTCATCATATGCCGGGGGCAAAAGAGGGGGCACCCATACACTGACTACCACGCTTTGGGGCTCACACTGGTGGCGGAGTACAGCGGCTGATGCGGGGCGGCGCGGGCTGGGTGCCTCCTGCGGAGTGGCACTACTAAACAGCGCTGGAGGACTAACAACTGGCTACGCCTAGTTACACGGGATACGCCTCGCAGGCCCTTTGCCGCGACCGACCCTCGTGCGGTTGAGATTGGCCCTTCCCTGGGACGCCTGCGAATTCGGCTGGTGCGCGAGCGACCCGGCTGGTGATCTGTGGGGCTTGGAGACCCTTGTTGAGACTGGCCTTGGAGCTGACGCTGGGCGGACTGCCGCGCTGTGTGGGGGCCCCCGCCTCCCCCCCGCCGAGGCCTTCCTACACCGGAGGTCTAGAGTGATACTGACTGGAACCATCTTGGACAGATATAGCTGTTATAGACTGCCGGTGACCTGCTCATAGGCTCTCTGTGACTGTTCTTTTGAGCCCGAGCTAAGCATACCCAGGTGATATCCCTCCCAACCGCCGGGGCATCTGCCAACCGAAATAGACTTCAGCGAGATTTGCCTGCCACTAGACGGCTCCCCCCCGCTCGTCGCTGATGACATTGGACGTCGCCACCGACATGGGGAAACCGAAGGGAGCCAAGGGCGGCACGCAATCCACATCGGACGCAGAGATGGCGGACAAGGGAGATCAACCAGATCCCGATCCGCCACGGGATCCACACCTACAACATCAGCTGGACAAGATCTTGACGGCGATAACAGATACCCGTGCGGCACTTCAACAAGATATAGCACAAGTGGCCACGGGACTCGGATTGCTCAGAGCGGACCACGGCAAGTTGTCTGATAGTGTTAAAGAGGTGGAAGACACGGTTCGCACTCTGGAGCCGGCGCAAAAAGCCCTCTCAGCCACTATGACTGATGTGTTGGACCGCATAGACGCACTGGAGAAAAGAGCAGAGGAAGCTGAAGGGCGCAATCGCCGGAACAACATCCGAATCGTAGGACTGCCAGAGAAAATTGAGGGGGGAGATATGGTTCGATTTCTTGAAGATTGGCTCCGAACAACGGTGGCGCCGGAAGGTCTGTCCCCCTTTTACACGCTGGAGCGGACGCATAGGGTCCCGTTCCGACCGCTACAGCAGGGCCGCCCTCCGCGCCCAGTGGTTGTGCGGCTTCTCCACTACCGAGACAGAGACCTATTACTTCACAATGCTCGGTTAAATGGTCCCTTTCAGGTGGAGAACAGTAAAGTTACACCTACGAAACGCAGCGTAAACGGACCTCCTTCCTGGCGGTCAAGAGAGAGCTGAGAAGCGAGAGCATCCAATACTCCTTATTATTCCCGGCTAGACTCCGAATAATCGTTGATGACTCTACCAAATTCTTTGATACACCAGAAGACGTATGTAGCTGGCTGGAACTGTACAGGGCCGGCAAAGACGGCTTTGGCTCACATCTTGAAGCGGTGTCGGAGGGGCTGCCGCGACGGAAGTCCAGGCGAATACGCAATCGACTTAGAGGTCTAGGGCGGCCTTCGTTGTCGGAGACGGCGGCGGAGCGGCGGGGAGTTCTGGAGGTGGTGTCCAACATTTCGGGATCGCAGGATGCTTTGACAGAGGGGGCAGAATCCGGCAGGGGCGATGACCGCTCAGACACTGAGTGCTCGGAAACTGACAGTGTGCCGATGCCCACGGTCACCCCAGGGACGGCTGAAGGAATATTAGACGAACAATGAGAAATCCTGGTGAGCTGTTGAGGTTGGTGTACGGACCGTGGTGAACTATTTGCTACGAACTGAGGGAGGGGGCTGCTTGATTATTTGTAGAGGGAAGACGGGCGAAGGTTTGAGCTGCACGTAGTTATTTAAGGCTCGATCACTCGCAAGAGGCCCGAGTGGAGGGTGGCTTCCCGTTGGTACTCGACCCCCCCACATTGCCCTTAAGGCACACCTGCGGTGACTACCGTTGGGTTTATCTGACAGTTTCTTTTGGGAGTGTTTAGATGGGAACTAGATTGCGATCTTTGGGTCCTGTTCTGGGGGGGGGAGTTTGGGGGAATGTTATATTGCTGGGGGGAGGGCACGCCATCGGTGCTGGGGATTTTTCACACTTAGAACACGTAAAAGTTGAGTGGAGAAGCGGACACGGGGCACTGTGGGACAATGGGTGACTTACCTAACTTGAGATGCATTACCTGGAACGTGCAGGGTCTACACACCATGACGAGACGTCATAAAATACATGCCTACCTGGTGCGCAGAGGGGTCCAGATAGCATTATTGCAAGAAACACATTTAACGAAGGCAGAGGGGATAGCATTGCAGCGCAGATGGAGAGGCCAAGTATACAGTCCTACATATTCAGAGTACGCTAGGGGCGCACTAATTTGGATCAGGGCTGGGGTCCCTTTTCAGGTTGCCAAGCAGGTGGTAGACCCTGAGGGGAGGTTTGTCGCCATAGCGGGAAAGCTGGGAGGCAGGGTGTTAGACCTGTCTGGCCCTTTGCGTAGTCCCTCCAATTTATTATTTATTTTGTTCCCTTTTTGCCCCTCATACCCTTATTCATGTTTGTGTCCACTAGATTTTTCAAGGTGTTGGTCTAGGGGATAGGTGCTCTTTCGCCCTCATAGTTTTTCACCTCAGGCCTAGAGGCCTTTCCTGACAGGAATTTCCTTGGAGTCATAAAATGGTGGCTACCAACTGTCACAACTGTCATACCTGGAACCTGTCCCATAGGATAGAGTAGGGCATTCCAGAACCTTCTGGTCCCTTCTGGACCTCTGAGGGTCAGCCTATATAAGGCGGAATGTTGGTCAGCCATTTTGTTTTGCAGTGTAAGCTGGCTGGAGTTAAGGCTGGAGTATAAGACGGGGGTAGGATCATCAGAGGGTTGACCTCCCATTGTAGGGACGCTCCTTACTGGTTCACCACCCTTCTACCCTTATAGTCGTTGTCCTGACCCTGCCTGTAGGGGATCCTGAAGACCCTGGGCACCTGTACTCATCTGGTCCCAGCGAAAGGCGTGGGTGAGGGAGGTTGTACCTGTGGGAAGCCCCCTGACCAGTGAGGAAAGAGGCTCTAGTGCAGAGTTTGAGGAAAGGGACTCCTGGATACTTCCATCGGTAGCCAAGGGGACTGTGAGCAAAAAGAGGAGTCATCAGACATTTTAATCAAACCTTTCTTCCCCCAACTCCCCGTTACCTGGGGTAGCCCCTTGTCAAGGAGTAGTCGGATTGACTGGATTGGGGCTAAAATTGTGTGCCTGGCGAGGCGTGACCAAGTGTACTGGCCGCCTGGTAAAGTCCGCCCTCATCGCCCTGGGTCCGGTGACTGTGGCGGTGACATCGTGTGAGGAGAATCACCCTTTCCTTCCCTGTCTCTGATCAGCGCCGGCCCTGCTGTCTGAGCGTGTCAGTCGGCGCGTGTGGGCGGGACCGGAGGAGGTAGTCCTGCGAAGTCGAGCAGGCTCTGGCCTGAGCCGCTACTCTCCCACGCATGCCCGGTCGAGCCGCTTCCCTCAAGGAAGGCGGAGGCGGAACCGGACAGGGAAGCGCCTGGAGTGTAGCAGCGGCTCGTGTTTGTTGTTGTGCCTTCTTTCCCCCGCTTGAGCGCCACACGGAGGAGCTGGCTTGAGCGGGAGGGGAGAGCCGAGGAGCCCCCAGAGGCTGGTGAGCCACAGTGTGATTCGGTTCCTTTTCATTGCCGCCCCCGGCGATCAAAGACACCAGCCCAGCAGATGCTCTACAAGTAAGGAGGAGGTCGAGAGGGGGAAGTTGTCCTCTTTAAGTAAACAAAAACAAAGGCAGAGAAGCAAGGCCTAGTATTTATTTAAACAAAGGATCAAGCCTAAATCGTGCAGCGCCCATAAAGACTTCCATAGGGGTCTACACAGATTGTTGTTTCCTACTGGCTATATAAATATTGGTACAGTGCCTGCCTCGTGACAGTTCTCCAGAAGAGCAAGTCCTTAAATAAGGGAAGTGTGGAGGGTTAGCCAGTACTTCCTGATGTCGGTGGTGGAGTGGGAGTAAATGTGTCAACCATTCTTTTAGAGGAGTGCAGTCATTGCTCCCTGGGAACTTCTGTAATGTGATGTAAAGTTAGAAAGCCAAATAGTGAAAGAGTTTTGGCAACTTTGAGGAACTTAATAATCTCATGATTAAATGTAATGTACTGAGCTGTAATTTCTGAAGACAAGAAAGCAAAGAATATTTTTATAAACAAGCTCGTATTTTTCCAAACAGTGGTATAGTGTCATTTTTGGGTGATATTGCATTGAATTACTGCGGGGTGGCTTGCAACCTTTACACATGTGCCTCTGTTGAATTTGCCTTACCCTAGGCCAGGCTACCCTAGGTGACCTGACATATTTAAGTTCCAACAAGTTGGTGTCTAGCGGTGGGATGTTGACTGTGGTTGCAACTACTCTGCAGTAATTGAGTGTAATCCACTAACCTACACCTGGAGTTTTCTCCTAGCGGCCCTCCTAATTTTTATTTTTGCTTTTTCCAAATTTATTCCTGGTGGTGGGGTGGAGGTAGCTTCAGGTTGCCCTTGCAACTCTATTCTTTTTGTGTGCTTAACCTTGTGTTGCCTGTTGCAAAATGGAATTTGCACTGGAAAAACTGGACACTTATTCATTGGCCCAGCTAAAAGATTTCTGTCAACAAATGGGAGTGTTCTTTAAGCGTGGTGCCAAGAAGGGGGAACTCCAGACCAGTTTGAGGGCTTGGGTGGAAGCACGCAATGAAGAGGAATCGGACAGAGGTACTGTCATTGATAGGACTGCGGAATGTCCCCCGGGGGTGGGTGAGATGTCAATCAGCCCCAAGGCAACCTCACGGGAGGGCAGCAGTGTGTCATCGAGAGGGTTGTCAGAAACCGAGTTAGCTGACAGGAGAGAGGAAAGACTGTTAAGGTGGGAAATAGCAAAAATGGAGTTGGAAGAAAAGAGGGAGGGGAGGAGGTTAGAACAGGAGAAGGAAGAGCGGAGAATGGCTCATGAATTCAAACTAAAAGAGTTAGAACTCCAGGCCCTGCAACTGGGACCCTTTCCAACTCCAAATGGTGGCAGCGAAACCAGAGAACCAACCAGGGAGTCCAGACCCTACCTGCCTAAGGATATAATTGCCAGCTATAGTCAGGGGGATGACATAGCCAAGTGGCTGGCAGCCTATGAGGTCTCCTTAAGAGCCCATGGGATCCAGGAGAAGCACTGGGGGGGTGGGTTGTACAAGTACATGCCTCCTACCGGTCGGGACACTTTGCTAGCCTTAGAACCGGAGGAGCAGACCAACTACCCCACCATGAAGCTAGCATTGATCAGGAAGTTTGGGTTAACCCCAGAAAAGTATCGCCAGGAGTTCAGGGGGAGCCACAAGTTAAGCACCCAGAACTGGGTGGACTTCCTAGATTATGCGAGGAAGGCATTGGAGGGCTGGGTACAGGGCAGTGAGGTGAAGGATTATGAGGGGTTGTATGATCTTTTTTTGAAAGAGCATCTACTCGAGAAATGTTTTCCCGAGCTGCGCCAACACCTGGTGGACAGCAAGCTGACTAATCCCCGGAAGCTTGCAGAGGAGGCAGACATCTGGGCAAGTACCCGGGTGTCCTCAAAGGGGACTGGAGGGGATTCCCAAAAGGCCGGACAGGGCGCCCCTCAGAAGAAGGAGGGGGGAGATAAAAAGCGGGAGTTCTCTAAAAGTCCCCAAAACAGTTTCCAGGGAAAGGGAACAGGTTTCACCCCTAAGGCTAACCCGCCCAGAAACCCTCATCCTGGCCAAAGCCAGCAGCCAAGGGTTGTCCACTGCTTTGAGTGTGGTGGTGTTGGACATTATAAGGGAGATGTCAGATGCCCAAAGAGACCACCCCCTCCCACCGGAGGAAAAGCCCCGGGAGTAGCTAGTGTAGCGCTTGGGGAGGAGTTGCCCTTAGATAAGGGGGGTGAGTGGGCGGGTGTCACCTTAGTGTCCCTGGGAGAACGGGAGATGGTTCCTAAGATCCAGGTGCCCCCAAAATACTGTTAAGTATGGACAATGGATCACCATCAATGGCCAGAGAGGGGAGGCTCTGAGAGATACAGGAGCCAGTATGACTATGGTGAGAAGTCAGCTGGTGTCTCCAGAGCAGGTGGTTCCCAATGTACTCCACCCCGCCGCGATGGCTGACGGCAGAATGGGCCACTATCCAGTGGCTGAGGTTCCCTTTGAGTGGGAAGGGGTTGCAGGTTCACTTCGAGTTGCCGTAAGCCCTGCCGTGCCAGTTGATTGTCTGCTGGGGAATGATATGGAGCACAATGCTTGGAGAGAGGTGGAATACCGGACGCATTCTGCGATGCTGGGTACACCTGACTGGGCCTGTGTAAGCACAAGGTCTGCGACTGCCCGGAGAGGGAGTTCGCCTGGGTTGGAGCCTGGAACAATGGCCCAACCCGCTGCCAAAAAGGGACAGACCCGAAGACAGGAAGAGCCTACTTCGGCT
Source organism: Lissotriton helveticus (assembly GCF_964261635.1). Classification (NCBI taxonomy): domain Eukaryota; kingdom Metazoa; phylum Chordata; class Amphibia; order Caudata; family Salamandridae; genus Lissotriton; species Lissotriton helveticus. The sequence goes on along the minus strand of NC_136057.1, from coordinate 1,878,407,796 downwards.
TCCACACCCCATGTGACAGATCGGCCACCTGTGATGGTGGACCAGGAGTCCGTGGAGGGAGAAGTAGTTTCTCTGGAGGACCTGCCCATCCCTGCTGAGTGGCATGTGGAGGGAGGGCCTACCAGAGAGGAGTTCTGTAAGGGCCAAAAGGAGTGCCCTACCCTTGAGGGACTGAGGCAACAGGCTGAAGCCCAGGCAGCAGGGGACGTTGCAGGACACTACCACATTTACTGGGAGGATGGACTCCTCTACAGTGAACCCAAGGTACCCTTACCTGGTTCATCAAGGGCCTTGGTAGTCCCGCAACGATACCAAGCCTTTCTGCTGGAATTGGCTCATGCAATACCGTTAGCAGGACACTTAGGTCAGGACTAGACCTTTGCTCGGCTTGTCCCCCACTTTTACTGGCCTCAGATGAAAGTGGCGTCCAACACTTACTGTCGGACATGTGTATCCTGCCAGGCCAGTGGGAAAACCGGGGTGAAGCTGAAAGCTCCTCTGGAACCACTTCCAGTCGTTAGCACCCCCTTTGAAAGGGTGGGCATCGACATTGTAGGGCCATTGGATCCACCAACAACAGCTGGTCACAGGTTTATCCTGGTTCTGGTGGATCATGCCACACGGTACCCAGAGGCAATTCCTCTGAGGACTGTCACTGCACCTGTGGTGGCTAGGGCCCTAATGGGGATCTTTACCCGAGTGGGTTTCCCCAAAGAAGTTGTGTCTGACAGGGGGACCAACTTTATGTCAGCATACATGCGGGCAATGTGGAAGGAGTGTGGAGTGACCTGCCGGTTCACCACTCCCTATCACCCCCAGTCCAATGGACTGGTAGAAAGGTTCAACAAGACCTTGAAGGGCATGATCAGAAGTCTGCCTGAAAGCCTGCGGAGGAAATGGGACGTCCTCCTACCCTGTTTGCTATTCTCCTACAGGGAAGTGCCACAGAAGGGAGTGGGCTTCAGCCCCTTCGAACTTCTGTATGGGCACCCTGTACGCGGTCCTCTCAGCCTGGTGAAGGATAGTTGGGAAAAGTCTCCCAGGAAACCCCCCCAGGATGTGGTGAGCTACATGCTGGCCTTCAGGAGCCAAATGGCGAAGTTGTGGAAGCAAGCTTCTGACAACTTGGAGGCCAGCCAGGCAGTCATGAAAGAGTGGTATGACCACAATGCTCACCAGGTGGAGTTGGAGCCTGGCCAGAAAGTGTGGGTGATGGAGCCTGGAGAGCTTGGTGCCCTCCAGGATCGCTGGACAGGCCCCTTTGAGGTGTTGGAGAAGAAGGGTAAGGCCACATACCTGGTGGACCTTAAGACCCCACGACAGCCCCTACGGGTGCTTCATGCCAACCGACTCAAAACCCACCATGAGAGGCCCGAGGTCATCTTAATGATGGTGACTGATGGGGGAGAGGAAGCGGAAAGTGAACCTCTCCCCGACTTGTTCTCGTCTCAAGAAAAGGATGGGTCAGTGGAGGGAGTGATTCTCTCTCCCACCCTAACTCCTGAACAGCGGGAAGACTGTTGCCAGATACTGGAGCAGTACTCTACGTTGTTCTCCCTTGTCCCGGGAAGGACTCACCTGTGTACCCATGATGTGGACACAGGGGACAGCCCACCAGTGAAGTCAAAGACCTACCGGCTGTCCGACAAGGTGAAGGCTAGCATCCATGGAGAGGTTGCCAAGATGCTAGAGCTAGGAGTTATAGAACCTTCCAACAGCCCCTGGTCCAGCCCGGTGGTGCTAGTGCCAAAAGCCGCTCCACCAGGCACCACGCCAGAACTGAGGTTCTGTGTGGATTACCGGGGACTGAACTCAGTTACAAAAACTGATGCCCATCCGATCCCTAGGGCGGATGAGTTAATTGACCGGCTAGGAGCTGCCCAATACCTAAGTACCTTTGACCTCACTTCAGGGTACTGGCAGATCTCCTTGACAGATGGAGCAAAGGAAAGGTCAGCCTTCTCCACGCCTGAGGGACACTTCCAATTTTGTGTGATGCCCTTTGGGCTCAAAAATGCCCCTGCCACTTTTCAGCGGCTGGTGAATCAGGTCCTCTCCGGAATGGAGGGTTTCTCCGCTGCCTATCTGAATGACATTGCTGTCTTCAGTAGCAGTTGGGAGGACCATTTGCAACATTTGCAAGCAGTTCTCCAGGCCCTGAAACAAGCTGGATTGACAATCAAGGCCAGCAAATGTCAGATTGGACAGGGGTCGGTTGTGTACCTTGGACACTTGGTGGGCAGGGGGACAGTGCAGCCCCTGCAGGCAAAGATTGAGGCAATCATGGCCTGGGAACCCCCCAAGACACAGACTGAGGTCCGAGCTTTCCTGGGTCTCACAGGCTACTACCGTCGCTTTGTGAAGGGGTATGGCACTATTGTAGCGCCCCTCACAGAGCTCACCTCAAAGAAACAACCTCGACGGGTAGTTTGGACGGAGGCTTGTCAGCAAGCCTTTGAAAAGTTGAAGCAGGCAATGTGTGCAGCACCGGTCCTGAGGGCCCCAGACTTCTCCAAGGAATTCATTGTCCAGACAGATGCATCAGAACATGGCATTGGGGCAGTGTTATCGCAACTGAATGAAGAGGGCCTGGATCAGCCTGTGGTTTTCCTATCTAGGAGACTGCTTCCCCGGGAACAGAAGTGGAGTGCAATTGAGAGGGAAGCTTTTGCGGTGGTGTGGGCTCTGAAGAAGCTGCGGCCATACCTGTTTGGCTCACACTTCCTGGTTCAGACTGACCACCGACCCCTTCGTTGGCTAATGCAGATGAAGGGGGAGAATCCCAAGTTGCTGAGATGGTCCATCTCCCTACAGGGAATGGACTTTCCGGTGGAACATCGGCCTGGAGTGGACCACGCCAATGCAGACGGTCTCTCCAGGTATTTCCGCCTTAGTGATGAGGACTCCCAAGGGGTTGGGTAGCTCTCCCCACTTTCAGCTGGGGGGGACGCGTGTTAGACCTGTCTGGCCCTTTGCGTAGTCCCTCCAATTTATTATTTATTTTGTTCCCTTTTTGCCCCTCATACCCTTATTCATTTTTGTGTCCACTAGATTTTTCAAGGTGTTGGTCTAGGGGATAGGTGCTCTTTCGCCCTCATAGTTTTTCACCTCAGGCCTAGAGGCATTTCCTGACAGGAATTTCCTTGGAGTCATAAAATGGTGGCTACCAACTGTCACAACTGTCATAGCTGGAACCTGTCCCATAGGATAGAGTAGGGCATTCCAGAACCTTCTGGTCCCTTCTGGACCTCTGAGGGTCAGCCTATATAAGGCGGAATGTTGGTCAGCCATTTTGTCTTGCAGTGTAAGCTGGCTGGAGTTAAGGCTGGAGTATAAGACGGGGGTAGGATCATCAGAGGGTTGACCTCCCATTGTAGGGACGCTCCTTACTGGTTCACTACCCTTCTACCCTTATAGTCGTTGTCCTGACCCTGCCTGTAGGGGATCCTGAAGACCCTGGGCACCTGTACTCATCTGGTCCCAGCGAAAGGCGTGGGTGAGGGAGGTTGTACCTGTGGGAAGCACCCTGACCAGTGAGGAAAGAGGCTCTAGTGCAGAGTTTGAGGAAAGGGACTCCTGGATACTTCCATCGGTAGCCAAGGGGACTGTGAGCAAAAAGAGGAGTCATCAGACATTTTAATCAAACCTTTCTTCCCCCAACTCCCCGTTACCTGGGGTAGCCCCTTGTCAAGGAGTAGTCGGATTGACTGGATTGGGGCTAAAATTGTGTGCCTGGCGAGGCGTCACCGAGTGTACTGGCCGCCTGGTAAAGTCCGCCCTCATCGCCCTGGGTCCGGTGACTGTGGCGGTGACATCGTGTGAGGAGAATCACCCTTTCCTTCCCTGTCTCTGATCAGCGCCGGCCCTGCTGTCTGAGCGCGTCAGTTGGCACGTGTGGGCGGGAATGGAGGAGGTAGTCCTGCGAAGTCAAGCAGGCTCTGGCCTGAGCCGCTACTCTCCCACGCATGCCCGGTCGAGCCGCTTCCCTCAAGGAAGGCGGAGGCGGAACCGGACAGGGAAGCGCCTGGAGTGTAGCAGCGGCTCGTGTTTGTTGTTGTGCCTTCTTTCCCCCACTTGAGCGCCACACGGAGAAGCTGGCTTGAGCGGGAGGGAGAGCCGAGGAGCCCCCAGAGGCTGGTGAGCCACAGTGTGATTCGGTTCCTTTTCCTTGCCGCCCCCGGCGATCAAAGACACCAGCCCAGCAGATTCTCTACAAGTAAGGAGGAGGTCGAGAGGGGGAAGTTGTCCTCTTTAAGTAAAAAACAAAAACAAAGGCAGAGAAGCAAGGCCTAGTATTTATTTAAACAAAGGATCGAGCCTAAATCGTGCAGCGCCCATAAAGACTTCCATAGGGGTCTACACAGATTGTTGTTTCCTACTGGCTATATAAATATTGGTACAGTGCCTGCCTCGTGACAGTTCTCCAGAAGAGCAAGTCCTTAAATAAGGGAAGTGTGGAGGGTTAGCCAGTACTTCCTGATGTCGGTGGTGGAGTGGGAGTAAATGTGTTAACCATTCTTTTAGAGGAGTGCAGTCATTGCTCCCTGGGAACTTCTGTAATGTGATGTAAAGTTAGAAAGCCAAATAGTGAAAGAGTTTTGGCAACTTTGAGGAACTTAATAATCTCATGATTAAATGTAATGTACTGAGCTGTAATTTCTGAAGACAAGAAAGCAAAGAATATTTTTATAAACAAGCTCGTATTTTTCCAAACAGTGGTGTAGTGTCATTTTTGGGTGATATTGCATTGAATTACTGCGGGGTGGCTTGCAACCTTTACACATGTGCCTCTGTTGAATTTGCCTTACCCTAGGCCAGGCTACCCTAGGTGACCTGACATATTTAGGTTCCAACACAGGGACATTAACTTTTGCAGCGTATATGCGCCCTACGTGGACCAGTTGGCCTTTCTTGCGACACTGTCAGGCTCCCTGGCCCACTTCTTAGTAGGGCCACTGCTAATAGGAGGTGACTTCCATTCAGTACTAGATGTAACCCTCGACAGATCGCACCCTCCACTGGCTGACTCCCCAACACACCGCATAGCTAAGGGCAGGATGGAATGGCAATCAAGATGGGGCCTAACCGACATCTGGCGCGCTCTACACCCGCACACCCGAGATTATTCCTTTTTCTCAGGAATGCACGAGCTTCATGTGAGGCTGGATGCGCTGTTGTGCTCCTCAACGTTAATACCAACGATTGTGAGAACAGAATATCTGTCGAGGACGTTATCTGATCACAATCCTTTATTGCTTGCTATGCAGTGGTTCCCGGGCGCCTCCTGTGTTCCTACCTGGAGACTACGCCCAGAAATGCTAGAAGATCCACTTTTCCATACAGCACTGGAGGAGAGGATAACCCACTATTTCGAAGAGAATGATGGCACGACGAGGGAGAGAGCGACGGAATGGGATGCCTTCAAGGTAGTCATTAGAGGGTTTTGCATAGGTAAAAAGGCGGGAATACGGAAGGTGATCTTAGACGACCTTGATAAGGCAGACAAGAAACTCCGAGAAATCGAGCTCTTGCGACCTGGCCATCCCGAGTTACAGGAGCAGAGCACTGCGGCGAAAGAAGCAGTCGCAGTTGAAATAGAAAGGCTGCGCAGCTTCGACTACAAGGCATACACAGCCAGATCCCATGCAGAGGAAGACAAGTCAGGAGCCCTCTTGTGCTGGCTCGCCAACCCCATGAGGAGAAGCTCTCCCATAGTATCCATACACACGGCAGAGGGAGACGAAGTATACACCCAGCCTGAAATCCTGCGTAGTTTCACAAACTATTATGAAACTCTGTATAAAAGTAAATTATTGGCCGGTACTCCGACTATAGATATGTTTCTTGAGGAACTCCCCTTCCCAGTGTTAGACCCTGAGCAAGCAAAGAACTTAGGCAAAGATATTGAACTAGGAGAAATCCATTGCGCCACAAAACAGATGGCACGCAATAAAACCCCGGGGTTGGACGGTTTGCCCATTGAGTTCTACGCCAAATACATGGATCTATTGGCTCCACGGCTGTTAGTAGTCTACAGAGAGGCAAAACAATTGGGTTACCTACCACACACCATGCGCAAAGCATTAGTAATCCCCCTACTTAAACCCGGTAGAGAGAGCAATGATACGACGTCCTACAGACCGCTATCGATGCTAACTACGGATTATAACATTTTGAGTAGCATTTTAGCGTCCCACCTATTAGAGCACATGACCACACTGGTCCATGAGGACCAAGCGGGCTTCATACCTAAGCGCAACACCACCATGAACATACGCCGACTGATGCGGCTTCTAGAAGAAGACCATGTGGAGGCCCCCCACCCCATGATACTATCGGTAGATCTAGAAAAGGCATTCGGGAGGGGGCGTGGCTAGCAGCCAACGATGGCGGCCGCAGCTTAGAGAGGCTCCCGAGAAGAGGCGGCTTCCCACGGCAATCCGACACATTTATCCTGACTTACACGGTGCCTGAAGGGGTGGGCCGGACCCGGAGTCCTTGCGGCACCCAGCGAAGCATTTTAAGGAAAGCGGCGGCCTGAACGCACCTCACAACGCTGAGCAGAGACCGGAGGGGTGAAGGGCCTATCGTCTGTCTGGCGGCAGCGGAGTCGCGAAAGACTGAGGCCGGCCGGAAGTGGCTTACTGACGGCGGGGTAAGACAGGAAGTCCAGGCTCCTTGGACGCGCTGCCCGAAACTTCACAGAGCTTCCTCCGGTGACCTGGTACCACAAGCGGAGCCCTGCTACATCCGACGGCACCCAACGCAACCGTAAGATCCAGCCCAGGGGTGCAGGAAACACCACGTAGCGTAGAAGCGAATCCGCCATTTTATGCATCTTAGCGGCGGCCGCCCTTGATGAGCCGAGAACTGTGCAGCCTCCTGGGTGTGAGCGCGGAGGTCCGCTGTACTCGCAGACTCACTTTTGGGTGCACCAACGGGCGGTTGGGAGGCAGCCAACTGCAGCGGGAGAGGTGAGCTGGTGAGAGGCCCCCCCCCTCCTGAAGAGACTTTGAAAAGGGCTGGTGAGATACTGGCGAAACGCATATTAAAGGGGCACTAAGGCTCAGCAGAACTCGGAGCTGTGACCCAGCACCGCCCACCGCACCCCGCCTGACCCGCTAACGGACACACTGCAGGGATATAGGCTCGGCGGGCCGCATAAGTTCCAATGCTGTGAGGTGGGGAGTTACATCTAATACCCATAGTGCAGATAGAGCCCTGCTCGACCTCACGTTGTTATTGGGGAGCGACCCAACTGACAAAGGCGTACAAGGGGACACTACTCCTACGCACCGAGGAGTCCGCTGAGGTATTGGCACACAGGTAACTACGAGTGAACGAGAGGACACCCCTCCTCGGCCCGAGCACCGACCCTCAGTGGCAGATTGCAACGATAATACATACAACGCCATGTCACACAGAGGCCCCAAGAACAGCACAACCCAGGCTAAACTAGACAAATTCGCATATGCGAGGCAGACTCCTCCCCAAGAGCAGCGCAAGAATGCAGGGAACACTACAGAGACCGAGGGGGCGAAAAAGGCCACGCTTGAGGATGTCTTGGAGGCATTGGCCCAGGTGCAAGCGACGGTAGGAGCTACAGCCACTGAGGTCACCTTGATACGGGCGGACCTACAGAAAATGAACGAAAGGGTCAAACAAGTTGAGGTCACCAAATCCTTGGTCGAAGATGTGTCCGAACTACAAACGGCGATGGAACGATTACAGACCGATAATAAACTGCTTAGAGACAAACTGGACGATCAAGAAGGGCGCTCCCGGCGCAACAACGTCCGAATTTTAGGTGTGCCAGAATCGGAAGACAAGGGGGCGATGGACCTCTATGTGGAAGACATAATCAAAACCAGACTCCAGCCTAAGGGACTCTCGAATTTCTTTTCAGTAGAACGGGCCCACAGAGTGCCGGGGGGTAAACCTAAGACAGGAGGCCCGCCGCGGCCAATACTGGCAAGGTTGTTCAACTTTAGGGACCGCGACGCCATCCTACAGGCTGCAAGAGTGGCGCCGGCCATCCAAATCCAGAACTCGAAAATAGCCTTCTTCCCGGATTACACGGCGGAGGTCTCCAGGAAGAGGCGAACGTTCCTGGAGGTGAAAAGAACGTTGAGGGAGAAGGAACTGCCATACTCGATGATATTTCCGGCCCGGCTGCGAGTAGTAGCGGACAAAAAGGTGTGGTTTTTCGACTCCCCGGATGCAGCCCTGGACTGGCTTGAGGGATGGCACACTGTGGACCGGCAGCGCAGAACGCACAGATTGAATCACGAATGCAGAGGAAACAGCAGAACTGGCTCACAAACGTCTGGCCGAGAAGGAGCGGAGGGCTCTCCCTCCCATGGACTGGCAGGGACCGGAGGAGAAGAATGACCCCTACTCTGGTGTCTATATTAAAGACAGTCGCTGACCATTGACACACCGTCTAACTGCTGCACACTGGACTCTGGCATGGCTTACCCGGAAGCACGCAGGGATGCCGCCTGTTCGGGGAGACACTCTCCCCCCTTACGCGCAAGTACTCTGGTTGTGGGTTGGGTAAAGCACTCTGCTCAGTTGGGGGGGCGGGCAGTTGAAAGTCCGTTAGGCAGGGATGCAGGGAGGGGGGGTTGGGGAAGGGATTGTTTTTTTACGGTTAGGAATACACATGTACGGTCAAAGACAAAGACTAGGCTTCCACACGAATCAAACCAAGGTGGATGGAGAGGGTGGGGGTCTCACGCCTCTATGGGGACCTTCAGCGTTCTCTCGCACGACTATGCACCCAGTAAACATGGCACACTTACCCACCGATACACCATGGTCCCCATAATACCAAATGGCTGACTTCCCACTTCCTGACGGGGGAGGAGTAGACGCTGTGACACAGTGCCACTCCCTACGTCTCATGACTTGGAACGTGAGGGGACTGGGGGACAAGGTGAAACGGGGGCTGGTACTAACCGCGCTCAAGAGACACAAACCCACCATAGCACTACTACAGGAAACTCATTTAACGGGGGGGGCTACCAAGGCCATGGATAGACGAGGCTACAAGATGGTAGTCCACTCTGACTTCACGTCTGGATCCAGAGGGACCGGTATCCTGATACAGAAAAACACACGGTTTATCTCCCTGCAGACCAAGACTGATGACCAGGGCTGCTTCGCAGCGTTGCAGGGGCAGTGGGAAGGAAAACTTATAAACTTAGTCTCAGTATACATTCCACCGGCACTACACTCGGTGCACCTCCCTAAACTGGGTGACTTTATTCTAGCTCTCCCCGAGGGGGAGGTTATACTTGGGGGGGATTTCAATGTGATTCTAGATACACAACTCGACAGGTTTCCAACGGCGATCCCCACGGGTGGAGCCCCCCGCCTCCAACGGTTCCTAACTGCCATGGGCCTGGTTGATATTTGGAGGCACCTCCACTCCGCTGCGAGGCAGTACACCTTCGACTCCGCAGTACATGGTAGTCTGTCTAGAATCGACCATTTTCTGACCCTGGGAGATGGTCTCCAACATATAGACACAATGGTGATTCACCCTCGGGGAATCTCGGACCATTCCCCGCTTACTCTCACGCTTTCCTCTCAGGGACGAACGCGCAAACGCATATATCCCATACATGCTACCTATCTCAAGATTCCCCAGGTTCGCAAGGCACTAAAAAAGGCAACGACACAATACTACACTGAGAATGTCAATTCGGTGCGCTCCTCAGCGGTACTATGGGAGGCATATAAAACGGTCTTGCGGGGCCACGCCATAAATTCCATCACGGGCTACAAAAGAGAACGATCTCAAGAACTAGTTGATATGGACTTAACTCTGCAGGGATTGACAGAAACACACGAACGACACCCCACACCATCCACCCTACACGCATTTACTATACAACAACAGCTATACAACGATCACTTGCGCATCCACGTAAAAGGGCACCTAACCGACACTCAAAATAGGATCTATGAGGTGGGTGACAAGGCAGGGAAAATGCTGGCTTGGCTTGACAAAAGGGAGGGGAACTCCAGGGGAATCCAACGTTTGAAAGATGAACACGGGGAGGTGCATTCTAACCCGGGACAAATTGTTGAACTGCTCGCGACTCACTTTGAACGGGTGTACACCCCTGAACATATGGTTACACCGGAAATGGCCAGAGAAGTCTTAGCGCCAATCGAGGTCCGTACGTTGACCCCTGAAGTGTCCAGTGAGCTGGAAGCGGACATTACCGCTGATGAGATACAACTGGCTATTCGTGCATTAAATCCGGGTAAAGCAATGGGACCTAACGGCATACCAGTAGAATGGTATCAAGCGATGCCTGAGACCCTCAGTACTCATCTGCTAGGGATGTTTAAGGAATGTCTGGAGGGGGGTGCACTTCCACAGGATCAAAGGGCGGCGACTATAGTGGCCATCTCCAAGCCCGGCAAACCGCCTGAAGAATGCTCCTCCTACCGCCCCATCTCGCTGCTGAATGCAGAAGCCAAAATTCTTGCCAAACTACTAGCAACGAGAATCTTGCCCCATTTACCATCTCTTATACACCCGGACCAGTCCGGATTTATGCCACACCGAAACACGGCTTTAAATTTACGTAGACTGCACGGAGTATTAGCACGGGCAGACTCGATCACAACACAGGCAGTGATATTGGCCCTTGATGCTAAAATGGCCTTTGATCTTGTGGAATGGGCATACTTATTTGAGGCACTGTCACGCTTGGGATTTGGGCCTCGCTTTATTGCATGGATCCGGCTGTTATACACTGACCCGGTAGCTCGGGTGGTGGCCAATGGCCATATCTCGCGGCAGTTCCCACTAGGGAGGGGCACAAGACAAGGATGTCCCTTATCGCCGTTATTGTTCGCGATCTCCCTGGAACCTCTTGCCACTCTTATTAGAACCTCACCCCTACTCAAGGGCATCTGCTGGAGGGAAGGCTGGGAGGACCGGCTGTCCCTATATGCGGATGACATGTTGGTATATCTAACTAATCCGGACAGCGGAGTACCAGCCCTATTACATCTCTGTGACACTCACGGAAGGATATCCGGCTATACATTAAATTGGAGCAAATCGGAACTGTATGTACTGAAGGGGCAGGTCCCAGCCCTCGACGCGGGGTGTCCTCTAAAAATAGCGGGGTCATCGTTTAAATACTTAGGCATCCAGATTACTAGTAACCCCGCGGAGTTCATGGACAAAAATCTGAAGCCCCACTTAGAAAGGCTCAAGCGAGACGTTACATTTTGGTCGGAACTCCCGCTAACACTCTTGGGACGAGCTGCGCTTTACAAAATGATGGCCCTCCCACGATTCTTGTATGTCCTTGAAAATACACCTTACCCGGTAGCCCCTAGGTTCTTTCAAAAGGTTGCGGCACTGGTATCTAACCTTTTATGGGGGAATCTCCCCGCACGCATCGCACAATCCAAACTGCATAGAGGTTGGTTTGACGGTGGCATTGCCATACCCAATTTAAAACTGTATTACTGGGCGGCTCACCTTAAACCCATCAACCAATGGATTCATACTTCACAAACCGAGCCAGCATTCCAGGCTGACAGGGCACAACTGGGCATTAACACTCTGCTGGCTCCATTATATGACCAACGCAAAACTCGAGCCTTAGTGGGACCCACCAAATTAATGGTGGCGCTCTGGCATATAGCGACTGCTGCTCTGGGTTGGAAGGGGAAGATCACCAAGCTGACCCCGCTGTGGGACACCCGAGCCCTCGGCAACATGAGGAACAGCAAGGGGTTCTCACACTGGGATACCATAGGGATATCCACTGTGGGCGATCTCTGGGAAAGGGGCGGGGTAATACCCTTCGACAGACTGAGAGAATTATACGACCTTAGCGAAAGGGAGCTCTACAGGTACATTCAGATACAACATGCATTGCTTGCGGCTTTGCCCTCGGACACCGATCTGCCCGAGTCCTCCCGCTAGAAGACCGCCTCCTCACTGACTATATGATTGAACGCGCAACATCCCTCACCTATCGCAAACTACTCAATAACCTACCAGACCCAACACTGTCCTTAAAAACAAAATGGGAGGGGGACACTAGTGAAATGGACGAGCATGAGTGGAATGAGGCACTAGCGTCACCTAAGGAAGTGGGCATCTCTGCACGACTACGACTAGTGCAACTAAAAGTACTACACAGGGTATACTACACAAGGACAATGCTACACCGTATTAACAGGATACAACACCCTTACTGCCTTCATGGGTGCGGGGAGGAGGGCACATTCTTTCACACCATATGGGACTGCCCCCGGATTCAGGAATATTGGAGACAAATACTGCGAACAATCTCACAAACGTTAGAAATGTCGCTGTTGCCTGAACCTAAGAGATGCCTTCTAAACGTATGGGAACCTACGGACATCTCTAGACACGGGCGAATCTGGGTTACAGTGGGATTGATGGTAGCAAAACGTGATATCGCACAACGATGGGGAGCGGAGGAAGTACCAACTAAGTCACAATGTTGTCTAAATATGGATAAGGTAATGATAATGGAAAGGGCGGTGTACTCCAACCGTGCCTGTCCGGGGAAATGGAATACAATTTGGACCAAATGGAATGTATATAGGGGGGAGATTTGTGATCCCTTGCCGGAAGATGACCAGGATGAATCAGATGGGGAGGAGGAAGAGGGCTAGTAGTGTGGTCGTGTTGTGAGGGGGGGCGGACAGGGACCACGGGAGTGGCTTCGTTACTACATTCTCATGCAGGATTGACTGGGGAGGAACTACATAGCGAACCAGTGAAGAGGGATACATACTCAAGCACACGCATGGCCCTCCGGGGCAGTTGGTGAGAGTGGGAGGGGGACTGGAAAGGGGCATTTTGGTGAAGTAACCATACACAATCATTAGGAATCTATGTACGACCACAATGTTATTCCTAACAGTTATTTTAGTTTGTTGCTGTTCATGTAAAAATGGAAAATCAAAAACCACTAATGATTGGGACACATATGCAAGTGCTGCACCTCATCATCGCAGCAGGTATGTTGATATCTACGGTATTGGATACTCCGCCAGGGGTTTCAGACTGCTGCAATGTGACTGATAAATTGTTATAGCGGCCAGCCCGATGGGTTGTAGGCGTTCCGCTGTGTAACTTAATGGTGCAATAAAGGTTTTTGGAGAAGAGAAAAAAAAAAGTGATTATGTACAGGCCGTATTACAGATCACTGTGAGCAATGAGGAGAACTCCCATAATACTGTTTATACAAAGCGAGATGTCATCTTAAGCAACATCATTTTGGAGATACTTGATAATTACATCAAAGAAATGTTACTGCAATTGCAATACAATATGTCAGATATAGAAAAGGCATTCGACAGCCTAGAATGGGAATACCTTTACAAAGTCCTTAGGCGCTATGGGGTGGGAGAGGAGTACCTGCAGTGGACTGCTGTGCTGTATGCTTCGGCAATGGCTAGAGTAAAATCGGGCGCACTGATATCGCCACAATACTCAGTAGAAAGAGGCACGAGACAGGGATGTTCGCTGTCCCCGTTGCTCTTTGCGCTGGCTGTGGAGCCCCTCGCAATGTCAATCCGCACGGGAGCCCATTATAGGGGATTGCGGAGCATGACTAGGCAGCAGTTCATATCGCTATATGCTGATGACCTTTTGCTCTTTCTCGAGGACGCCGACGGAGCCCTAGTGGGAGCCGACAACCTTTTGACCACCTTTGGTGAAATTTCCGGCCTCAAAGTAAACTGGTCCAAGACATGTTTATTCCCAGTACGCAAAGGGGAGATCCAGCCCACCACAATCAGGGCAATCAGGTGGGAACCCAGCTGCCTGAAACATTTCGGGGTTTATATTTAGCACACCCCAGCCGATATATTGGAGGGCAATATCTCCCGCAGTATCAGAGCACTGAAGGGTAGTATGTCCTTCTGGGCCACTCTCCCACTATCGGTAGCGGGTCGAATAGCGCTGCTAAAAATGGTGGCGCTCCCGCGGCTCTTATATTATTTTAGGACGCTTCCCGTTTGGATCCCTCCTGCTACCTTCCGGCTCCTGAAATTTATGATAGTGTCCTTCCTCTGGGGAAGGGGTAGGCGTAGAGTAGCTCTTACAACACTGATGAGACCTAAATCAGAAGGGGGCTTAGCTGTCCCCGACTTTGAAGTGTATTATTTAGCGGCTCAATTACAGACATACACCCAGGAAATAGCACGCGAGTTCAGAGGACCGGAGGATAGACGGGGTCTGGGAATACCTAGACATGTGCTCTCTTATATAGCAATGCAGCAAAGATTAGTCTTTCGTGACCTCACGCAAGAGGAAAGAACAATTATACTATGCTGGAACCGGACACAACGTAGGGCGGGCGTGACCCACCCATATGCCCCCGAAATTCCGCTGGTAATGCTAACAGCACTGCCACATGGCGGAGATTGGTCACAGTTGCAGAAATGGGAGGAGGCGGGGATCCAAGTCCTGGGAGACCTTTATGAAGACGGAACGCTACTGCCGTTTCCGACACTCTTAGATCGATATGATCTACCTAGGGGGGACTTTCTGCTGCATTCGGCACTCACACGTGCAATACAAGCACACTGGAAGGAGGGGCTCAACGAACCAAAAACTACGATGGCCTGCCAATACACCATGATGGGAACGGTTAAAGCAGTCACGTGCCTTTACTCCAGAATGACTAACGAGGGGTTGCCTCCTCTGGAGACACTAAAGGGTAAATGGGAGGCTGATCTCGGGAGAGAAATTCCTGAGACAGTATGGGCACAACTGCTGCAAAGGGCTTGGAAGAGCACGCGTAATGCGCGATTTCAACTAGTCCACTTCTATATCCTCCACCGAGCATACCTAACCCCGGGGAAGATCAAAAAATACTTTGCTGTAGATTCCGCGGGATGCCCCAGATGTAAGGCAGTTGGTGTAGAGCTCGATCACATGCTATGGACATGTCCTAGTCTAAACCCTTATTGGAAGATAGTGGGTGATACTCTTAATGAGGTGACAGAGCGAGACTTGAGGTTTGACATGACTGTTTGGGTTCTCCATTGGTTTCCTCATACCCCCAAAAATAGGATTACAAGCAAATTCATAGACATGGGGCTCATCCTTGCGAAGCGCGAAATTACACGACACTGAAAAGCACCGACGGGTCCTGCGGGTGCTAGATGGCGCAATGAGTTCCTTAAATGGGCTGGTGGGGAGAGCACGCTGAGGTTTCAATCGGCACAACGACAACAGAATGACAAGGCTTTGGAGATGGCACAAGCGTGGGAGGCCCTGGTACAAACACTGCGTGACTATGATACACGACACAACCAGGAGGACTAACACTATGATTGGACTATACCCCTATAACACGACAGGTACATTGCATGAACCCTTACCTGACGACTCCTGTGCTTTAGAACCACACTGACTACAGTATAAACCATGCCCGATGGCGGGAACTGGGGAGGGGGGGGGGGAGTTAACTTTAGCATCTCTTGAATATTGGGGGCAAGATAGGGTAGGAATAACCTTTATTGAGATTTTCTATACTAGATCCTGTTCATACCGGGGTCCACTATTTAGGACTCTACTGTAAAGAATCACTTAAATATGATGGGGTGACATAGGAAATGCAACAATTGATGTGTGTTTTGTGACAAAAAACCCAATAAAATTTGTTTGAAAAAAAAAAATGACTCTCCACTCTTCGATACTCCACTCCACTCTATGCCACAACATGTATGACACTCTATGCTCCACCTCTTTACACCTTCCAATCTACAATACTCTACTCAACTCTTTGCCACTCCACCCAACTCCCACTATGCCACATCACACAACTCCACTCTACTGCACTCTATGCCACTTCACAACACAACACTCCACTCCCCTCTACTCTACCCTGTTCTACTCCACTCTACACCCCTCCTCAACTGCACTCTCTGCCCCTCCACACCGCTCTACTGTGCACCATTCTACACTACTCTGCGATACACCACCACACTCTTGACACTCCACTCTATGCCACGTCTCTCTACGCCACGCTATTCCACTCTCCTCACCCCATTGCCCTCCCACTCCATAGTCTCCAGTGTACTCATCTCTCCATTCGCCCTCAGGTTTCTGGTGCACCATTTGGAACCGTGGCTGCCGATGCCAGAGAGCTTAGAGTTTTCAATTCAAATTTCGATATGCGCTCTCTGGCGTCAGACACCCTCCAGTTCTGAGGCACCGTGCTGCTGGACACTGCAAGGTCAAAGGCAGAAAGCAGGATGGATTCAACCCAGATCTGTGACTTGGGGTGAGTGTCTGAAAAGTTTCAGTGCTCCGTCCATCATCTCCTAGTGGACACTGCAAGGTCTAGCAGTGACTCGTCAGAGATCTGTACTGACAAACCAAAGACCAGGTGGTATTTTTGTGACAAGTTAATGTTCTGCTTTGCCACAAAAAAACCACAAATTACTATCCTAGGTCTCAAAATATTTGGAGGTTCTGATATGTGGTAAATGAGTGAAATAGCCAAATTTCTCAAGAGTTATGGGAGAGGTTCCTGCTGGTGTTGCACACTAAAATTGAACCCGGGGGTATATATTGTAATGTATGGTATTGTATTGTAATTGCATTTATATCGCGCTTACTACCCCTGACGAGGCATTGAAGCGCTTTTTCGGCGAGTAGCATCGAAGATTAGTGATGAATTAGTATAGTGAAACATGCAAGTACATTTTAAGTGGTGGATAGGTTAGTCAGTTATTTGGCTACCGATTCGGAAAGATAGCAGAATCTTGAAGCACACTACTCTGGAAACCCATACAGGATTAGTGCTGAATTAGTATGGTGACATATGAAAGTAATTTGCGTGGTGGACATTAGTCAGTTATTTGGAGTGAGAAGGGTAGTGGAGGGATACAAGGGAAGAAAGGTTTGCATTCATGTAGCACCTGTTACCCCTGATGGGTGTTAAAGCGCTTTTCTGGCAAGTAGGACGCTACTCTGGAACCCATAAAGGATTAGTGTTGAAAAAAATTAGTATAGCGAAGTATGAAGTAATTTGAGTGGTGGATATGTTATTCAGTTATTTTTGATAGAGCAGGGTAGGTTGCGGGATAGAAGAGGGAAAGAGGTTTGTATTTATATAGCGCTTGCTACCCCATGATGGGGTTTTGAGGCGCTTCATTGGCGAGTAGCACGCTACTCTGGAACCCATAAAGGATTAATGGTGAATTAGTATAGTGGAATATGGAAATTGAGAAGGGAACATAGACAAAAGAAAGAGCTTGGACAGCACGCCTCTTATCAATTATTGGTTTTGTGACCTTCAATCACAATTGTGGGTATATATATATATATCCCCATTTACTTTAGATGCAGGGGCATTAACAGCAACTTTAAACAAGCATAGAGATCCAAAACATATATTGAGTCTTGATATTCTTTTATTCCAAAATTGCACTCCAATAAAAGTTCCCAGCACACAGCTTGCCGACACGTGTTTCGTCTTACAAAGACTTTCTCAAGGCGATATTAGGCTCATATTTCATGGACATCCGGACGATTCAAGCAAGATATGATTTCCAATGTAGTAAGCAATTTACAGGAATTCGCTCTGACAAATGTATCTAAGACCACTTCAATGATGAGCCATATATTGGACACCACTGTGGTATCAGTGTCTCTCCAATAGTCACATGTTAATCTGGTATTTTGATTGAAAAGGATAGTGGAAGGGCAGAAGAGTGCAATTTCCCTTTTTTTTTTTTGGGAGGTCATAGCAGTAGGAGGAGGCTTTTGGATATGTAAAAGGGATTTTTGAGGGGAAGAGCCAGAGGGAAGAGTTTACAAAGGTTTGTTTGGGGGGATCGGTATAGGAAAAAGAGGTGTCAGATGATGCAAGGAGGGGTAGAGTATGAGGGAGTCTAGAAAAGGTTATTTTGGAGATCATAGTAGTGGTATGGGGTTTGGGATAAATGAGAGTGGATGTAGAGGATATATTGATATATGTATAGGGTGAGACATTGGGTAGTGCTCTGGAAATAATAGTAGAAAGAAGTTTGAGATGACATGCAAGCGTTAGTGGGATACCAGTAGGACATTAGTTTGAGGAGAAAATGTCTCCTGAGCACGATTTTTCTCTTCCTGTTGGACATTTTCTGCTCTTGCCAGGGTGTAGCTGGAGAAATTCGTTTGAAATTCCAACCCACAAATTGTGCAAATTAGCGTAATTCACAATTTTGCAAGATTTTCAAAAACTTAACATGTTTACCTCGGTCAAATTATAATTTACTTATAACACTCTTCCCTTGGATAAGACCAGCGGTGTAACACTTAAATGGTTGGGTTAGAATTTGCTGTGACTTGGCAAATACCTGTGAACCCGAGCTCACATTCTAGATTTCATATGTCTCTGAAATTATTATTATTATTGGGCATTTGTAAAGCGCCTGGTGACGCCACTGGCGTGTCCCCGCGCTGTGATAAGTGAGTGGTCGCCCCCCTCCTCCCACTGAAGGCTACCTGCTGAAAAGGTGAGTTTTAAGCTTTTTCCTGAACAGGATTTCCGATGGTTCAAGTCGCAGTTCAGGGGGTAAGACATTCCAACATCTGGGGGCGAGATGTCTAAAAGATCTCCCTCCCATACGCGCCTTCCTTACTCTGGGTACCCTTAGTAGCCCAGTCTGAGAGGACCGTAGGTTGCGAGTGGGCTCGTAGTGGGTCACCAGACTCTGAAGCGGTTCAGGGGCTTTACCGCTCAGAATGCGATGGCATGTAGAGAGGGCCTTAAACTCAACCCTCTTCTCCATTGGAAGCCAATGGAGGGCCTGAAGAGCGGGTTTGGAGGGTGACCTCCTGGGGAGTCTAAGCACCAGCCGCGCCGCGGCATTTTGGAGCACTTGGAGGCGGCTCATGACCTTGCTCGTGGCCCCCAGATAAAGCAGGTTCCCATAATCAAGTCGCGAGGTGACCAGGGCGTGCACCAGCGTCCTTCGAGCAGAAATGGGAAGCAGGTCTAGGACTTTCCTTAAGGCTCTTAGGACACCGAAACACACCCCCGTCACCCGGCTGATCTGGGGACCAAAGGCAAGGTCCTTATCCAGCCACACGCCAAGGTTCCTAGCCTCTTGGCAAGGTACGGGGACCTCACCCAGGCAGGGTGGCCACCACGCCGACGACCAAGCAGAGGGCCCACCCCCCACCACGAGCACCTCAGTCTTGCTACCGTTCAACTTTAAACAGTTTGCGGACATCCAGGCTGCTAGATCTTGCATGCAATTCCTGAAGATGTCCGCTGCAAGACCGGGTGCACGCGATAAGGAGACGACCAACTGCGTGTCGTCGGCGTAGGACACCAGGCGAAGGCCGTGTCCCTCCACGATGGCCGCTAAGGGGGAGACGTAGATATTGAATAGGGTTGGGCTCAGGGACGAACCCTGAGGCACGCCCTGGCCCAACTCAATCTCCCTCGAATAGCATTCACCCAGCCTGACCTGGAAACACCTGTCAGACAGGAAGGACCTGATCCAGCCAAGCGCAGCGCCTGTGACCCCACCTTCATTCAGACACTGTAGCAAGGTGGAATGTGCTACAGTGTCGAATGCGGCGCTTAGATCGAGCAAAATCAAAGCCATAGTTTGGCCCTCATCCACACCCTGTCGTAGTGCTTCAACCGCCACAAGAAGTGCCGATTCCGTCGAATGACGGGGACGGAAGCCAAATTGCGAGTCGTGGAGTAGCGAAGCCTCCTCCACGAACTGCATGAGTTGTACGTTGGCTATTTTTTCCGCCACTTTAGCCATATAGGGCAGGAGGGAGATGGGGCGGAGGTTGTCAAATTTTTCAAAATTCACATTGGCTTTTTTTTGTAGGGGGAGTACAATTGCTTGCTTCCAAGCTTTGGGGACACTCTGGGATTTAAAGGAGGTATCTAATAGGTGGCGGACATAGGGTTCGAGTACTTGCAGGCTGCCCTTAAGTCGACTGGGAGTCGTCGGGTCTCTTGGGGAACCAGATTTTATCAACCCGCAAATACGAATTAGGTCTTCAGTTGGAGGGGTGGCAAAGGAGATAAGCTGTCGTTCTCCTTTGGTTTTAGTACCCTCCCCATGTGGAAGACTGTTATTTGCCCGCTGGGGAAAGGAGTTGTAGATGTTAATAACCTTGTTAGCAAAGAACTCTGCAATACGGTCGCAGCCCTCCGTAGTGCATAGTTTCGTGGGCCACACAGCGGGCTTCCCTACTGCAATAGATTTGTAGATTGAGAAGAGTTCCTTGGTGGACTGTTCGGCTTCTTCAATCTTAGTGCAGAAGTACAGTGATTTGCCCTTTCGCAACAGCTTATGGTAATTACGCCTGCAGACTATGTACTCTGCTTTGGCGGGGGTGGAATAGGCAATCCTCCATTGCCTTTCGGCCCGTTTGCATGCCGCTTTAGCCACCCGCATGTCCTCGTTGAACCAGGGAGCAGATCTCTGAGCTCGACCCCCCGTTTTGGCCGCACCAAGTGGAGCCACCAAGTCCAGGGCCTCCGTGATACGTTGGTCTAGGTTGGAATTAATATCTTCCACGCCCACCCCTCCGGGATGACCTTTCGCTGTAACATTGGTCCCTTTGTTGCATGTCTTTCGTTTTTTATTTTGTTGTGTCTAATCCTGCAGTTTTATTTTATGAAATGTCTATTAATAGTTGTATATACATTCAGGAAAATAAATACCTAACAAGTCACACCAAGACTCTGGCATTCAAACTTCTCTTTTCTGACTCTTGCCTGCAGGTCAGGGTTGCTGTCCGTTGTGCAGGTGTAAATTTTGCGGATATGTTAGCTTGCCAGGGGATGTACCAGGAGCAGTTCGACCTTCCCTTCACCCCCGGTGAGTATAACTCTGGTTCCTCGTCCGCTTGAACAATTCAAAATGTACATGTTTACTGAATTCTCTTGGCTAAGCAACATCTTTAAAATGCCTGATACAGCCTTGTTCATGCAGTGCTTTATTTTTTAAGTATCTTGTGCTGTGTCTTGAATTTGTATATTTGTCACAGCTCATGTTTTGAAAATCGTTTGCCCTCACATAGTTTTCTTACAACAGGTTCGTATTTGTAAAAAAAATACAACTTTGTTATGTTGAGTTATATTTATTTATATAGCGCACCATCTACAGTTGTTTTTGCCTGGCAGTGTCCATTTGGTATGACACTTTCTTGCTTAGATTTCGAGCACTGGAGTCTTGTGTTGTAGTAAAGGAGGCAGTGTGAGGAAATCTGATGTTTTGTTGTTCACTTGCTGTGTTCTGAGTTTGTACAGTGTGACTTGAAGCTTAGCTACGCTGCAGACATACTAAAGGGATTATTTGACTTTGCACATGGTACAGAGGGTGTGTGTGGGTGTGAATTAACTGAAGGTACTGGTTAGTGTACTGATAACCACCTGCTGTATTATGTGACTTTTGTTTAGACCTCTGTTATTCTATGGAGATGTACAGGTGAATGCTGCTTGTCTATCACAGTGATATATCCGCCTAAGTGGAGTATCTGTACCACATCTGGGTATGTTTAAGGTATTCTTTAATATATATTGTTTGTAGGAGAGTAGGATCTGCTTCCTATGGTTACCCCCACTTTTTGCTGTGTATTACTGGTTTTTCGACTTTACTCAGGACCAAAGCATAGCTGTTCTCTCTCTAAATTGATTCCATGTACATTAGGCACATACCAGATTGGTTACTGAGTTACCTTGTGAGCCCCAAGTATATGGTACCTTAGGTACCAAGGGCATAGGTACCCCAGAGGCCTACCAGGGGTTGAAGCATGTATTATGCCACCCCTGGGAAGCCTTCCAAAATGGCACCACATGTCTGCCCTTACAGCCTGGGTAAGGTGGTGTAAGCACCCCTTACTTAGATATAGTATACCTATATCCACCATTTAAAACAGACACATATTAACCTATAAGTCACTCCTATGGCAGGCCTTGACAATCCTGAAGGCAGAGTGCTTGGTTTTGTGTGAGAGAGTGCCCTAGCATGAGCTGAGCCCCTCTGCAGCATTCGGAATCCCTTCCTTATAGCTGTTCTGTGATATGGCCATACCATATACTCCTAAGTGCATAATCCTCGTGGTTAATGCTAACTTTGGTTTGGCTTTATAAAAATGTGTCGTGTTTGGTGTCAAACACTTTGGAATACTACCCCCCCCACCCCCTCCCGCCAGTTCTGGCAGCAGGGGTAGCAATCCACCCTTCTAGAGGGAGAAGACATGTACACACTGGTATACCCGGTAATAGTTTTAAAGAGCTTCAGCATCACAAAATGGATGCTGCTGCCACAGACACGAGTCTGACCTCCTGCTGCTGGACGAAACTCCGGCAGGGGAGGCCTGGACAATAGTTTTCCTGTCCCCAGACAGGCTTTAGTGTATTGGGGCAGGGTGGGTTACATTCAGTGAATGCTTTTGAGACACTGCCTGGGGCACAAAAGGTGGTCCATGCATTTCCCAGTTCACACCGGTTGCTGGGGCACTCAGCCCCAGCTCTGGCGCGAAACTGGACAAAGGGGAAGGGGTGTAACCACCCCCTCCCTAGGTCCTCCCATAGGTGGGACCCTAGAGTTAGTCCAACCTCTAAACTTAGTATAAGAATAGGAACCCAGTCCCTAGGACTTTAGATTACCCTGGACGAAACTCTGAAGACGAAATCCTGGACCTTCGACTTTCCATATCGACTGGAAGACTGAAGAAATCTCCCTTGGG
The DNA here is from genome assembly GCF_964261635.1 of Lissotriton helveticus. Lineage (NCBI taxonomy): Eukaryota > Metazoa > Chordata > Amphibia > Caudata > Salamandridae > Lissotriton > Lissotriton helveticus. The sequence goes on along the minus strand of NC_136057.1, from coordinate 1,878,385,046 downwards.
GTCAAGGAGTGACCTCCCTGTTCAAACGGGCACCGAAAAGCATCTTGCCGGTCTGCATTTTCGAGGCTCCTGCCGTATCCCGAAGAATCTGCGACACAGGACACGGACTTCCAGACATCTTTGAGGCCGACACGAGATCCCTGCAAAGCTGAGACCCGCAGCTGACACGAGAGACGTGGGACCGGAACTCCTGGACATCCTGCAATTTTGCAACTGCACCTACTTCCCAAAGGTTCCCGAAGTTGTGCATTGGGCTATTTTTTGCCCATGCCCGAGCACCTTTTGCGCCAAAGCTGAGAGGCCTACACTCCACCAGTGTTCGTGGGCTCGTTTTCTTCACCGCAGCTCGAGACTCCTTCGCGATCCCTAGTCCGTTGGCTAGTGGGTCCCCACGAAGGACAATCCTTTGTTTCTTGAGCTTTCCTGGTTGCTCCAGACGTGCTCTGACTCCCCTCCAAAGGGTGAGTCCCTCAGACCTTGCTGGTCTGCACCGAAGCCAATCTTGTCATCTTGCGTGGGTTGCTGTTGCCAAGGCTTGTCGGGTCCAATCAGGTTACCGACGCTGCAGTACTCGACATCCTTCATGGGACACCTCAAATCCAGCTCCTGGTCACCGTCGACGCCTCCTGGTCCTCGTGGCTGAAGAGTCAAGCTTCACCTATTTCGCCTTAAAGCACCCGACATCGGCTGACATCTTCTTGCAGCCATCCTGGTCACTGGCTAGTGACCCAGACTCTGTCCCCTCTGCTTTCAGGTTCTTCTGATCTTCGATCCACCCTTGGATCCATCTGGACACTTTGCTCCTGGTTGCCTGCAGCACTTCTGTGCAGCCTTCCATTGGAATCGACGCCGAAACCCGACACGAAAAGACACCTATGCACCCGGCTTCCCTGGGTGAGATAACATGAGTACTTCGGTGCTCCCGTGGGTCTTGAGTCTTGAAGTGTCAAGTACTGAAGGGGTTCCCTCGCATTCCACTCGTAAGTGTCCTACATTTTTAACTTTGTAACTTAAACTTTCCTCATAGAAGTCTAAGGTGATTTGCGGCTGTGTTTAGACACTGCACGCGTCCCCCGTGGGTCTCCTGCGTCCCTACCTTGGGTGGTTCCTGGTTGCCCCAGCGGTTCTACAGGCCCTAGGCCTCACTTCATCCTTCACGTAGTTCTTATACCACTATTTTAGTATATGGTTTGTGAGGCCCCTAGGGCAAAAAGTATACTGTGCTATTTACTGTGTGCTATTTAAAGTTCTTGTATTGTACTTTGGCCTCTAGCCTCATAAAGAGACTAGAGGGGTTGTGTTTAGAATAAATACATACATTTTAAATATATATACCTTGTGTGGTGTACTTTCATTTGATTATTCAAGAGATTATAGACTGGTAAAACAAGCTGCTTTACATTTCTTCAAGACTTAGCCTGAAGGCTGCTCTCCACAGCTCCCACTAGGATCGCTTTCTAGAAAGGTTGTCTTAAACCTACCAGCAATAAGGGTCGTTTGGACTGGTGCAATGTGCCCACTAGAATAGTGGACATCATATGCCAGGCCAACTTCTCACAGTGTTGGAGATGTGTGTGTATATATATATATATATATATATATATATATATATATATATATATATATATATATATATATATATATATATATATATATATATATATGTATGTATATATGTACATGTTTTTTACTGGTAAGTGCTGTTGTTGCCATGCTGACACCTAACTGTTTGCAAAAAAAAACAATTGATGGACAGAATGCAGAACAATGTCATACATTCACCCCAGTACAGAGATCTGGGCCTAAATCCATCGTTTTTTGCTCACCATGCCATTCCAGTTTGAACCCAGCCATATGCAAATTAGTCTTGACCCTTTGCCCAATGGGAACAGTCCAGCCCGAACTGCCAGGCCAGGTCCTCCTTGGACTGGAAACAAGCAACCTAGGACTGGTTTCAGGGTTTCACCCCTCTTCAGCCAGGATAGCTTGACTCCAGTGGTATGAAGAGCACGGGACCCATGTCTGGGCATACACGTCTCACTGTATGGCATGTCTCTTTGCAGAATTTCACTTCCTGGATGAACAATAACCATTTGAAACGGAACTCAGACACAACCAAGATATTGGTGTAGTGTGGAAAAAACTCCATCTGGCCAGATTAAAAAAAAAAATACTTTTTTATTGCTTTATTGCAAGAATCATAAAATCAACTGGCAGGAGGCATGCATTTGTTCCATTTCGTACATATATAAAACATCCAATCTCCATACATTACAGTAGATGTAACAGTTCTTTGACTAGTAACCTCTTCTGAAGTATAGTGCAGTTGAAATTTCATTGTGGTACGGATAACAGGTCGGACATATGGTTTGTTACAATTATCTGGGGGAGTTTATGTGTAGCCTATGTTGTTTTTCTGTGCACCCCCATACCTTACTGAATTCACAGGGACCTCTCCCTTCATAAACGAACCGTACCACTCGCATACACCAATCCGTGCATTACCACACTACTCGAATAATGGTAACAGAGGCAACCCCAATGTCTACCTATATTACGTCGGTTCACCATCAAACCCACATTGGAGAACAGTTTCTGGTATCAGTTTCCTCTGCCCAAATACCCAGAACATCCACTTTTGTTGTTCGGGTTTAGTCCCAGGCGGCAGATCAAATCAAATCAGCCTTATTCGATTTCATGTTAAAAAAATCATAAAAGCATACAGAATGTAAAACATTATTGCACATTATCAGTGTACATTTGCAAAGTATTTAAAATGTACACAACCAACCAAACATGTTAAGTGCAAGGTGCGAAGAAAGTGCAAGTGTCATTAAAAAACTAAAATCATGTCACCATCATGAGCCCATTCTAGCAATCACCTTTTTTCTGCTTTGTAAGACTGTACACAACTAACTAGCCACAAAATAGCAGATTGGAAGAAACGGTAACAATTGCAAGAACAAATTGGTGGGGCGACATTTCTTACAATTTAAATCGCGTAAAATAGGTAATATAAAATATTTTCTCAGGTCCTTAAAGAAGATACAAAAAGACAAGGTGTTTAAAGTGCTTTGAACACATGAATGGTCATGTGTATTTCGGTTGCATTTTCAGAACTATCATTTGCAATGGGAAATGTTAGCAGGCGGTGAAAGATATCAAGTCTGAAGCGAGTCAAGACAAACTTGTGTTAAGTGTTATGAACAGACTTAAGGTTGCAAATCAAAAGTAACTGGAATCAATTGGTTGTTAATGATACTGGGTTTTGTTAGTTCAGTAGCCAACCTTGTTTCCTCAAACATTGAAGAGCACATATTTTGTAATTCCTTCCTGGAAATAAAATACAACATATATCCTGAGCTAACAAGAAAATAAAAAATGTAAAAGATCAAATAACAAGTCCAGTATTTCTTCTTTTCTTCTTTTATTTCATGTAGTAAGCGTTCTTAAAATTCTCTAGCCATCGCCGAGGCGATGGCTAGAGAAATTTTGTATTTTGCTTATATGGTTATCAGTTGATCATGCCAGTTGGTTGTAGACAGATGGCCTAGACCTTATCCTTGGAGCTTTCCGTATTGTATGCAATAATATTAATATCACTGTGGCCCAGCGCAATCTTCACCCAGCCGTCTTTGCTTGCCTTGCTCCTTCCTGAAAATAGACTGTAGAGCATAAGGGTGTTCAAAAAAATTCTGAATGCCCCAAATCCAAACAGATCTGTTTAACATATTTCAACTATGGTATTTGAAAGGGTCCTGACCGTTTAATTCAATCGTCGATCGCCTTACAGATTAAGAGTGTCATCACAAGACCAAACTTTATGCCACAGAAGAGGATTGGAAGGGTTCTAGCTTTGTCAACTATGAATGATGTCCACAGTTCTGAATGACAGACCTGGGATACTGAAAGTAAAAATGCTGTTGAAATGCACTTTATCTTGTATATGGTTAACATTTTGCTCACAGGATTGCTGCCAGGTTTGTGTGTGAAGTTTAACAGTGCAGAAGTGGCTTTTGTGAAGTTTAACTTCCTGGCATTGGTGGCATCGTTCCATGACTGACTCTCCGGGAACAAAAGTCCCAGATAGGAAAACTAGGTGGTAAAACTTAATTTGGTGTCGTCCACAAATCTCACAGAACTTTTCCCACATTTCATTATGAATGTCTTACCCAAATAAATTGTTAAGGCCAGGTCCTGCATAAAATTAGGGAAACAAGTGAGTAAACGTTGTAGACCCATAGAAGTACAAGCCATAGGAACGTCGTCGTCCGCATAGAGAAGAGCAGGAAATGGGCGTTGACCGATTTGAGGGAGGTCCTTGCAACATTGTGTCAACACATTCCCCAAACTGTTGATATACAGGATAAACAAAAACGGTGCAAGGACGCAGCCCTGCCTAACCCCCACTCAACTCCAAAAGAAGAGGTACATTCACCCCTAAAACAAATCTGTACTCTGTAGCCCTGCTCCCTGAGTACAGTTCCCATATAAACCCTATTATGGTGTATCTTCTACTAGTTCTTCCAAAATGGACCACAATTTATTATAATAACACAATCAAATGCGCTAGATAGGTCCACGAAACTAAAAACATATAAACCTTCTTACTCAGTGTGTACTTTCTAATTAACAAATTAAGATTTAAACCTTGCTCCGTCATCCCCAAACCTCTATGAAAACCATACTGGATATCAGACAGTATCACGTTATTTTCTGCCCACTCCTCCAGCCTATTTAGTATGATTCTGCCCACAACTTTTATCAGAGAATCAAGTAGAGAAATAGGGCACTAGCAAGCTGGATTAGAGCAATCACCTTTCTTGTAAATGGGGACGATTAGAGAATCTGACCTGGTAATACGGAATCCTGAACTACAAAAAGCCCTTAATACCACGGTTAAGATAGGACCCCAGAATGCTATATTAGCTTTGAAAAGATCGACCAGAATGTCGCCAGGACCTGGAGCATTTCCGCACTTACTGGGCATAAGGGCCCTGTTTACCTCATCTCAAGTAAACTGAAGGTTGGATACACTACAAGGCAGATCTGTATGGTCTTGTGCCCCACCAGTGTTGATCTAGGATTATAATACATTTTTGCAAAATGGGCACCCGCTCTGATTCGGTGATGGCAAACTCCAGGCTTGGAGCCTTGTCATCTCTTAAGAATGGGCTATTTATGACACGTCAAAGAGCTGAGCTTTTTTTAACTAGACTTGCTTCTTTTAACGCCTCCCAGGTTTCGGCCTTTAAATAATTCTTCCTGTTCGTTAGGGCTAATCTATAGTCTCGCCTACACATCTGCTCCTTTCTACGGCACCTTGGGATTTTGTAAAGAGCAGCTTTAAGTTTCTTATGTACCTTGGAACAATCAGAGTCAAATCATCCTTGCTTAGGTTGACTTTCCTGGGGGTTACCACCAGACAGGTATTCTTTAGAAATATTAAGGAAGGGGTTCTGAATGTTCTTGGAATTGGCTGCTTCGTTCAAACAAATCGCAAAGTCCTCCTTAAATTTCCCCAAAATTAGTCAAATTTATCTTAGACCAACGTAATGAAATACTATTACATGATGCTAGTTCAATGTTCTCGACAATGCACACATTATCTATATTCACTTGGTTTGACAGGGAACTGAAGTTAAAACTAAGACTCTGTGGATAATCACCAAGAGAGATGGAGTTTGTGGTGAAATTGGTAAGAAAGGAGTGTAGTCTAGATGATGATAACATATAATCAATACCAATGTTATCAACCCTGCCATTAAATGTGCAATTAAAAGGAACCTAAGGAATACATAGTTCATTGTAAAATGCATGGTCATACTTAAATCGCAGCTCATTCAGTTCGTCGCTATGGCCGTTGTGTAAAAAATATGTTTAGTTGGCTTAGCGAGTATCAGTCATACCACAGACCGTTTTGGGAGTCAAAGGGCATAAATACATATTAAAATCACCTCACCAAAGTATACTAGACTCCTTCTTATCACTACAACAGGGGGACGCAAGGTCATTATTCAGATGGCCAAGAATAGTCAATGCAACTTCTAGTTAGATACTGTTGTAGCAATTGACCAACACCAGGTTGAATTTATGCGATATATCAATCACTATAATATGATAATGTCTAGTAGAAGACCAAGTTGTTATGTTAGGGAACCTCAAATAGTTAGAAATGCAAGTACACAAACATCCTTTTGCTCTTCCAGCATTGGACAACAGGTAGGTGGAAGGGTCTATAACCATCAATATGAACAGACTCAACTACCCAGGCCTCATGAAAACACTAAATATTAAAGTTGGTTACAAAATCAGTCAATTCTGGAATGGATGCCTTACCACGTAGGCCTGCCAGGTTCCAGAAAAGGACTGTACACCTCAAATGGTCAGAGGAAGCTGCGTCACCTGGGTCGAAAGTGGAACAGTTTACCAGAGTAGTGGTGGGTGGGATTATGGAAGACCTAATTTCTAAACTATTTGGGGAACCTTCCTTCGAAGGGACTGTATCATGGTGAGGGTTGAGTCAATCCACCTCCTCTGGATTCACTAAGGGAATAAAACGATTATGGACTGCTGTGGGGATACTGTATGTGCTGTGATTAAATGGAAAGGGGTCCTGGTGTGGAAGGCTTGTCCGAGTGGCAGAAAACAAGGGACAGTAGAACTAGCCAAGTCATAAAACAGAAATTTGGTATGGAGAGACAGGTAAGTCACCTGTCCTTTTTGTAACATAGCGTCAACTATTCTAGGTGGCTTAAAACTCAAACCTACAGAATCTCACTATAGCTTTTTAAAACCCCTACTGACCCAGCTCACCCTTCTGAACATTTTAATTTCTTCAAATGGGGTCCATTTAAGCTTGTTTATTTGCCTCCCCAGTTTAAAGATTTGTTTCTAAGAAATTCACAGTACACTATTGCTACGGGGGACAAGGGAGGTACATTGCATGACTTCAGGGGGCAATTGAGTAAATCCGGTGTTGTAGGTGATCTACTCGCAACCAACTCATTATTAGTTTGTAAGACAGGTAATAACGTTGGAGTAAGATTATGAGTCACTGGAGTAACATCCGAGCTGCTAATGGAGTCCTTTGATGATATTTGAGCGCACGGGGTTCTAGGAAGGTGGAAGGTCAAGCGAGAGAGCTGAAAGTGGCATCGCATTTATTGTCTGCGTCTGACAGGTGCTATCGGGGCTAACTTTGGGCTTCAGCTGGTCTAAGCAATTGGTAGTTACATTTTCCACTTGCATTAGTCTGGCAGTTAGAAACACTACTTAAGACCTCCCTAGACTCTCTAAGGTCTAGCCCGCAACAAGTAAGATCTTAAAGTCCTCTTGATTCACCCCAGCAATTTTTCGTCTCGTCTTAGCACCAGTAGGTTTATAAGGAGTCGTAGCCGTAATTGTTGTCCCTTCGGGATAATATCTGTTGCTTTTAGGCGAATCACTGGTGTCTTCATGCGCTTCAAGGTAGGTTGGGATGATGACTCGGGGTTGAGGGGGGAAGCACAGTGATACTGTCTATAGAATTTTGCACACAACCATTTGAGATCCGTCCAACGGTGGGGGCGGAGGTCATGTTATCGCAACTAGAGGGAATGGCTTGCAAGTAATGATCCTCTCTTCGACGCTGGTGATCTCTTTATCAATTGCTCCGCCAGTGATCTCTTTATCAATTGCTACGCTGGTGATCTCTTCATCAATTGCTCCCAAAGCATCCAGTTATATAATTAAAGACCGAAGTATGAGGCTTACCAGGCAACTTAGTCTTGGCCGGAATCGATGTATGCTCTCTTTTCCCAAAGATGTTTAATGGTCTACGATGCAGAAGCTAAGAGAGTTGGCCTAGCCCAGCCTCCTCTGGGCTTTGACGGACATAGGATGGACCCGCCCCTGGCCTGGGCGTGCCACAAACTGCGGGAGCTGGAATCGCACATTATGCACGTGCCTCCTCACAGGGCATAGCAGCGAGGTGCAGGATGGGACAGCAAGTCCCGGGTAAGTCTCCTGACCCTCAAGTGATGCTGGTAGCAACTTCTGCTAGACTTTTTACCACTGTATCCCAGTAGTTCCTAAATTCAAGGCAATCCCAAATGGTATGTATGACTGTGCCCACCTGGCCACACCCTCTAAGACAGGCACTAGTGTCAGCTCTTCCAATTTCCGTCATTAACTCCCTAGTGTAGTAAACTGTGTGGAGCATCTTTAACTGTATCAGGCAGAGTCCAGTCCTGGGAGGAGCATCCGTCTCATTATTAACAGCCAAAGCATCGATTAGCAGCCTGCAGCAACTAGAGCGAACCCTGACCATCTTTCCAAGTGCCATGATGCCTCCTTGAAGAAACTACTGCCCTTAATAACGTTTATTGATTACATTGATTCATTCTTTCATAAATGGTACTTGGCAAAGCTCACACCTTCTTATAAAGGTGTGGTATGCATGACCAATCTCCAGAACTGTGACTCTGAAGTTTTTTATTTCATAACCAGTCTAATGTCAGCCTTGGGAATCCGTTCCCCTTATCGATAATACCTCTGCTCTAGAGTGCGCATTAGTCTCAATGGGGAACAGCCTTTACAACGTGGGCATTACCACGTGCTGCCATTACTACGCTGCTTTTACAACGCAAGTCGTTTCAACGACTTGCGCTGGAGGGCGCTGTTGGACAAGGAATAGTTTAATTTTCTATTCCAACACCTTCCCTACTGTAAAGTGGGCTGGAGTTGGAATAGAAAATTAAACTATTCCACTATCCAGCGCTTACAGCGCAAGTCGTTGTAACGACTTGTGTTGTAAAAACAGCGTTGTAATGGCACGCGTGGTAATAGCCCGCGTTGTGCTGACATACAACCCTCTCAATTCCCCTGTTGTTCTGCCGTGTCTCACTACTCAGTACTCCCCTTTAAATTACTGCTGGGCTCCCAGTCACACTGGTTCCCATCAGCATGTGTCCTCCTCGCCATCTTTTAATCTCCTCTTGGCCAGTCTTCTCACCCAGTTATACATTATTTGCAGTATCTCTACTCTGAAGCTGTTATTGGTCAGAGACCTCACTCATTGTCCATCATCTATGAAATTCTGCATTTCTGTGATAGGTTCTGGAAGACAGTTCAGTTTTTCGGTGTTAGTCTTTTGATCACCCACGCCTCTCTTCCAACTGCAAGGTAAGTTATAGCTGTGTGTAAGGACCGCCATTGGCACCAGTCATGGACCACTTTAAGTCACAATAGTTTATTTCCAGGACCCTATACTATAGATCGGTGACTACTATTACCCTTACATATTCAAAATTGTGTTATACCACATGTTCCCCTCTCTGCCATCCATTCCCCCTCCTGCCCCCCATGCTCTAGCAAACCCTACTAGCTACAGGCTTCAACTTGGGAATGGATTTTAACAGCTGGACGGATGAATGAAACAACATGAATCATGTAAAAAATGCAGTTGTCTGTTGAGAAAGTTTTGAAATGGAATTGGCAAACAATTTGTTTTCCAGAATTTTCGGGTATGTGAACAGTGAACTTGTTGGAGAAACTGAAGCGAGTTTTGAAATTGGTCCATTTTTTCTGCAGGGCCACAAAGCCCAAATGCAATTTGCACACAGATCAAAATGGCCTTGTGTGACCAATTTATCCCTTTAGGAATGGAGTTCTCTGGCTGCGTCTTGGAAGTTGGCCCGAAAGTGAAAACAGTGGAAGAGGTAAGCAGCATTGGACCGGTAATTACCACGGATTTCGCAGGTACTCCCTCTTTTTTTCTCTCTCCCGTTTCTGCAGTTGATGCCTCACCCTCCTTCCTAGCCTGACGCTCAGAGTCCGAAGAACCGGTTTCCACAATTAACTATCCATTTGTGTCTGAAATACTAGAGTTTTGAGGAAGATCACTCCATCCACAAAGCTTCTTTCTTCCTCATTCCCCTTTCTTGCTCTACGTTGTCCTTCTTTTCCATGTCTACTGCTTAGTTCAGGCCTTTGAGACCACCTTAGGCGGTCATAAAGTGTAATCCAAATAAACCATGGTACCCAGCGTGGTAGAACTGCGGTAACATGAATGTGAACCTTTGTTAATACAGGCTCGTTTGACTACAGACCAGCCACATCATTCGAATAGGTATTATGCAATATTTTTGTGTTTTTTTGGTATATCTTTATTAATACCACTCCTTTTTTTCATAGTCCTTTATCTCCATTGGTGGGATTCAGTTTTTCTAGTTGGCAAGATTAGATCTTTCCTACAAAAGTAATACCTTACCCATCTTTTAGGCAGTTCCCCTTCTATTTGATAATACAGTCAAACTCAAAATATTGAGTTACTAACACTTTGAGACAGAGGACAATCAAATAGTTGGGTCTGCCAGTGCAGAGGTAGCCGTCTGTGGCGCACCAACCTCTGGTTTCTGGTGGCGCTTCGAGAAGCATGGAGCATCAGTGTGGAAGTCCTCTTCTCTGGATGCTACAGTAGCTGCAACAGGAAAACCCACAACAATAACTGAGAATCACCTAGAATGCTACTAGGAAGTAGGGTGGATAGCGCAGGACAAGGAGCACTAGATAGCGTTACCAGTCTCCGAGGCTGCTCAAGTGAGGAGTGTCTGCAGCCATCAAATAAAGCCACTGAGGGTTTAGTAGAAACTATAATCTGTACTGAGTGACTTTGTGATCAAGGAATGTGATGGGGCCTGGGTTCTGGTTGGCAACCTCCTCAAGACTGATTCAACTGAGCCAGTCTTGACTACTACGTGCCTTGGTCTGGTGCCTTCCTCAATGAGGGGTGAAAAGCTGGAAGCCAGCGCCTCGATATAGTGGCTTTCTCACTGCGCTCTGCCACTTCTTCCCCTTCCACCAGCACCCCATTCCTTGAACACACATGCTTGCTTTCTTCTCTCTCAACTTTTCTGAGACCTTTAACTCACGCCAAAGTTTTACGAAACTACATTTTAGTGATGCTAATGCACTCCTTTACTTTTGGTATTGGCCAATTGATTTGTACCAAGTGATGCACCTTTGGAACCCCCCCTGCCATCCCCCCTGATGTTCTTTTCGATTTACTCCCCTTTCTTTTTCCATTCTCAAGAAGTAGCCTACTTTACTTTTGAACTTATGATCACTAGAGTGATGTTCAAATGTAAACGGGCCCTGGTGAATCCTGAAGTTTGTTCCCTTGTCCTTTGCTGCCCGTTAAATGATCGCCCCCCCCCCCCACCCTTCCTTATAAAGCTGTGGCAATCATGCAGCCTCCCGGTAGCCATGACCCCCTACTTTACGTTCTACATCAAAATTCTTTTGAGGACACTTTAGGCTGAGATGGCCCCCATTGACGAGCCAGGTTCACTATCACAAAGTCTCTGTAAGCAACCCAACTTGGGGGTCCAGGTAAGAGGCTTTGTAGTGGTAAAATGTTTTCCCCATGCAGAAAATAAAAAAAATGTGCTATTGAACCGCATTTCAATAGCACATTGTACAGTAGCTTCATATCCTGTCCGTGTCTGTCCACAGAAGTCATGTGACTTTCCCAAGATTACTCCTGGAAATAGGTGACTAGGTTTACCTTAAGGAACTATTGTAAGTTTTGTGAATAGTCACAAGTTGTAAACCTATACCTGTGCTCTGCAGATTTCAGACTCTACTCTGTGAGTCAGACCCAGAATTTTCATTTATACTGCAGCGGATTTTAGACACGATAACGCCTACTTTTCACCAGACTCCCATGCGCCTGGAATGTAGGGAAAAAAGAAAACCTTTGTTAGATGTTGTAGTTATCCATTGAGCATGCCACTTAGAGATTGTATGTACTATAGTGTCTGTATAAGGAAGGATTGCTTGTGCGCATGTAAATATACAACTTGGATTTTTTTATGTGCAGTTCACGCGTGCCACCGAGTGATATTTGTGCCTTTTATAAAACAAAAAAACACATGCTGTGTGCATATATGGTTTGTAAAGACCACCTTCTAATGAAATGAACCTCTTTTAGCCAAATTGACAATGTAGTAAAATGATGCTCCTACCATATGAAGGTTCCTGGAGAAAATTCTCCTATTTCTCCTTATAGGGGCAGGCTTATCAGTAGCTATGATAAAGACTTTATTGGTTGGTACAGATGCGGCTGGTAAGGAACGGAAGTAGCGGGGCAGGTAAAAAAAATATATATATAACCCTTACGTCTGCAAGCCCCCATCTCTCATCCGTCATCTCTCCTCCACTTCTTTTCAGTTCAAAAGACTTTATTAGTCAGAATGCAAGGTATCAAATAACAGTATACGGAAAATTGAGGGACAACGAAACGGGGGGAAGGGGAGAACAGGAGCAATGAAAGAAAAATAAGACAGCAAAATCAATAACATGTGTAAATCATGGGCAGTTAATATGACAGAGATAATACAATGGATATATATAAGCAATCAGGAAAAAATGTTCAAAGAACAAATGGTAATGAAAGCAAAAGGAAATGCAAAGGGCATTCAGGGTGGCTTAGGAACCTCTTGTTGAGATGGTATTGGACAAAAGGAGCGAAGAGCACAAGCATCTAAATACAGTGTAATAGGGAGCCACAATTCTGCACGTTTCGTGGCCATAAGAAGAGGAAAAACAAAAGCAGTATCAATCCTGTGATTATGACAAACATTATACCACCAAGCTGTGGTATATAAATAAATAATACCGGATCTAGGTTTTACTGGACATAGCAATGACAGATAGCTCAATAAATAAGAGTCAAGATTCGAGGTAGTAGGAGTTTGCAGGTTTAATACAGCATAAAGGACAGGAACAGGACAACCTGCACAGGAATAGGATGGCAGAGCCCGGCAGCTGCCGGGGCTGGATCTGGGATGAGCGCGCTAACTTTAATAACAGTACACAAGTATATATATTAAAACAGTTGCATTACAGTGAATACAGTAGGCGGAGCAGTGGGTGTGGTCAATAGCAGTCGCGAAAGATAAGGGTGAAAGTAGGTGTAACAGGAGGCGTATACATGGACATGTGATGTAAACGTAACAGAATATGTCATAAATGGGGCGGAAACATGGAGGGGGCTACCTAAGGAGCCGGGACCTCTAACCTAGTGGTGCGCGCAAACTGACAATGACGTGTTACTAGGAGAAGCTGGGGGCTATGAACTCTGTGCTAGGAGCAGAGACTGAAGTCTGGAGAGTCAGGGCGACATGTACCTAAACATTATCTAGTATCTGATGTTTAGAGAACATGTTGATATAAACTAAAAGGTATCGGGGTAAAGGCTAACAGACTCTAAGACTGGTGCATGCATTATTCTACATGTAGTGCGTGATGAAGAATATTAAATGACCATAAATACAGTATTTCTCTTACATGGAGACGTAAAGGCTAGACTATGACGGAAACTATTGATGCGATTCAGTAGTTTAGGAATGCAGAGAAGGAGGGCTGGACTGATAACTAGAATCATAACATATTCTTGGCAGACTCGTAGGCAGAGCCAGGCTGAACCGGGCACTGTGAGGCAGGAAGTAAGTGAAGGGTCGAGGATACAGGTGGGGGCTGTATCGCTCCTCAGCGAGGGTTCAGGAGACAGGAGCTGAATCTGGTGTCCGGGCCCTTTTGAGGCCTAGAAACGGGGACTTTACAATGAAATAACGTGCACACTGAGAAACGTGGCAACGTAACTTTACATAGGCCTAATACTCGTAGCTTTCACGAGAACTGGGAACTGGCATACTAGGGATGGACACAACTGTAATTGCGTCTTTAATCAAACATGGGGGATGCATATGCATATTAATCATGCACACATAACATAAGATGGAGGACACGTAGGGACACAGAACATGGCAAAATTTACGTTTCCACATTCCCTCCTTGTCACTACGTTTCCATCAGGAAACATCAATATTCATGATACCATCTATCATTTCATACAGTATCATTTGCTCGTCTCGAATTTTCTTGGAACGGGATTTAGAACGGGACTTGGGACTAGGAATACAAGAGGTAGCACAAATGCCGCAAATCGCAGGGCCACATTGTATACAGAGGCAGCAACTGAATATGATCGCTACTGCAATACCTAGAAAGGACAATACTTTCCATCCCCAGGCGGAAATTATATTCCAGAACCAACCGGACCATGTCCAGGTGCCTGGATCTTGGCGTAACATATGGGCAATTTTATGGAGTCTGGTTATAGCTGAATAAACAGACGGCGCGTTATTAGGAATGAAAATGCAGCAACTAGATCCGATGACTCTACAAGCCCCGCCCCTATCGGCCAGTATGACGTCAAGGACGAGACGATTCTGGAGCACGACAATTCTCATAAAGGATTGCTCTTCGGTTAAGTTACCTAGAGCAGAAGTAGTCTCAATCACTACTGCTTCAAGGGTTCTCGTTAATCTACGTATCAGTTTACTGTTCACAACAGTACCTAGATAGGGGAAGACACCTTTATTAATATCTATGTATTGTTCTAGAGCAGTTTCAGTATAATCGACAATCGGGAGGTCTTTCTTGTGTCTAGTATGTACTAGGTGGGAATTCCTATGATAGTCAGGTGGGGCTAGGAAAACTGGTGGCAGTAGGAAGGCAATGTAACAGGTTCCCTCCCAATCGAGGGGCAGACGAACATATGCGGTCTGACCACAAACAAAATAAGAATGACGTGAAGCTTTAAAAATAGATTTCCTACTGTCACTATACTTGACAATAGTAGTACAATCACTATGTCCTACATGTACGGAACCATTCTTTCGGACACATAATTCGCCTTTTACTGGTAGTACTGACATAGCAGATAAGTCTGGAGTAGTATCAGACTGAACATTCAGGACCATGAAATACGAAGAATAATTACCTAAATTGTAAACTTCATTCTCTAGATCTAACCCTGTTCTGTGGGGAAGACCTTGCTTGTCTGGAAAACATGTACTGTTAAGAAAAAACATATCTGTTGAGGATGACGTTAACGTGGACCATGCTCCACACGAACCATTATGTGAAAATGGATAAGGAAAGAGTGGCAGAACTCCCTTCGGTGTCTGGAAAGGGGGGAGTCGACCACACACCCAACAATTAGTGGCATTGCTGGTCTGGTGTGAATAATGTAACATGCGGATAAAGGAATTATTACGCATAGCAATACGATAAGAGAGTTCATGAGGAAGCAGATCACTAAACGTGTGCTCTACTGTAGCAATAGAAGACTTATTTACATGAGAAACTGGAAAATACAAATAAAATGCATAACTGGTGCAGGTAGTCATAAGGCTGAAAAACAATATGAAACTTAGAAAAACGATACATCGGATTGAGTTTTGACTAACTCTCTCACTATGAGGGTCTATTTTATACATGTCAGAAACCGGTCTAACCGTTTCACCTAGGGGAGGACTTAGACAATCAAACTGGCTGACTTATTTTACTAGACCTTAGTTTTTGCTTATACTCCTGTTGCGGAGTTTTCTCTAACAGGGAGGGTTCAGTATTATTGTCTTTTGCGGGACAGTCCTTAAGAATAGTACTTTGGCAGTCTTTAAAATCCTCGGAAATGTTCTTTGAAACAGGCTTCAATCCATAAAACTTCTTCACATGTGACAAATGGACCCAGCCCTTCCTGCCTTCCAGCTTGACGGCAGTACGGGTGGCCAGGAGGACCTGTCTGGGTTCTTTCCAGCGAGGCTCCAGCGGACTTGAACGATCAAAATTCAGGACAAGAACCATGCATCCGGGAACAATTTCATGCGGTGCCACCTCGGTATTGTCTGGAAATGCGGCGGCAACCTGTGAACGACAAGAGTGTAGGGCAGACATCAAGGAAGCTAGGTAATCTGTCAGCATATTACTTGAAACATCTGTAATACTTCGAGGTCTAGGTGTACCCCACATGTTAGGGGGGCGGCCGAATACGACCTCGTACGGGGACAGACCTGATCTGGAATGTGCGACCATGCGCATATAAAACAAAGCGACTGGCAGAGCTACTAGCCAGTCCACACCTTTCTCTTTACAAATCTTGGCAATACGGATTTTCAGGGTCTGATTATGTCTCTCTACGAGACCGGCTGCTTCAGGATGGCGTACACAATGGAACTTCCACTGGTACCCTAACAACAGGGAAACGTGTTTCATAAGCTCAGATGAGAATGGCTGGCCGTTATCAGAATATACGACTCTAGGGAGTCCATAACGGGGGAAGAACTCACGAACCAACTGCTTGGCAGTGGTCGTGGCTGTGTAATCTGGGACTGGATATGCTTCTGTCCATCTGGACAAAGCGCATACAACTACAAGGACATACTTGAAACCTCGACATCGCTCCATCTGAATATAATCCATCTGGAGGACTTCAAAAGGGTGGTCAGGGGGCTGGAATCCACCTTGTTCCACCGGGACACTTTTACCTGGATTGAACTGGCAACATATCATACAGGTACGGACTTTCTGCTTGGCTGCAGCTCGTAAATGCTTGTTGAACCAAATGTTCTGGATACTGTCTAACATGGCTTTTTCTCCTAAATGTGCTGGACTATGTGCGGTATTGATAATGACTTGAACCATAGAGTCGGGGAGAAACCATGTGGCTCTATCCTTCGTTACCCATCCCTGATCTGTCTGGACCCCTCCTTGTTCGGACCATTTCTTGATTTCTTCGGGAGTAGCATGTAACTGGATATCTATGACATCTTGAGTAGGGTCCTTAACTGTCATACATGTAGTCAGATCTGGAGTATGTGTCCGTGTCGGATTGACTGGAATGTCTGGAGTCTGTGCTGTAAGCTTGGCTGTGCGATCTGCTAGATCATTACCTTGAGAAATAATGTCAGTAACTTTCGTATGTGCTTTGCACTTCATGATAGCAATAGATGTCGGTAAATGTATGGCATCTAACAGAGCTTGAATAAGGAGACCATGCTGAATCTTGGTTCCATGAGAAGTCATGAAACCTCTCTCCTGCCAGAGCACTCCGAAGTCGTGTACGACTCCAAATGCGTAGCGTGAATCTGTGTAAACATTAACTTTCAGGTTCTTGGCGTGTATGCAGGCTTGTGTCAGAGCAACTAGCTCTGCTGCTTGAGCAGACAGGATGTCAATACGGTGTGTTTCAATAACTTCAGTGTCAGTAGTCACTGCATACGCGGCTACTAGTTCTCCTGTACTTGTTCTCATACATGAACCATCCACATAAAGTGTCAGGTCGGGATCTGGTAATGGAATATCTGTCAAATCTTGTCTTGGCTTAGTCATAATGTTGACTACTTCCACACAGTCATGTGTGGCAGGATTTGAAGTAACTGACGGTAACAGTGTAGCAGGATTTAGAACGTTGCAGCGTCTGATTTCTATGTGTGGCTGGAACAGTGTCAGTTCATAACCTGTTAAACGTGCAATTGTCAAGTGCTGAGTCTGGGTTCGGTTTAAAAGAACTTCCACGGAGTGTGGAACTTGTACTGTCAGAGAGTGTCCTAATACTATGGAATCACTTTGTCTGATAGCTAGTGCTGTGGCTGCAACTGACTTGAGGCACGCAGGCAGAGCCTGGGCTACAGGATCTAATGTGCTCGAAAAATAAGCACAAGGCTTGTACTGTCCTGCTTGATCTTGTGTGAGAACAGATAATGCTGTACCTTCACGTTCTGTGACGAAAAGTGTAAAAGGCTTACTGTAGTTCGGTGTAGCTAGAACTGGAGCTTGGCATAAAGCTTTCTTTAACTCATTGAAACTAAGTGTATGTTCAGATGTCCAAGGGAGGACAGTCGATAGGGCTGCCTCCTGTGTCGTTAACTGTATCAGTGGCTTAGCTAGAAATGCATACTGAGGAATCCATTGTCTACAATAAGAAGTAAGGCCGATAAAAGCACGTACCTCCTTCTGGGTCTTGGGTTGAGGAAGACTCGCTATTAACTGGATACGGTCGGGTGTCAACTGCCTACCCCACTTGGACAGTAAGTGGCCTAAGTAGATCACTTGCTGGACACAGAATTGAAGCTTTGAAGGGGACACCTTGTGCCCCATCTCGGCAAGGAAATACAAGACTGTAAGTGATGCTCGCTCGCAAGCACGTTCAGAACGGGCTGTGATCAGTAGATCATCAACATACTGGAGCAGGGCAGTGTCAACTGGCATGTGAATGTTGTCTAGTTGTCTCTTAAGTGCTTGACTATAAATACTAGGACTTTCTGTGAAACCTTGAGGAGCTCGTGTGAACATATAGCTCCTTCCATTTAAACGAAATCCGAAAAGAAACTGGCTGTCTGGATGAATGGGGACACTGAAAAACGCGTTCTTGAGGTCTATGACTGTAAAAAATGAGGCTTCGGAATCAATGGCTGTCAATAGGGAAGAAATATCTGGGACAACTGGGTACTGGGGAATAATACATTTATTGAGTTCTCGAAGGTCAATCACTAATCGATATACTGGGGGTGCATTTGGATCAGTACGTTTCATGACTGGAATGATCGGAGAATTACATACATTGGAGTCAGTTTCTACAACTACTCCTTGAGCCATGAGCTCGTCAATAATTTTGGATAAGGCTGCTACAGCCTCAGGTGGCAGTCTGTACTGTCTGATTCGTGGTAACACTACACCTGGCTTGAGAGTCACACGATGGGGTGTGATTTGCATATAACCTACATCAGTTGGACCTTGCGCCCATAAATGCTGTGGAACATTGGACAATCTCGGATCAAAATCTCGTAATACATAGTGACCCTTGAAGTCGCGTAGAAACAATCGTATTCCTTCTGGGGAGCAGCAAATAACTGCACCTAATTCTTTCAGTGTCTTAATGCCTATCAAATTTTCTGGACATGACTTAGTAAGTAACAGATCAGTAGTACGGGACAATGGACCTACTTCTAGAGTAACTGGCTTAGATATCTCGTTTACAATAGGCTTTCCTGAAAATCCAAGGGAAACATTTCTAGAGCCTGAGAGCGGAGCCCCTGGAACTTCGGCGTGACTGATGGTCGTCCTACTTGCCCCTGTATCAATCAGAAACTTTCTGTCTTTCCCTAGTACTTGACTATGAACATAGGGACCTTCTTGATCTACAGGAATCTCGATGAGAGGCAAGCCTACCTCCCTCTCTAGGCTGTTTCATGAGTACTGTTGGTACTCTGGATACTCAGACTGTGCATACTGATACATCTGCTGTGTAACATGCTGTGTTGCAGCGATAGGCTGCGGTGCTGGAACTGTCTGTTGTGCATTTTGTGGCTGAGGAGTCTGTGAAACTTGTTCTTGTCTAGGCGGACGTGGTCTTTCTTTAGTTTTACCAGTAGCTATATTATGTTTCAGAACTACACACTCGTTTATGAAATGACCTGGCTGTTTACAATAATTGCATGTCCCTTTAACGGGAGCTGCAGGATGACTGGCTTGATTCGGACCCCTCTTCTGACTGTCTTGAGGAACAGATTGTGCAACTAGTACTTTCATTTTCGTGTCTTTCATACGTTTTCTCTCGTGTTCTTGCTCTTCTCTGATTCTATTCTGGTGGTACTGGAGCATCTGTAACATCTGGGACGGAGTACTAGCTTGCCACGTACTTTCGACTTTCAAAACTCGATTCTTAACTTGTGGACTTGAATTCTCGACTAATTTAGTAACAAAAAGATGAGGGTATGACTCACTACTTGTCTTCAAGCCACTGTTTATAATAAAACATTTCTCAAATCTAGAATAAAAATCACTAGTGTCTTCGTCTTGTTTCTGTTTACAGGCTGAGATTGCATCCCAGTCTTCCTTTCTAGTTGCTAATAATCTGGGCAAAACTTGTATTAATAGTTCTGGTAATTCTTTACATTTCTCTCCAAGACCGGTACCTGGTACTCGTATCTTATCTTCGGCTTCTAGAACTGCCCAATCGATCTTTTTCTCTCCCACCTCCCATTCTTTTTCCTTGAGTTTTTCATATACCCCTGCGGGCAACAGGACCTTTAACATTTTAATAATATCTGGATACGTGTATTCTCCCATACGGAGCATGTCTTTTAATTCTCGGTGGAACCCTGCTGGATCTTTGTCATGACAGGGAATTAATTTCTTCATTTCTAAGAGTTCCATCTTTGTAATCGGGGTGTAAACAAATACTCTTTGCATTTCACCATCTGTTGTCCTGACTGGGTGTACTTCTCGTAACGGGTTCTGTCTGTCTATGTAAAACGGTTTACTTTCTGGAGGTGAGACATGAACAAAATGCGGGTTCAAAAACATACTATATTTGTGGCGCTGTTCTAGAATGACACAAATTAAATCGGTACCTAACCCTTTCCATCTATACTGGAGTAACTCGTTCAGGACATCGTGTAACGGACCTGGATCAGAATGTTGACCCTCATACAATGTAATGAGGTGCTGAACCATATACATACCCACCAGTCGCTGCTCGGCTGGGGGCAATTTCAGAAACATTTGTGCCACTATTTCGTCTGGAAAAGTGGTAGAATCAGTAATCCATCGGACTGCTGATCGGACTAGTTCTTGTTCATGCATAGTACTTAACTCACTATAACCGATTCGTGATTTCAGAATGTGATCGGTAGCTTGAAATACTTGTTCTAGGGAACCTTGTTCTGGTGCTGGAAGATGAAAAACTGGCTTGTGTTCTAGGCGTAAGTGGCGGTCTGGAAATCTAGATTTTCCTACATACGCTATTCTGGCGGGATTCTCGTCGTCTACCTCTTCAGTAGAAGAGTCATTCTCTTTCTCGCTTACTTGTGCTGCTTTACGTTGTTCGTGTAACTTTATTATTTCCTTACGAATTCTCTTGTACATACTCTCTATACTACTGATAGTTCTGTGCTTACCCTCGGCTATATTATCACTCCACCTTGTCAGGATTCTCATTTCGGCCGGATCTTTAGTCGGGTAATCTTGTTCCCTTATTAAACAATTAATCAGAAACTTTAATAACATGAGCTGGATTTCAGCTTTCCTTTGAGACATGGCTTCACCAATACTTTCTGGATCATCCCCTGTACGGATGAAACGATATATTCTGTCTAGATCTTCTTTCATATTCGGTAGGGTGTCCAAATACCCGGTCACCCGTCTTACACGGATGGAATATATAACTGTACTATCATCACCTGCAACTGGATCATAGCGGCATTCAGTAAGAGCTCGTCGGATTTCTGCAACGGACTTATATTTGGGCGTACGCTGTAACGCACATTCATGTAACTCGACTAACGTTAAACGTTGGTGTGGTGGCGGGGTACCAGGAGGACCTCCTCCTGCGGCCCCTAAACCGGAATCATCGACTGATACTCTTCGTGCTGGCAGAGTGGGAAATTGAAATGCAGGCTGGACCGGGGGTACCGTAGCAGGTACTCCGGTGTCTGGAGGAGCAGGAATGGCATGATTTGCAGGGACTGGCGGAACAGGATTTGCATACTCTGGGACTGTGTCGTCCAAGTAGGACGAGATGAAAATATCAGCTGCGGTCGGTTTGTGACGTAGCTTGGTCGGAACTAATGGTGGCGGAAAATTACTGGATGCCTCCGGGGTCGCTTTTGGCAAGCCCTCGGCAAGAAGAGGATACATACCCTTAGTGAGGGCATTTCTCTGTCTGTCTGACTGTTCGGTTTTGACTCGTTCACCTATCTCGATTAATTCCCTTTCGTGGGCTCGTTCTAAGGATTCTCTACTTAATTCTGACTTTCTGATTTCTTTTTCGGTTCTTTTATGAGATTCTTTGCGCCATAACTCGATGGCATCTTTCTGTGACTGTCTGGCTTTCTTTTTCCATAATGCTTCTTCTACTCGCATGATGCACTCGGCATCCCATGTGCCTGATACAGGCCATCTATACTTTTCTTCTAACTGTTTGGTATACTCTACCCATAAATCTAGATACAATATGGCACTTATGCCATGCTTCTGATACATAAAATGACCTGGACTGTCCCTAGGCGGGACAGGAACTGCTTCTTCTAACAGACCTTTTCTAGTTCTTAACTGACGTAGTTTAGAAAATAAGGGCATGACTGAACTGTAATCTAGACACAATACAATACACAATGAACACGATAATTACTCCACATTCATACCACGACATTAAAATACATGAAGAACATTTAAAATAACAGTTCGAACAGAATACTACCTGGAATACTGAAAACAGAATACATGAATCTTCTTGAGAACTGAACTGACTAGAACAGAAACTAGATGCACTGATGAAACAGTACGAAACTTACCGGTCTCATAAAGAGACACGTCAGGACCCGCATCCACCGGAGTGGACACTTCGTTTTGGGATATGTGTACCACCACACCCCACGGACCAGAGACAATTAGATTGACCCTGTCTAGATACTCCCCAGCAACGGTACTCACCGGGCAGCAAGAACGGAAGGCCTCGGACTGGACTGGACTGCTTCGACGCCGGACGGACGAACTTCGGACTTCTGTTACGGGTGGGCCTCCGGATACCTCGGACCTTGGACTCTCGGCTTGGGCTTTGGTCGGGACTCGCCGCGTTCCTCCACCGCCTCGTCTGGATGCTGGACCGCCACCTCCGTCTCCTCCGTGGGCCTGAGGGATACTTGAAGCAGAAATATCTGCACGTGCACGGTATGGTTCCGTCACGGCTGTAGAGGATCAGGGGGCCGGCGTGGCTTCACCGGCGCGTGGGGAAAGGGCAAGTCCCTGTTCGGGCGCCATTATGTGGTATATAAATAAATAATACCGGATCTAGGTTTTACTGGACATAGCAATGACAGATAGCTCAATAAATAAGAGTCAAGATTCGAGGTAGTAGGAGTTTGCAGGTTTAATACAGCATAAAGGACAGGAACAGGACAACCTGCACAGGAATAGGATGGCAGAGCCCGGCAGCTGCCGGGGCTGGATCTGGGATGAGCGCGCTAACTTTAATAACAGTACACAAGTATATATATTAAAACAGTTGCATTACAGTGAATACAGTAGGCGGAGCAGTGGGTGTGGTCAATAGCAGTCGCGAAAGATAAGGGTGAAAGTAGGTGTAACAGGAGGCGTATACATGGACATGTGATGTAAACGTAACAGAATATGTCATAAATGGGGCGGAAACATGGAGGGGGCTACCTAAGGAGCCGGGACCTCTAACCTAGTGGTGCGCGCAAACTGACAATGACGTGTTACTAGGAGAAGCTGGGGGCTATGAACTCTGTGCTAGGAGCAGAGACTGAAGTCTGGAGAGTCAGGTCGACATGTACCTAAACATTATCTAGTATCTGATGTTTAGAGAACATGTTGATATAAACTAAAAGGTATCGGGGTAAAGGCTAACAGACTCTAAGACTGGTGCATGCATTATTCTACATGTAGTGCGTGATGAAGAATATTAAATGACCATAAATACAGTATTTCTCTTACATGGAGACGTAAAGGCTAGACTATGACGGAAACTATTGATGCGATTCAGTAGTTTAGGAATGCAGAGAAGGAGGGCTGGACTGATAACTAGAATCATAACATATTCTTGGCAGACTCGTAGGCAGAGCCAGGCTGAACCGGGCACTGTGAGGCAGGAAGTAAGTGAAGGGTCGAGGATACAGGTGGGGGCTGTATCGCTCCTCAGCGAGGGTTCAGGAGACAGGAGCTGAATCTGGTGTCCGGGCCCTTTTGAGGCCTAGAAACGGGGACTTTACAATGAAATAACGTGCACACTGAGAAACGTGGCAACGTAACTTTACATAGGCCTAATACTCGTAGCTTTCACGAGAACTGGGAACTGGCATACTAGGGATGGACACAACTGTGATTGCGTCTTTAATCAAACATGGGGGATGCATATGCATATTAATCATGCACACATAACATAAGATGGAGGACACGTAGGGACACAGAACATGGCAAAATTTACGTTTCCACAAAGCCTTGAAGGAAATATTAGCTGAAGCCTTCCAATTAATGGTTATCTGTTGGAACGCAACAGCCAACAATAAATCAACAATACGAACATCACAATCAGTATCATCCCAGCAAGGCGAGAGACTTCCCAAGAAAACATGAGTAGGAGAGAAAATAAGGTGAGTATTGAAAATTACATTAATTTGAGCCCAAACCTGTATCCAGAAGTCATGTATGGGTTTCCAAAGAAACAGCATATGGAATAGGGTGGCATGCGGAGAAGAGCAAGACCAGCAAACATCTGGTGTGTTCGGAAATCGTTTGCTGAGGGCAAAGGGTGTATATAGCAACCTATTGTAAAGGAAGATTAGAGACTGTGTTAGGGACGCCGCTCTGGACGATTTACGAATCTTAATCCATAACTTGTCCCACAGGGATACGGACCAAGAGGTGTCGAGGTCCTGCTCCCACTGCTCCTCTACCTTAGACTTGGTTCTAATTGACTCGTGGGCATGAAGGTATTTGTAGAGAGTAGAAGCCTTTGGAGTAGTGCGTAGGAGAGAATGAAGTTGTGTAATGGGTGAAGAGATAGAAGAGGGCGGTTGCGTTTGCAAAAGACGGTTGTACGTAGTCATTACTGCTGTTTTAAGTAAAAGGTATTTGGGAGCAAAAGACTGAGGTAAGTCAAAGGAAGAGCAAAGAGTTGAGAAGGGCACAAGGGATGAACCTGAAAACAGTTGCGAAACCCAAACTAACCCTTATGCCTCCGGGATTTCCAATAAAAGGGCTTGTTGTGGATTAGGAGATGAATATTATGCCAAATGGTGGAAGAAAGGAAATCAGCAACGGTGATAGGAGGGGCGGGTTTAGAGGAGAGGAGAAGCCTGGTGGTAAATTTATGAATGGGAGTGGAAATTGAAGGAGGCTTCCGAGAGAAAGAAAGATATTCAGCAAAAGAAAAGGGGGACAGGAAAAGGCGCTCAACCTTAGCCCATAGGGGACAAGGAGAGGCGGGGTCCTGCAACCAAAAGTTGGCTTGGCGCATCAAAAAGGCTTTCTGGTAGGCGGGAAAGTCTGGAAAGTTCACTCCGCCTTCTGAGGCAGGACGAATCAATCTAGCAAGGGACATTCTGGATTTTTTGTTGTTCCACAAGAAGGAAGATAAGACTTTGTTAATCTTCTTAAAAAATTTGGGGGGAATAGGCACAGGAATGTTGGAAGTGGTGTAAAGAATTATAGGGGATAGCATCATTTTGATAGTATCAAGACGACCCCACCATGATAAATAAAGAAGATGCCATCTAGTTGCTAAATCCGATATTTTTTGAATGCATTTAGTGAGACATAGGGAGACAGTATTAGAGATGGAAGGGGTAACGTGTAAGCCTAAATACTTAATGTGAGAAGGACTCCAAGTGAAGTTGGAAGCACTAAAGTCCGGTTTAAATGTGAATTTTGTAAGGGGCAGGATCTCACATTTATCATTGTTAAGTTTATAACCCGAAATGAGGGAATAATTCCGCACTTCCTCCAGAAAGGCTGGGATAGAGTCTGTAGGATTGGATAGGAAGAGCAGGATATCATCTGCGTACGCAGCGAGTTTAATGTGAGCGTCCGCAGTCTGAAAACCATGAATATTGGGATTTTGGCGAAGTTTAGACAAGAAAGGTTCCAACGCCAAGTTAAAAAGGAAAGGGGAAAGGGGGCAACCCTGACGGACACCTCTTCCAAGATCAAAGAAGGGGGAAACCTGACCATTTGCACAGACCGTCGCGCGTGGGCTGGAATACAGGAGGGAGACCAAGGAAATAAATTTGGGACCAAAGCCAAACCAATCTAGAGTGTGGAAAAGGTAGGACCATTCGACTCTATCGAACGCCTTTTCGGCATCTAGGGCGATCGCTGCAAGAGGATGCTGTAGTTGAGAAGATTTAGACAAGATGTTAAACAATAATCTAGTATTATAAGTAATGTATCGGCCCTTCATAAAACCAGACTGTTCCTCACCCAGAAGATCCGGAAGCAGAAGGTCAAGTCTAGCAGCTAGCGGGCGCGGCTACGGCGGCAAGCGGAATGGCTGCTCTGCCGTGAAGCTCCTCCATGCGGGCTCCCGGTGGCAATGAGCGAGACATGATCTGCTACTCCAGCTCTTCTCAGCCACACGGAGCCAGTTGCTGATGCCGCCCAGCGCCTTTGGGTGAAAATTCCACGTCGCGGGAGCAACCTACGGCTGCGTACACGGCGGAGGAGACCGAGGCCTCCGGACCTCGGCGCCATCTTCTCTTCTGCGCTGGTGCGCTGGGTGAGTGCGGCGCAGCTCTCGGCCGCCGTGCCTCCTTCCCCCCTCTGTTCCCCGCTGGGCCCACTCGCGCATCTCCCCTCCTCCGCGGCTCCCGTATTGAGGCGCCTGGCTCCTGGTGCGCGACTGCGGCCTCTGGCCTGGGGATGCGCTGAGGCCGGGGCCTCGATTTCGGGCCCGCGTTGGTTTTCGGGGGGTGGGCGGTGGGCTCGGCCGGTGGCGACGGGGGTTGGGATCGGGGCGGCTGGGGACTCCGGTGGCACTCCCTGGTGGCACTCCCTGGCAGCACACAGCGGCCCCGCCTATGGCACGCCTGTTGGGAGGCCTGGTCGCTCCCCATTCCTCCAGTGCTGGTCACCGGGAGAGGGTTGCTCCCCACCCTGCGGAGCTCCGTGAGAGGGCGCACATCTACTGGAACCTGACCCGCATTGCTTTTGTGGCCTTGCACCATCACAGTCATTGACAACAGTAGCTCCGTCCTCGAGTGTTGGGTTCTGCTTCCCTTTACCGGCCGTCGCCTAGCCCTACCAGCGCACTTGTGACATCTATAGTGGGGCTGCCCGTGACTTCATCTGGCCCTGCCTTCTGACTCACTGCTTGCCACCTCCACTGCTGCTGCTGCCGCTGCGTATACCAATCGGCCTTGGGGATGGGGAAAAGGGATCCAAACCAGAGGAAGCTCAGCTTCGACAAAACATCCCTACTCACCACAGATCCTCTGCCTGGAGCGGCCTCTGGAGCTACCGGCTCATCGGACGCTAGTGACGCGGCGTCCATGGTCGGCGCCATGATGGGAGAAATGCGCGCCGGCTTCAAGGCCTTGGACACTCGCTTTGATAGCCTTGAGCAAAAACTTTCAGACATGGGTTCCACGGTACAGGCTCACGACCGTCGACTCGACCTGGCGGAATCCAGGATCTCGGATGTTGAGGACGGGGCCGCAAAAACGTTGAAACGTCTGGAGCGGGTCGAGAAAATTCTCAAAGACGTGGCCATTAAAAATGAGGACTTGGAAGCGCGTAGCCGGAGGAATAATATTCAAATCCTTGGTGTGGCGGAGACAACTGCCACGGGCCGGTTTGATACCTTTGTAGAGCACCTGCTCATCGAATTATTCGGTAAAGATACCTTCACAGCTGGCTTTGTTGTCGAACGGGCGCATAGGTCACTGGGGCCCAAACCGCGCCCTGGACAACCAGCTCGGCCTATAATAGCAAGGATCATGAACTTTCGAGACCGAGACGTTGCGCTCCGCGCTGCACGGGAGGCGGGAGAGGTGCAGTGGCAGGGTAGCAGATTGTCCTTCTTCCCGGATTTTACACTCATGGTGCAAGAGGCACGTCAGAAGTACACTGGAGTCAAGTCCGCCCTCCGTAATCTTGGCCTGAAGTACGGCATGCTCTATCCGGCAAGACTGAAGGTTGAGGTAAACGGCCGATTCCACATTTTTGACTCTCCTGCGGATGCACAAGACTTTTGTCACGGCTACAAGAAGCAACAGGGCTCGGCTTCCGGCTCTAGGCCTCACTCTCCGCCTCAGAATGACACACAGTCCAGTGCTGACCTTTTCGCTGACACCGGCCTGGGCTGAATGCCCACAGTCACCTCTTTCATGGGTCCTCCTATATTGTTGTTAAAGGTTCCGCTATGCTGGGTTCGATCGCTTGGCCATTAGTTCGTTGGTCGCTTTGCTGGGATGCCCGCATGGAGTGGCGTTGCTACCCCCTATGGCGAATGCCTGTTTGCTTCGATTCTATTGGGGTTTCATGTTTTTTTGTTTGCAGATATGCTTTCTCACAATATGGTTTTTGCAATCTGTGTTCTGCACTGTTGTTCAGCGCTTGTTTGGGATCCGCCTCTCCTGGGCTGTTGGGAGGCTGGGTGGTGGGTGGGGGATGGGAGGTATGTTCTTTTTGTGGAAATTTTTATTTGTGTGTGATTGCGAGATTCATAGCATTGGCCTGTCAGATGCATGCTCACCGTTTATTGTCCTTGGTTGGGCGATATGGCCAGGGTAGGTCTGCAGTCTGGTCCTTCCAGACTAACGTTGATGTCATGGAATGTTCGTGGCTTGAACACCACTCGGAAACGTAAACAGGTCCTACATTACGCTGCCCGTCATAAGATGCATGTCCTCTTCCTACAGGAGACCCACCTGGTTCAGGCAGATACCATCTCATTGGCTAGGGGTTGGGGAACCCACAGAGTATTTTCCAGTTATAGCAGGTATGCACGGGGGGTTGCGATCCTTGTGCACAAGCGAGTTCCTTTTGTGAAAGCGGATGGGGAGGGCAGATATGCGTTAATCACTGGAGTGTTGTTTGGCTACAAAATTGCATTGGTGGGGGTCTATGGCCCTAATAACGACTCCCCGGCCTTTTTCCAAGACCTGCAACTTACGCTACTCCACTTAGACATCGAGCTATTGGCATTGGGGGGCGACTTCAACCTCTTGATGGACCCTAGCAGAGGCAGCACTGCTTCCTCCCCGGATCGCAAGCCACTTGCCCGCGTGGTGGTGGCGGCCATTTGCTCACACTTCTCTCTAATAGATGTGGAGGCTAGACTCCACACACACGCCCCTGCTTACACGCACCACTCTAGCTTCCATAACACTAGCACCAGACTTGACTATTGGCTACTCTCCCCGGGTGTAGCAGGGCGGGTGGTTGATCTCGCCACTCTTCCGCGCACACTTTCCGATCACTCTCCAGTGGTGTTGACTCTGGCGGTTTCAAGGTTGGGTGGATACGAAAGACAGTGGCGTTTCCCGGGTAGAGCCCTTACCGACCCGGTCTTTACAGAGGAGGTCCGCACAGCCATCGAGGACTATTTTGACATTAACACTGGCTCTGTGGCCACTTGGGCCGCGTTATGGGAGGGTTTCAAAGCCACCATTAGGGGAGTCTGTATCACCAAACATGTTGGGGCTCTGCGAGAGATTCCCACTACTCTGAACCGAGTGGAGGCGGAGCTCTTGGCGGTGGAGGGTGAGATACTTATTGGCCCCTCGCCGACCCGCGAAGCTAAGCGACTCGAGCTGCTGCTGGAGTTCCGAGACGCTGCAGATAGGGAGCTACGGTTTCTAGGCAAGTACCGCACGGCGCGGCAATATGGTGAGGGAGACAGGCCGGGCAGGTTGCTGGCGCAGTTGCTCCGACCACCAATAAAGGAATAAACCCCTCTTGTCAATGAAGAAGGACACTCATAAAAAGAGCCAAACCTATGGCGCAGACAGGCTACTGACAGGACATGAGCTGTGTCAGAGACATGAGAAATATGACTGCAACCAAAGGTAGGTTAAACTGCAGGAAATACATATCCAGCCTTAAATGGACTTGAAAAACTGCAAAAAGCGCGTTGCCATAAGACTGAGGTATATACGTCAGGCAATTGAAACATATAGAGTCTAATCCAACAGGAGCGCTAAGGTAAGGGCCAGCTATCATGCCAAAGAACGAAGTTGTGACTCACCACGTCATCAGCAAGGTCGCATGAGGCGCTAGGCGTCTAATATGAGTAAATAGGAAGTCCAGAAGACACCCCTGTTGCTGGGAGGTGTGACAACCAAGGTATATCCAGAGGAAGATGATAAAGATCATCAGCCACAATTTACAAATGCCATGCAGACATCCAAATGAAAACAGCGATATGGAGATGCATTATTATGCCAAGATAGCAGGTATACCTTCTCTGATTCAGCAAAACAGGAACACTCAGCACTGGCTCGCAGAAACATGTAGGGGAGCGGCTGCTAAGCACATAGCAACTCATGCGCCGTGACCAAGATAGCAACAATTGTCAAGCAAACGCTAGAAAATGGTAGTAAAGAGTTGAGGTAAATCAGAAATGCCTCATGTCAGTCCCAAAACGGAGCTAGGGGGGCAAACGCCATAGGAGAGATGCAGGAAGCAAAGTTCTGAGGCAAAAAGTGTTCCAGAGGGAAAAAAACGCTCCGTCTTATGAGGAGCCCCACGCAGTGACCAGAAAATCCGGTGACAGCCACATATCAAAATGGCGGCCGCACTCACTCGCGGAGATATTGGAGCCACTTACGTCGGTAAAATTCTCTGGCCGCAGAAGGTGTCGAGCAGCTGGAAGCGGTTCAGAGGCATCACGCCATGTTCCGAAATCCTGTCTCTGCCTCCAAGCAGAAAGAAACGGTACGTTAGTGGTGCGTCTCCCGAAGCCTCAGCAGAGCGTTACTCGGGAGCCGCCATTACCGCCGGGCGCCAAGCCACGCCTCTCCTCCACTTCTCTTCCTGACTCCCAGAAGCAGGAAGTACACAGGCTTCCCTAAGCCAATCACAACGCTGCTGTCACCAGCATGACAGCAGCGTTGTGATTGGTCTGAGTGGCCTGATTCAGCGCTCAGGCAGGGAGTGCACAGCCTGGTTCTCCACCCAAGCTGTGCAATACAGCCAGGTCAAGAACTTGCTAAGTGTGCATTACTGTTTGGCCGGCCCAAGACGGCAGGCCAAGTCATCATGCGCACTTAAGTGCACATATTTCCTCCCGCCCTTGCTCTGACAGCCCAACCCCCCCAGCCCTAACCTGGCAGGTGGTGCAATGTGTGTGATACTGCACCGGCATGTGGTGTACTGTCTTAGTGTAGTGTCTTATGAAGCCCTGTGCCCCCCCTACGAAAGTGTGCCCTCATATGAGATGGTCAACCAGTGCACCTTCGGACAGCATGTTTGACCTTGCGCCTGTGTCCATAATATCAAGGAGAGTAAACACTGGTAGGTGCAATGCTTTGATTAATCTCAGCCACCGATAATTACTCTGGCCACATTTGAGTACATTGTTTTCTTTCCCACCATGCCGCCCCAGACAGGAACCAGCCCTTGCAAATCAGCTGGGGTCCTGCTTCAAAAACTATGGGGTATCCCAAATTCTGAAGCTATGTCCTCTATGAAATGGAACACAAGCAACCCTAGACCAGTTTGGGGTCCTTAGGCCTCTTCTGTACGGTGCGACTTGATTTCTGTGAGCACAGGACTCATGTCTGGGCATTCCTGTTGCACTGAGCAAAGCAAAAAAGTAATAGGTGAAATGCTTGAATTAATGTCCGCCACAAGTAATTGCTCAGGCCCCCCTCTAATCCATTGTTTTCTTGTCATCCATGCAACTTCAGACAGGACCTGCCATATGCAACTAAGCCTTGGTACTGCTCCAGAGGCTGGCAGTCTGTCTTTAGTTTCAATGTTCCCTCTAATTTGTTTCCTCAGTGTGTGCTCGCGGACGTGAGGGTGCGCGTGCAAGCGTGCATCCTGCAGGGAGACTATCAGTTACATGGTGGGCCATAATCGATGGACTGGATTATGGCCTAACCGATCACCAATGGTCGCATTGCATCCATCACCTTGTTGTTGTAGTTGTGTCCATAACAAGGCTCGGGTGCATGGGCAAAGTTGTTTCTTCATTTGCTTGAGTCATGCCCTCTTGCAGATGACAGAACACCCTCCTTGCAATACCAATGGCATACAATTTGCATAAGGTTATTTCATTATACAGAAAGGACTGCATAAGCATCTGTTGCCACTTCTGTAATACTAATGTGCTCCTGAAGTGCAAAAAGCACATGCTAACATTTAAGGTCCCAGGGCACTTTATGGAATAAGGATATTATGGATATTGTCTTAAGATAAATTTACGTTTGGTGAGTATAAATGGAGTACATTGACAAAATCGGCGACTGTCCCGGAAATCTGGCATGGACAATCCCCCTTTCCCCGCTCCCCCCTCCCCCCGTTGATTTCCTTGGACACCCTCGGGCAAAAGTAGAAGCTCCACTGAGGGCAGGAAAACTTTTTCACTAGACTCAGAATAAACTTTGTTCGATCTAAATAAATAGACCATAAAAGTGTAATAAAAAATACATTAAAATACAATTAATATCCAAGCATATCTTTAGCCGTACATAATAAAAACAATTCATGAGAGGACACTAATTTACCTTGACATTCCCTGAACCCTGATATCCGAGCAACAGCATTACAAGTTCAAATTCAATTAGAGAGGAAAGAGAGGAGAACAAAACCTCCAATTATGGTCCGCTATGCACTTCTAACTACATAATTAACACATCGAATATCTAAGATGTGCTAAGGGGAATGCCAGTATACCAGCTCCAGCGTAAAATGGAGACCGGGCTTAGTCCAAATTACAACCCGCGTTAGCGGGCTTAACATGGGGGGGTCACATCACGGGAGTCCAGAACCATATCCTCACACCTCGGTGCATGAAAACAACAAAAACGGGATGCCGCAGCCCTGAGATGAGAAAAAGGCTAAAAGGCAACCAGGGATTAATACAGCTAAAAATAATCCTCACTTAGCAAAGCGCAGGACAAAAAAAAGAAATTAATAATGTTATCCTGCACTAAGATTTCCCTCTCCAGATCCCACTGGACAGTCTCGACACAGTATACATGGCTTCAGAACAGTCCTGCATCAGAGGCTAGCTAGTCCAGGCATATCTAGCACTTGACCCAGATGACAGGCTTGTATACTGAAAAAGCTTTCCCCTTTTAGAAAAAAAAACACTTTACAGTGAAAAAAACACAAGAATAGTATACAGAGAACTAACATGTCAAGAATATGCCAACCGAAAACACAACGCCTTTACCAATGCACCAAGACCACATAGCCTAAACCATTCGCAATATCGCGAAACATATAGTGCAGCCCCAGTCATTCCTAGAAAATTATGTTTACCAACATTCCCATGAGCAAATTCACCTGGACTCAGGCAAGGCGTCTAGAAAACCAACAAACAAACAAAAAATCGAATACATGTTTGCGACACGCATTTTGACATGGTGTAAGAGTGTCACTTGTTATTGTCCAAAAGATTCTCTAAATTACAAACACTGTGGAGACTCACACAACCTCACTGCTATCCTGGTATTGCATAACAACCACTTGTACCAATTCACAATACACTTCATCATCAATACCCCGCATAGCTTTCCAAGATACCATTGGCTTTCATTACTCCCAAAGTGATACACCCCATAGAAGTCGGCGCACATGCCAAGACCACTGACCAACATTTATCATCCTCCAACACTAGCCTACTCACGCTGTTGGACTCCTGGACTGGAACTTCCTCAAATGCACACTTGGACACTGCTGAATAAATAAATATACTGTCCCCTACACAAATCCAGATACATACCAAACTGCCTGATTCAGCATGCAATTGCCTCTGTTCTTGAAAATCACACACAAACATAAACTTATTGTACCCATTGCCTCAAAGGCACAGGAAAATCCAATTCATCAATCCAAAACTTCTTTTAACATAATACTTATAAGGCACCTTTCAGAAGGCATGCCAGTAACCCTCAATAAAAAAGAGAGAGGATCTTATGACCCCCCCCTGCATTATTCCCAGCACATTAAATACTATTATTAGGCTACATTATGGAATTAGATTATAAGTAATGCACTCAATGGAAAAACACACAAATGTCACTACTTAGCGTACATATCACACTCAATATACCAAAACACTGAGCCAAGGGAAACAGCTGTAAACAAGTTTTACGGTGGAGCAGAGGGTTTGTTGAATTGTTCAGTATGTGTGATATGTTACTGCCACTAATTTGGCTGGTCATGTAATTGAAAGAGCAATGCCTCCCTGTAGCAAAGCTCAAGTTCAGTTCTGAAGACCGTGATTATCCAATCAGCTGTTTATTGTGCTAAAGCTATGCTGATGTAGTAAATGGCACTGGGCTCTTGAGCCTCCCTTTAAAGGTTCCTTGTGTGCCTAAGCACTGCTAATGTGAAAATTACATTACCACATTTGGAGCGCGAAGATCCAGCACAGGTTTATCACTTTGCGCACATATTAGGGAATAACTTTAGTGCATCTTGTTTCCATTAGTTGTTCCTAATTTATTTGTGTAGATTAATCAGCAACAACCCTGGCATCTTTTTATCGTGCAATGCTGTAGACTTACTACATTAGTAATGCAGTAATACTGCATCATCTGAAATCATTGCAGCACGATAAATGTGTGGTGCAATGATTTGCACACATTTATTGCACATTTCAACCACCTTAAATGATTGCATTAGAGGCTGTGTGCAGTCCTAATTATAACCATGTACTCACAGTTTTCTAATGTAAACCCCAACATTCCATTGGGGTTAGTAATGAGGTCAAGAGGGCTTCAGACACTCAAACTTGATCCTTTGCCATTTGTTTTCTCCATATTCTGCCCGCTCTTGACATCATCCAAGGGCCATCTAACTCCATAGTTACCTCAGGCAGGGTGGAGGTATAGGTCTCTATCTAGCGAACATGTCCACCGGGTGACCATATTTTTATAGGCAATTTGCAAGGTGAGTGTGCCCTAGTAGCAGAAGACTGTAGAGATGTTTCAGAATCCTGTCTCACCAGCTTTTGAGTTAGAGTGCGTAGAAAAAGTAGCATTGCTGTTGAATGGAATTTGTGTGCAATTCACCAACTAAGCATTATAATTCAATTTAGTGGATCATTATTACTTTCTTACTTTTTCAAATAAAAATAAGATCTAGTGAAATATTGAAAGTGGAATGTTAAGTTCAAACTAAATTATTGAAACCAGAGATTTATAGTGGATAATTGTGCTGTGCAAAGTATACAACTCACTCAGTAAAAATAGATATTAAAAGGTGAGCTTTTTGGTGCAACTAAGTAAAAACAATTGAATAATGGAAACAAATGATGTTCACAGCCTAAAGATATACAATCTGTATATCTGACCAAAAGCAATTGCTGGTAGAGGGACCAAAAGAACAAACCGCTCTTGCCATTTGACCAGTCCTCTGTAACACCTTTGCTTTGGACAATTGAAATGGATCTAGTTTCGAAATTGTAATACAATATAGAGAAAATACTTACTTTTCAAAGGTTACAGTTTAATCAGTAGTTTGTCAATATGCACACTTTCAGTAGGGAAGTGAAACAAATACATTTGAATTTCCGTAGATTCAAAAGATATATTCTGTCTCATCATATATTTTTTATTACTTTCTCTTTATTCTTTACAAAACAGGTTCTAAGCCCATATACCTTACCACGGTCTCTGCCACGCTTCGATCCTCTATTTTTTGCTTACTTACCTTTGGCAGACCCTTTTGCACAATTCACTCCTTCCGATGCCTGCTGTATGTATTGTACAAAGGATGGGAACCCACTTCTCTCTCTCTTTCTTACTGTGTTCCCTTGGACCCGTCACCTAGAATGCTTACTTAGCCTATGCAGACCACTCTACTTCCTCTACCCAGTATGTTTTATGGTAAACTTTGGATTGTCTTATTTTTTTTCTCACGTGAAACATTTGTTCACTTATCCTTTCATGCTTTCAATATCATTCACTTTTCCATTCACACTTATCAGTGTTGCTACCTTGTGCCAAGTCTAAATGAGAACTCTACACTTTTCTAAAACAATGTTTGGGAGAGGTTTGAGGACATGGTGCTTTTTGTAAAAATATTTTCTTCTGTTCATTTTGTTTGAGAAAGAGTCCCTCTTCATCACACATTTCTCTGCCCATCACCCTCTCCATTTTTCAAAAATGTTTCAGTGTTTTTTTACCATCTAGGCAGCCCACTGTTTTGATTTGTAACTTTTTTATGCACTTGTGTTTTTTTGCCCCTTTGCAGCGTTCTATTGCATTCTTTCAGTAGAAAAAAACGCACTTTGTTTTCCCTCCAAAGTATAGCAAAATATAAAACTGTGTCCATAACCAAAACAGTGAAAACATCTGTCATTGTTATTATTTGGTGTTTTACGCGATTGTGCGCTCAAACAGATACTACATTTTATCTTGAATTATTACACAAGTTTACTAAAACGTATCCTGCACCTGTGTTACTGACTCTTGCTAAATATTCATCTTCCACAAGTCCATGGTATGCCCACAAAGATGTTAAAGTCTGCCTTGATGCTTGTGATGCCCGTACCTGCACAGAATGGAAAACATGATTGTGCTGGCTTTTCCAGATTTCCATTTTATTTGAGATATTTCACCATCCTCCGCCATCTTGTCAAGTACCAACTGTAGCTATATTATGAATAGATGATGCTTTTTGGACCGTCTTTTTTTGCAGTCTCTGACCTTTCTCTTGTATTTCCAGGGCGATCGTGTAGTTGGTGTGAGCGTTGGAGCTGGTGCTATGGCAGAGGAGTGCATCGTCAAGGAAGAGGTACAAAACCTTTCCAACCAGGGTATCTTTTTATTTATTAAACTTTACAAAAGGAAACATACACATAGTGGTTAAATAATGACACGCAAAAAGGCACATTTGCAAAGATCACTTACTTCAGCTGCATAGAGTTCAATATCATGGTTTTGGGTTAGAACAACCCACACAAATGGCATAC
The DNA here is from genome assembly GCF_964261635.1 of Lissotriton helveticus. NCBI lineage: Eukaryota > Metazoa > Chordata > Amphibia > Caudata > Salamandridae > Lissotriton > Lissotriton helveticus. The sequence continues at coordinate 1,878,348,544 of NC_136057.1, read as the reverse complement.
ACTTAGAATGTAAAACATCAGTCCATAGGGGGCAGCTTTTCCTGGGTTTTGGCAGGAGAAAGTTATTTTTTATGGGAGCAGCTGGCTGTGTGTTTTTGAAGCAGGCTGTCGATAATGATTATTTGGAAGTTCAAATGTAGATAGAAAAAGCTAAATTATGGATACTCTTTTATAAGATTTTGCCCATGTCAAAATTTAGATCCTCCCAGGAAGTATACAGACTTTTAGGAATCATTCTCCAGTGCCTTTGAGAAACAGATCCATCTCTTCCTGTATGAGGTCCCCAAAAATAGACAAGATAAAAATGGCTGGCACAAAAAATTTGCTATATTCCAGTGATTAGAAAAAAAATCAAAGGCATAAGTATGACCACGCTAGCAAAACTGCTTTCAAACTACACTGTTGAGCCGTAAGCTCTTTATTCTAAAGGAAAACTGAGCTAATGTTTCTTCGAGGATTGAGAGTTCGGTTATCAAACAAACTGTTAAAAAAAATGTATAAATGAAATCCAAGACTTAGGATCTGACAAAAATTATATCACATCCTCCAGGTCTTTGTGAAAACCCATCATAACCTTACTTTAAAAAAAATCTCTGCAAACTGCATTGATAAATATGGCAAAGAAGACCTCTAAAAGTAGTTTGAAGCCTGCATCCGCTGACTCTGGTTATTATGCTGCAATTGATGTTGGGACTTTTACTGGATAGTTTCACACTCATCAAACCAAACAAGTTTTGGGACCTATTTAATCCCACTAGAAATTCGGGGATCTACCATAATTTATGTCCAGTGCATATCGAAAGAGATCTTCCTAATACCCGAAATAACTTCTACATCCGGCAGCCTGCCTTTGCTACTAGTGACCTCCACAGCTGAAAATCCCCTCGACTTACCCAATGGACATTGACAATTATAGGCAAGTGTTTGCGCTATTGCCGGTCACGAAGCACACAGATTGCCTCTGGAAACAAGAGATGAACTATTAAGGTCCTACATTCTTGGAAGAAAGAAGTTTCCTCCACGGCTCATAACGGAATTATTACGGTTTACAACAGGAATTGACATGCCAGTCAGTCGGGTTGATTTTTCACATCGTTTATTGGAATAATCACGACCTATTGCATATAATTGGAACTCTGTGATTTGAAACATGAAATTGTACTCAGCATATTAAATCGAAGCCTTGAGGAAGCCCAGGGGGCAAAACGTATGTCGGCTGCTGCTGATTTCTATATATAATGAAATGGAATACACCAAACAAAGGGACCTGATTCAACAATTGTTGTGGAATTCTTCCAAAGGACATTCATTTTGACTGGGCAAACCACAGATCATTGGAAATTGGATGATAAGTTACGATCATTTGGTGTGCTTTGGTGTTTCTGGTTGGAAATTATAGGCAAATGTCCTCCCTGCTCTGTCTGACTAAGTTAAGAGAACGTATTGTTGATGACACATTGCCTATGTTTAGTCAGAACAGCAATCCTTTGTTGTATTCCAGAGAGTGTTTTTGGCTAACCCATGACTCTGTTTTCAGCCGTTTTGGAAAACTTAAGAATGAAGGTGGGTGATGATGATGCCGTAGTGCCTGTCCTGTTAGATCGATCAACAACTTTCAACACCATTGAGTATTTAATCCACCCTCACAAGCTTGGGATCTAAATACTTGATTTGCATAGCATCTGAACAAACTGATTAATCAGCCAAAACCCTGGAGTCTTTTTTTGTGTGCAATGTTGTAGACTTACTACATTAGTAATGCAGTAATCCTGCATCATTTAAAATCATTGAATCCCGATAAATGTGTGGTGAAATGATTAGCACACATTTATTGCACATTTCAACCACCTTAAATGATTGAATCAGAGGCTCAGAAGTGTGCAGTCGTAATTATAACTCTATACTCACCGTTTTCAAATACAAACCCCAAAATTCCAGTGCGGTTAGTAAAGAGGGCTTGAGACACTCTAACTGGAACCGCTTCTCCTTTTTTTTAACCATGTTCTACCCGCTTCCGACATCATCCAAGGGCCTTCTAACTCCGTAGTTACCACAGGGAAGTTTGAGGGATTGGCCACTATCTATTGAATATGCCCACCCGGTGGCCATATTGTTTAGGCAATTTGCAAGGTGAGTGTGCCCTAGTAACAGAAGAATCTAGAGATGTTTCAGAATCCTGTCTCCTGAGAAGGCAGGCGATTGAGCAGTGGAGGAGTCCACCTTCTGCAAACTGACCCTAACAAAACCTTTGCAACTCCTTTTTCAGATAAAATACAACCATTAGAACTGGGTCATCTGTTTTTTTTTTTAGCAGGGTACAGAACATTGGAGTCCTCATCTATAGGAGTCAGCTCAAGCTTTATCATAAAGGTAACATGCTCAGAAACATATTTAAGTATCTAAGGTCTCCATACCCAGTCCCGTGCCCTCTCTGCTCGATTATGCAAATCAAGTTGATCAGGGTTGCAGAATCTTTATAGTCTTTGATCTGCAGAGACTCCAAAATTTCACCATTTTAGCTTTGGCTTGCAACGGAGGGCCCATACCACCAGCTCCTTGCTCACTCCAATTGCTGCATGGTGCAGACAGAGCTCTGTATGGTCCACTGTGCAATACAGCAGCAGGGTCCTACATTCTATTCACAAAGCTTTTGTCCTTATAAGCCCAATAGACTTCTCTCTTCAGCCAGCGGTCATTGCTTAGTTCTTTGCGGAACATGGAAGGATAGAAACTTACGTTCTGAACCTTGAGGCCGCTAGCTCTGTAACTGAGCGCTATGCACAATTGTCCCCTGTGTTTTGGATGTGGTTTGTTCTTTTTTTTATTTAAGTATTTTTTATTGGCATTTATATGTATACAGCAAACACATCATCAACTCATATGAGAGCATATATTCCCAGTCGAGTCTTGTAGTATGCAGCTCAGTACCCCACAGTGACTTATAGACCGAGAGCATATAGCAGGACTGTGTGTTGCATACAGTTATATACTTGATATAGTATATTTCCTATCCAGGCGAGCAGCTTGGTTCAATCAACATTGGGAGTGTTGGGGATCTAAATGGCTTCTATGACTGGGATTTACAGCATTGGGCATAGTGTCCTTGTCTGGTTTCTCTTCGGGCAGGTTGTCCTTGGGTTTTGGATGAGTATATTTTTGGTTTGGTCCTTGGTCGACACAATGGTTTGTCCTGAGTTAATGTGGTAGTTTGTCCTTCTGACTTGGAAGGGATGTCCAGTATGTAGGTGGCAGTTTGGCCCTGAACTGGGTTGTCTTTGAGTTTTGGAACATTTGCACCCGAGATTGGGAAGCAGTTTTACATAGTGCTTAATCTCACACTTTTTGCAACCTCCAAGAGATGGTATCTATTTTTTTTTTTATCAGAACAAGATTTTATTGTTTTTGGAGTAAGATTGCAAGACAACCACAGTACTCCGTACACCGGAGGAACTGTGAGCAGAAGATCAAAATGTATAAAAAAGCAATCAATACATCAATCGACTTGAACAATATTATTAGAAAACACCCACCCCCCCTGCCCCGTAAGAACTACCCCCTCCCGAATCCCACCCTAGCCCTGTTCACGATGTCCACACAGGTCCAAGCAAAACAGACATTTTGGAAGTGGTGATGCACTCTACCCCACAGCCGGCTCGCAAAACAATTGTTCGTCAGCGACATCCCGCTGTATCGGCGGCTCCAGCCACAGTCCCCTGTATTCCGCCCATTTCTTCCATATTTTGTAGTGCTTTCTGGGGCAGCCTCGGGCCTCATACACTGGACGGTCTAACCCCATACAATAATCTAATCCCTGCTTCCATACCTCTATCGGGGGAGCCCTAGGGTCCTTCCAGGCTCGGGCCACACCCCTCTTGGCTACTGTAAGGCCTAGAAGTAGTAAGTGTTGTTTGTATATGTTACCACCCACTTGTTCCAAGACATGAAGAAGGCCCAGCTGCGAAGTACGGGGGAGCCTCCAACCCAACACCTCATCCAAGCAGTCCCACACACGCGTCCAGAACCTCGCCAATACCCCACAGGACCATACCGTATGCAGGAATGTACCGATGGTATCTATTTTGGGTATTAATAATACCCTACTTAATTGTGCTTTGTTCGTTGATCGTCAAAGTATGAATGGCGGAGTTGGCCTTGTTAAGATTCACGCCCTGGGGAAGAGCGGGCGCTCAGGTAAGCCACACGGCAGACAGTCGCATTCCTCCCAGTTGGATGGATGCAGTTGTTCTTGTTTTTAAAGTAATTTGTTTTGAATTAAGACAGAAGTTTATCCTTGGGTTAGAAACAGTTTATCTGGTGTCTGGACTTTAGAAAGCAGTTTACTCAAGGTTTTGTAAGCAGTTTGTTCTGGGTTTAGGAATGGTTTGTTCTGGATTAAAACAGAAGTTTGTCTGACATTTTGGGAATGGTTTCCCTAGGTTTTGAAAGTAGTTTAACGTGGATTTTGCAAGTAAATTATCACAGGCTGATATGTTTCTACTAAATAACACATCAGAATAATTTGGCCACTATTACATTTAGTACTGCTGCCCTTATGAAGTGTGAAAAGTGCTGACCGTACTCCTACTTTTGAGGCACATCAGCTGCAAATATTAATGAGCAGGAATTGATTTTTTGCATTATAAATGAAATCACTGCTTTTCTATATCTTCTGTCATATGGCATTTCCTTTCAAATAATACTTTTGTACAGCGTTTTAATGTGTTGCATTGGGTCATTTTTCACAAGAGATATATTTTTGGGGGTGTTTTGAACTATACTGAGCGAGTTGTGATCTTGCGTATCCTAGCGGGAGGGAAGTTGCCTTTCTCTTTTGATGTTCATTCCTTGGAGCTCCAGTAATGCTGCTGTCTTCTGTTGTAGATGCTGTGGTCCATCAAAGAAAGTGTGTCCTACACACAAGCAGCTGCCTTGCCTGTGTGCTATGGTACTGCTATCCTGGCACTCAAGCACCGGGCACGTGTACAGCCAGGGTGAGTTCCTCCCAGGATCTTCCCTCCTGTGTTTCCTAGCAGCCTCCATCCCTCCTTTGTTTCCTCCTTCCAGGGCCATTTGTGTTTGATACATTAGGTATGATGGGCGAAAGTTTTCAGAAGCTCTAAGCTCAAGGCTGCTATTGTAGCTCTGAGGTCACTCACTAAAGATACTGTGCTAAAGAGACATTGAGATCACTAGAGTAGAGAGGCATTCCGAAGAACATTTCCTCTTAACCTTAAAACATGCTGATGGGTGACTGGACATATACTTGTGTAGTAGGTTTGAAACCAGCATGAGCAGATTCTCTATTTTGCTGTCTTGTTACTGAGCTCTACCATCACAAGCCTCACTATATTTTGCTCTCTTGTTACTGAGCTCTGTAGTGATGAGTGCAAGACTGTGCTTCTGAAATTGTCTCTGCTCACTCTTGCTTACAGGGAGACTGTTCTGGTGACTGCAGCAGCGGGAGCCACCGGCCAAGCAGTTGTTGAGATGGCATCCAATATTTTCCAAACCAAGGTAGACTTTGGTTTTCTCTCGAGGTACATCCAACCCTCTCCCTGCCCCAACCTCCACAGTGCAGGATCTCCAGTGTTTGTAACTTCCATAAAATGGAAGCAGCTCTCCCTCAGTTTGAGATGTGCACCAGCCTGATTATCCTTTAGAGGATTGGTGTTTCCAGACTACTGTGAAAGTTGGCATGCAGACTGTGTGTGCTGTGTCTGTCTTGTCGAAGAGGAAGACTGTGTTGTTCAGGATTGCCTGCTGTGTTCTAATGAAGAGTATTCTCGATATGTTAGAAGGACTTGATCCACGTCAAATTGATAGGATCACCAGTTTATATAAATGTATTTTATGTTGATATGAAAATCTGGCACATTTCCATTTTTGTACCATCTACGTCCAACATCCTTGCTCTGAGATCTGCCATTACCCCAAGCAGTATGTGCGGTAATGTGTGTGATACTATTGCTCACACCGTCTGAGTACAGGTCCTAATCTAGGTGCTTTGACAGTGTGAATTTTCCGTCCCACTCTTAGGTGATCGCAGCAGCCGGCAGTGATGAGAAGTGTCAGCAGGCTCTGCGGATGGGGGCCACCTCCACTGTGAATTATACTCAGTGTAGCCTGAAAGAGGAGGTGAAGAGGCTGACCAACGGGAAAGGAGTGGATGTGGTGATCGATGCAGTTGGAGGAGATATCTTCAAAGAAGCCCTGAGCAGGTTCCCTTGCGCCGATAAAGCACATTGGGGAGAAGTGGGATATGGCCAGGGAGAAGTAATCCACTTTCTTGTATCTTCGTTGGTTGTAAAACCAGAAACGTTTGTTGGGCATTTTTCACACCAGTAGTCAAATTGTGTCTGGGTAACAGTCTAGCGGATCGGGCAAATGAGGTGAGTATAGGGCGATAAGGCAAGTTTCTAGGAGTCTGTGGAGAACTCATAAAGTGTTGGAGTCAGTCTTAGAGGCATTATTTCCAGGATTGCCTATGAGGTCCACCACTGGATAGGTGTCTTTGTGGCCTGACATAATGTTGTCGGTGAACCTTCTTTTACTAGGAACCCAGGACATTAACAGAAGAGAGGAAGCCACAAGCTAACGGTATAATTGAGCATCAGTGACATGTTCCACTATTGAAGACTGATGCTTTTTTTCACTGCGTAGAAAAGCACATTGTCATAAGCCACGTGACACAACTTTGGTCTACGAGGATCATAGCCAATCCAGGTTTTACGATAACTACTATCTATGTAAATGATTCCCATTTTGTCTAGTAGTATGTTAATGTATCTCGTGCGGATAACCTTAAAGTCTGGCTTGGATCTGGCCCCCATTGACCAATGTTGGATCCTTCATTCTGAAATTAGTGAGGGTGCGCTGTACCCAAACTTTGCCATCTATGTGAATAGAAGGTAAAAAAACACACAGCGGAGACAGCTAGCACTCAAGCGACTGGTCTGTAGAGTGAGACAGAGCTAAGCATAAAAATGACCATGAAACGCATCACTTTGTTTTGAATTGGATCTTGTGACTAATGGGGAAGATTAAGAGACACTGGGGATGGATAGGAGTTTGAAGCTTTAACAGGTGCCTAAGGCTGACCACAAATACTTCATTCTTATATATTTGGAATACGAGACCACTAGTTCTCATCCAGTCCTGGGGGTAAATGCCACTTATTAGGTTAATTAACCTCATTCACAAGAGAAATGCAGAAAAGTCTCAACACTCGAGTAATAAGAGGCCCACAGTGTTTCAAGAGGCTCATTAATTTCAAGTGAAATGTAAATACGAGACAACAGTTCTTATGAACAGTACTGGAGAATGCCCACCTAAAGCTCAGTTTGTTTACCTTACCTTTAAAAAAAAAAAAACAGGTTGATGATTCCATGGCCCATCCCTACATCTCAGTGACTAATAAGAGGTGATCGATGGAGACTGAGCTGTCCACTTCTGTAGAACATTAAGGAAGATAATTGATAGCTTATCTCAGTTGCCATAGCCTTTGGCATCATTGCACACAGCTACCGGGGACATGTGGTTTGAGTATGTTGAACTAAATTGAGCTTAAGGTTGCCAAGAAGTGTGTGCTTTAAAGAAGTTGTCCTACCTGGAACTTACACTTAAACTTAACTTTGCTCGATTGGGTTAAGCACCAAAGGTGTTTTACTGTCGGTTCTCAACCTTTCAACAATATTGAAGAGGGCAATGAAAATTTTCCTAGCCGTAGGCGCTAGTAAGTTTCAATTCTATTAAGGACTCGGAGGCGAGGATTATGCCTTCTTCCTCCACTCTTTATTCTTTTCACAGCAGCAAGAAAGACAAAATAAACCACATTTCCCATGAACATTAGGGAAAGAACAACAAAAACGAGTCAGTCCTTTGTTAGTCTCTGTACTCCTGATAGCTCCCATCATGCTCTGCAGCCTGTTCCCCTTCCTCTTTCTTCGCGCGAAGCATCCAGTTCATCACCATTAAGCATCCGCCTTGCCAGACCCATTTCCTGCAACAAACCACAACGTCAGAACTGAACCGTAGTCAGTACCAAACCAAGCAATTAGGTAACAGTGCAAAGCAACCACAGTTCAATGCAAGCATAAACCAATGCAAGAAAAAGGGTTACTTACAGCCAGTACGGGGAAGGGTCCACTTCTTGGAAGTCATTGGGCGGGATAATCCTCTCCTCCGAGTCCTTAATAGAATTGAAACTTACTAGCGCCTACGGCTAGGAAAATTTTCATTCTATGGCAGGACCGGAGGCTTCGGATTATGTCGGTTCAAAGCTTGTTGACAACCAAACTAGCCACCTCCAACACTGGTTTGAAATAAAACCGTTTAAAGGTGGAATCTGACGACCAATCGGCCGCTTGCATCAGATCCTCCAATCGTGCCCCAAGGGCGAATGCCTTAGGGGCCATAGCACCTCTCGATGAATGAGCACCAAACTGCTTAGTGTCAATCCCCGCCTCCTGCATGACCCAACGCACCCATCGGGCGATAGTCGGCAAAGAAACAGCCTAGTATGGCTTACGCAAATCAATTAGAAGTTGTCTTTCACCCGGAGGGCGGGTATCTTCAGTGGCATCTTCATAAGCACGGAGTCACTGCACAACGCACAGCTTTGGGGAGTCGTGAAAAGCCGGATACGAGATAACTCTCGTATTAGATTTAGTCCGCCTACTGAGCGTGAAACACACTCCCTCAGGAGAAAAGACTCTGGCCGAGATATCCAATGCTCGTACATCCGAGACTCGCCTACACGAAACCAGGCATAACAACATGGCCAATTTAGCCGTTAACTCCTTTCTAGACAAAAACCTATTCGGTTGTCATGACAGAAACAGGTTCAGGACCCTGTTCACATCCCACAGGGCCGAGTAACGCGGCTCCGGTGGTAGCGAGAGCCGAATCCCCCTCAGGAGCCTACACACCAGGGGATGTTCTCCCACCGGCAAACCGCGGACAGGAGCATGACCTCCAGAAATCGCAGATCGAACAGCATTTATAGACCGATAAGCCAGGCCATCTTCTGCCAGGCCTGCTAGAAAATTCAGGACATGAACTACATCAGCCCCCACGGGATCCACACCCCGTCGCACACACCAACGGCGCCATCGCTGCCAGGCCGACCGATACCTCTTGGTCGTGTTCGCAGCCAATGCTCTGTCGAGCAAGTCCTCAGCCTTTCCCGAAAGTCCCGGGAGCGCCCAGCGACGCCGGAGATCCTCCATGCCATCAAGCGCAGAGACCCCTCTTGGACTAACCGGTGGGGAGCCCCGTCCGGATTGAGCAGAATCTGCAGGTGATGGGGGAGTAGGATTGGAGAATCCCAGGAAAGTTCCAGAAGAACTGGAAACCAAACTTGCGATCTCCACCACGGCGTGACCATCACCACCTCCGTCAACTGGCGGCGCAGCAGAGCCGACACCCGTGTGATCATCGAGAACGGAGGAAACGCGTACCCCTGCTCGCTCAACCAATCCTGCAGGAACGCATCTGTTGCTACCGCAGGCGGGTCCGGACGCCAGCTGAAAAACCTTGGAAGCTGATGGTCCAGGCGGGACGCAAACAGATCTATTGTGAAGGGACCCCACATTTCCGCCAATACGGAGAACACCTGAGGGTCCAGCTTCCACACACTGGCGTCCAGGAGGTGACTGGAGTGCCAATCGGCCACCTCATTCTGACGGCCCGGCAGGTACTCCACTGTAACCGAAACCTGATGATCCAGGCAAAAGTGCCAGAAGTCCCGCGCGAGATTCGCTAGCATCTTGGATCTGGTCCCTCCCAGATGATTTATGTACCGGACCGCTGACACGTTGTCCATCCGCAGGAGAACACAGGACTGCACTCGGTCCTTCATCCAGCACTGGACCGCAGAGGATCCGGCCAGCAACTCCAAACAGTTGATGTGAAACGACTGTTCTAGAGTGGACCAGGCTCCACCCGTGGAGAACTCTCCGCACCTGGCCCCCCAGCCGGAACGACTCGCGTCCGACTCTATGACAACGTCCGGTGCCGAGCCGAAAACGGCGAGGCCATTCCAGGCTTCTATGTGCGTCAGCCACCACTGCATTTCGCCCCGCACCGCCTCCGACAAAGGAATCAGCTGAGAGTAAGTCAAGCCCTTCCTGAGGTGGGAGGCTTTCAGCCGTTGCATGGCCCGATAATGTAAAGGCCCCGGAAAGATGGCCTGAATGGACGAGGACAGAAGACCCACCAGCTTGGCCAACTGCCTCAGGGATGTCTGCAGCCTCGCCAAAGTTTGGCGCAACTCGTGGCGAATCTTCGCCATCTTCCTGGCCGGGAGGCTGAGGTCGCAGCCACCGAGTCTATGGTGAATCCCAAAAAGAGTGCCGTCTGAACGGGAACCAAAAGAGATTTTTTCTCGTTGATAACAAATCCCAGCCCTTGAAGCAGATCTACTGCCGCCTGAAGCTGGGAGGACAGACGCCTTGGACACTGATCCATGAACAGCATATCGCCTAGGTAGACAATCATACGCATGCCCTGGGCTCGCAACGCCTCCACCGCTGGGCGAAGCACCTTTGTGAAACACCACGGAGCCGAGGAGAGCCCAAAAGGAAGCGTGGTAAATTCGTACACCTGACCGTCCCACCTGAACTGGAGGAAGCGACGGTGAGGAGGAAAAACCGGTACCGTAAGGTAGGCATCTTTTAAATCTAGTCTGACCATCCAATCGGATGGCCGCAAAACGTCCCTCAGGAGGTGTATGCCCTCCATCTTGAAATGTCGGTACACCAGCCGTTCGTTGAACTCCTTCAAATTGATGACCGGCCGACGGCCCCCGTCGACCTTGTCGACCAAAAAGAGGTTGCTGAGGAAACCGTCGGGGTGTTCGCCAGCGCAACAAATCACTCCTTTTGAAAGGAGGGCGGAAACCTCGTCGCGCACCAACTCTGCGTCGCGCTGCGAGAACACAATAGGCCGCGGACGCTGGAGCTGACTAGGACGACCATGGAACTCCAGCTGGAAGCCCTGGACCGTCTGCAGCACCCGGGCGTCACTCGTGAGGGAAGCCCATGCTTGAAGAAACCGCGCCAAGCGCCCCCCTACTTTCAAACTCGCTGATGGCAGCACACTCACCTCTTCCAGCACCTCGTTGCTGGCCTCTCTGATCTCCACGGCCCCCGAAGCGTTGCCCTCTTGTGGGGTAGAAGTTGTTGTAGCGGTTATTGCTCTGCAGCTGACCGCGTCCGGAGCCTTGCCCCCTGTCGGAGCTACCTCCTCGACCGAACCAGCGGCCCCGGCCACGTCCGGTCTTGTCGAAAACCCAAGGGGCAAAGACCTTTTTAATATTCGATTGCACCCTATCTAAGGACGTGAAGGTGGCCACGAATTTTCCTAATTCTTTTAGGAACGGGTCACCAAACAGACCACCCTGCGCCACCGCGCCAGCTTCAGAAGAAGCGAGGTCACCCAACTTCGGGTCGATCTTAATGAGCAATGACCTCCTCCTCTCAGTAGAGAGGGCACAGTTAGCATTACCAATAAACACAATGGCCCGCTGAGCCCAATTGGAAAGTACTTCCGGAGAAATAAGGGCCCCTGAAGCCTTGGCCTCCTCGGCCATATCTAAGATTTTGGTAACGGGCCTCACCTCATCCTACAGCTTGTCCTGGTACGTACGCCAGGACCTATCCATACCCTTCCGGGGGTCCTTCACAAACTTAGTCAGGAAAGTGGCCATCTTCGGATCAATATCGGGGGTCATGGCCACCTTGCCCTCCAAGGAAGGCCGGGGGCACTCCGCACGAAGCCGGCTACGGGCATCCTTGTCCACTGGCTTGCGCAGTCGGTTTGCCACATACTGGGCCACCTTGTCTCCAGGCACCCACTCTAAGGACCGGGGATGGATAATATCGTCCGGGTCCAGCATGTCCGAAGGACCTGCCGAAGAGGAGGCCTGGGACGGCAGCCACGAACGGGGAGAACAAGCCTCCTCGTCGGTGTCCGGGGAATCGCCGTCATCCCGCGGTTCTGGGGTCACCGTTCTAGGGGTCGGCGGGGGGACCTCCGCCGGGGCCTCCGGGACCGGAAGGGAACTTACGTGCGCCATTAAGGCACTCTTAATCCTATCAAATGCTTCAGGATCAACTCTGTCGGAACAGGGTTTCTTTGGTGGAGGGGGGGAGGGGAAGGCGCGGACCCCGGGGCCGAGGCCGGCGCGGGGATAAGGGCCGCCAGCTTGGCGTATGCCTCGTCCAGTCTGGCCGTAAGACGCTGTTCCAGAGGGACCATAGCCTGGTCCACCGCCCTATAGATAGTCATCGACCGCCTGGTAGAAGTCCTCATCCCAGGGGGCGTAACTCAGAGGATCCTCCTCCGCGTACTGGTCTTGCCCGCTCTGCATAGCGAGGTAAATTAGGCTCAGCAGACCAACAGCGACAGCACCAGAACAACTGAACCCTCCCGGGTACAAATTTGGCGCTGGGAAGTAGCCCAGACAGATACGGTGGCGCCAGGCGCACAATTCAAGGGCCAAACCCAGGGACGCTGCACCCCACTTAATCACTGGGCACCACCCGGCAAGAAGCGTCCCAAGCACCCCACCGGTGCCAATTGCGATCCCGCAGGGTGTAAAAAAGGATAAGTACAGACCCCAATGGGCGTTCAGTCAACACGGACGTTTGCGACCCCGCAGGGTGTAATCCAGGTGCTTGGGGACCCCACGGCCAAACTGCGCCAACACGCGGAATGGCAGCGCGCGCCCCTAACGGTGAGAGGACGCCACTGCACCTAAACAGGCAAAAATCGCATGAGGAGCGCGCAAAAGTGTCCCGCGATTCCACAAAGGGGCTCTGAAAGAAAACACAAGGCAGCGCTACAGCAAAAAACACCAACACTGCCCCACAAGCCCCAAAGTGAGGAGAGTAAGAAAAACACCACTTAACTTGCTGCTGAGCAGCGAAGAAAGAGGAAGGGGTACAGGCTGCAGAGCATGATGGGAGCTATCAGGAGTACAGAGACTAACATAGTACTGACTCGTTTTTGTTGTTCTTTCCCTAATGTTCATGGGAAATGTGGTTTATTTTGTCTTTCTTGCTGCTGTGAAAAGAATAAAGAGCGAAGGAAGAAGGAATAATCCGAAGCCTCCGGTCCTGCCACAGAATTCTCTACACTAATAGCGAATGACCAATAAGTCTGAGAATGCACAGTAATGTAATAGGGAATGAAGATTCCAGCTATGGGCTGCAAACCCTCTGCCTGTATATGTTATTCCCTGCCAGAAAGTATAAGTGAGGTGTTCTTAGTTTACACTAATCACCAGTAATTCACAACTACTTTTTGACTTGGAGAGTGGTGTTTTTAAACCAAGATATCCAACACGGGCCCACTAGTGTCACAGTTTGGCCAGATTTTCAGGCTATGCGCATATGATAAAATTACATACAATGGATATTAACTGGATAATTTACATAGTGCCAGCCATGAAAATCTGCCACGACTCTGCCCCTCAGTGATCAGTGTTATCCATCAGTGTTGTAAACACTTGTTGCCACAAACAGCCAATATTGCTGTTCTATATTTAACTTTAATTTCTTCAATTTTGGTAAGAGGAATTCAATCTTCTTAGTATCTAACTTTAGTTTATAATGCATAGGAATAACTGACAATGTATCACTACTGATTATAGACCCCACCAGAACTTAGCACATGTGTTGCCCATTGCAGACATGGACATTTACCCTACTTGTTCCTTGAGTCTCTTGGTGCTTTGGCATCTGAGGACACCTACGTGCCCTTTCTGAAGGGAGTGCATGTCCACTCCATCTCTCCACTGGTCCAAAGCAGGCATATTCCTATTTCTGAGACCTGTAATGTGGCCACTTGGATCACTTTACAGGCTAACCCAGGGCCAGGTGCTCATTATGAGCAGGAGATGCTTTGTAATGTATGTGATGGGAGGATGTCTTGCCGTATATGCTTTTGCTGACCTCCAGCGTTCATTCTTTTCCTGTAAGTTGGCAGGAGAAGGGTGTTAGCTTTTGAGGTACAGAAAGCTTGCTTACCAGTGGTAGTAAGGGTTCACTTTTCCACTGGAACCAAGCTGCACCCAACTGAGAGCCCTAATCAGGGTGAAACCGACCTTGGGTTGCTTGTGTTCTGGCTGGGTCCAAACTGAGGTGGCGTAGTGAACAAAAGAACGAAGGGCAGGAAACCTACCCTGATCGATTGCCAGTCATTAGACTTATTGCAAGCATCCTCTCATCACCTTTTGTGTGTTTCATGTAATATCCTGAGGGGTCATGGATCTACCCTGGTGTGGGTCCCGTGCTCACTGTACCACAGAAACCAAGCTACACCAGACTGAAGAGCCCCAGTGTGGCTAAAACTGGTCTTGGGTTATTTGTATTCCGGTTCAGGGAGGACCTGGACTGACTGTTCTGGCCGGACATCTACCTGTTTAAATGGCAATAAAAAAACAATTTTAATAAAAAAGAAACAGGGAATGTCACTGTGGGAGTGCTGCAACTGTTGTTTTGCTGTCGCACAAAACAAATAATAAAAAAAAAAGACTTTACAGACAGTATCATCAACCATAGGATAAAAACACATAAGGCAACGCATCAACCTTAGAACCAGACATTTCAAAATGGTTGAATTCCTAATATACATTGGGACACATCTCTGGAAGTAGATACAACAAGGAAAGATCTCAGCTAGCCTGTGGGCAATTGAGGGGTGAAGGAGGGGAAGAAAATGGTTACTTCATACCTTTTCATGTGCAGCGGCACTGATATACCTTCAAACAAGAGATACTAAAAACATGAAAAAAGCTATAATCCTCATAACGGCTCCCTGTAACTAACATGTAACACATTTGAGGCAAAAAATGTAACCGAAGCAGAGAAGTCCCAGGGGTTATGTGATTTCAAAGGGCAAGCCATTGTGTTATTGCTCCTGGGTTTAATCTCACTTCTAAGTATTCATGAGGAGAATAGCCGAGTATTCTGTGTCTTTGAAACCATCAAGGCAGCTTTGAGAGACAGAACATGAATTGAGTCAGGCGCATGACGAAGAACACTCTATTAACAAGGGTATTGCCTAACACCTTCATGCAAACATCACTATACACCCACCATCCTCCCAGCCGACATAAAACTCTTGCATTTTTAGAGTTGGTTTGTGTTTCTCCAAATCTCTGAGCTTCTGTTCTAAGTATTCTCCAAGATCGGGTTAAAGTCACCCTCTATTATGCTTGTCACTGTACCTCCAATGACAGGGCACTCACTGAATCCAGGAATATCTGCGTCAATTTTGGGGGAAGATAAATGGAGTCCACTAAACGGAGGGCATCCCATCTCCCTGGTACCACTATGTAGTATATTCACCTCAACTGTAACCAGAACACAAAGGGCAGATTTGCTCAGTAATATCCCTACACACCTGAATCCAGATGTACACCCAACATGTGCCACAAATATATGTCTGTCTCTTGCAGGGAAGCCACAGTAATTGCCCACTAAATGTGTCTTCTATATAAAAGACGCATATCTGGCTAATGACAGAGTATCTTTAATAAAACACCCTTGTTTGCCTTATTACCCAGCCTCTTCACAGTCCATGTAACAAATTTCAATCTACCAACATCGTGAGCCATTTCGCAGATATAGGCAATGTGTACGTCAAGTAACTGTGCACATTGCCCCTAAGTTGTAAGTGATGAAAAGTCATCAGTTCATATTCAGCAACCATATTCCAGGCAACAACCCCCAAAGTCACCACTTCCATGTGGTAATCTTCCCAAGTGAAAGAAGTGCCTGGACCCACACATAACTGTGAACAGTGAAACTGTGTCTGTGCCTAAAGGAGCCACATACGCCGAACGCAGACCTAATGTCAAGTACTGCTATCACACCGTGCAAGATCACCCCATTCCTTTTCTGAATGTCCATAAAATGACAAATCACACGAGTAAAATACACAAGATCTCTTCAGTTTTACCATCATGAGTATTGCCATGCACCTCACCTTGCAGAGAAAATGACTCAAACATGCCGGTGTCAGTCACCGAATAATTCAAGCCCAGGTGTATAAAAACATTTAGATTATATCCATCCAACAATTTACAGACCATCTCCAGCATCCATTGCCTTTAAAGACACTATCATTATCGGAATCTGACCACCCCGGTGTCCTCTAGTGTCCCATTTCCCTTTGTTCACTACAGTTGTCAGATTGGGTCCTAGGCACCTCGGTCGCTTCAGCGTCTTTATTCTCTAGGTTCAGTTTTGCTTCTTCAGGACTTCTTTCTGATTTCACAGCGACTCTTGTCCTCTTTCTGTTCTGGGTCTTTCGACCGTGATATTTCAATTTCTTCAGCTTGTCCCATATCTCATTAGGACTGTGAAAGTGCCAGGATGTGTGGTCAGTGATAACCCTGAGCCTGGTTGGAAGAGCATCATATATTTTGAGTTCATATCCCTGGGCCTCCTCTTGACCCAAGCAAAGCATTTTATTTTTCACTGAACAGCTTGGGGCACATGGGGGCGGGGGGAGAGCAAGACCTTATGGTATTTTCCTAAGGTGTGAGTCCTCCCCTCTAATTCTTTTATAAATTACTCCACAATTAGGTTCTCTTTTCTCTTGAGAATTCCAATAAACCGAACATTGTTGCAGGAAGATTACTTTTAACATCTTCCACTTCCTGCAGGAGCAGGGAGTCGCTCACCTGATGCTTACAGTCTTTCATTCGTTTCATATCATTCGTCATGGTTTGCAATCATTCCTACATTTTGTTGACTCAATCTGATATATTTCTTGATGTCTGCACTGAGTGCATTTCTATCTGTAATAGGAGCCGGTGATACATGACATGGAAATATTTTGTTTTGTTGAGGGGGAGTTGCACACCACCTTAAGGACTCGAAATTAAGGATTTTATATATTTGTTCAGGCCAAAGTGCTGCAATGTATTAAAGTCACTCCATCACTGGTGCTCTTCCCTATGTTCTCTGATACTAGCATAGCCACGTAGGGCCTGATTGTCTAAAATAATTTACTGTTACTATGTGATGAAGAGAAATCTAGCTAATAGTCTTCAGTTGTGTCTAAAAAAAAAGTGAAAGTGCATTTTGTGATCTGCCGACATCTTTAGTATGGTTGAGCAGCCTCCTGGCGGGGAGGTAGTCTGGATCTAGCCACTTGACTTGAGATTGTGCAGCTTTCTGCGTCTACCCAGTTTTGATGTGATGCACCGGAGTTTATTTGTGGTGAAAACATACTAAAACTTTTTGTTTAGCCAGATTTGGCTCTAAGTTGGAGCCTCCCTACTTAATGAAAGCCCGCATTAAAACCTTATATGACCACCTCTCAATTCAACTCATCTCCCAAATTGGGCCCAAACCCAGAAAACCTGAAACAAGCTATCAAAAAATCCAACCTGGAAAAGCCAATATCCAAAGTTACATCTCTTTCTAACTATAGACTCCCATCTTCTTCTGTACATTTTGTGGCAAAAAGCATTGAGTCAATAGGCACATCACAACTGAAAGATTACCTATGATTCAAACATTCTCTCTGGCATCCAATCTGGATTCTGACCAAACCATTGCTTCGAAATAACAATACTAAACTTCCGAAAACATATAAAGACAAAACCTCTGTTATAATACATATCACTCAAAGACCCGTTTATCTCTCTTACTAATGTCTTCCTACATCCCAGTATCTGACTACTCTGCTCACTGACAGCATCACCATCCAATAAAAAATCACCTCTTGGACAGATTCTAGTCCTACATTTATTTGCAGGGGTGTAATGCAAACTGTCCCATTCACAGAATTGAAACCAAGTTGTTGGAATCCGACCCCGTAGATCTGTATTTAAATGAACTGTGATCATCACTAAAAACCTTTTTATCCAAGCAACGTATAATCAAATGCTCCAAGATGCATGGATTCAAACTCCGATATTATCTACTTTGTACTGTCGATATATCAAACCTTATCATCTGTTCCATGTCCTATTTAACCTGCCTACTGATGTGCTTATTATCTTGCATTGTTGATAATTTTTAAATACCAATACAAATATTCAATTAAAAAAGATAGCATCTACTCAGTATCTGTAACAAAGGTCATAATGACCCACTAATACTTTTAGATATATACGGAGCATTCAGTACTTTTGACCATGAGATGCTACTGGAATACCTTGGCAAAGATTACTGTAGTCACAGAATTGCACACACTTAACTACACTCCTTATTCTCTTATTGGAAACAGTACATCAAACTAGCCAAGTTCACATCCAAATTTGCTAACATTGGTTGTGTGTTACCCCATAGGTTTGTCCATAGCCCCAATTTTTTCAGCACTACTGTTGGATGTAATACCAAATTTACTTACCTTTAGTAACAATCTTTCTGGAGGGTTCTCGTAATAAAAATGTTTCTTACCTCCAGTAATGATCTTTCTGGTGGATACTCTATCTACCTGCCGATTCCTCACATTTTGAAATGTCACCTTTTGAATATCCTCCCCAGGGGCTAGACTGCAACTGGAAATACTGCAAAAACTCTCCTGCACTGGTAGGCGCTCCAGCTCGGCATCAACGTCTGCCCGGACATGAACTCACTGGAGCCATATAGCAGTACTATGGCACTCTAAAATCAGTTTCCCATCCATTTTTTTCTGAGCCCTCAGAGACAGCGATGGGGTCATGCACATGCGTTTGCAGTCTAATTTGGTACCTTTTTTTTTTTACTGCGATCATTTGTCAATACAGGGAGGTGGTGTGATCGGTGATTAATCTGCAGGTAGAGAGAGTATCCAGCAGAATGATTGTTACTAAAGACAAGTAACCTTTTTTTCCAGATGGAGAAATTTACCTGCAGATTCTTCAGCTTTTGACTATATACCACAACAATACCCCTCTCCCAGGTGATTTGCCTGAGCGGAATAGTCAAACCAGAAAGTCTTGCATCACGGAACAAGCAAATAGCCTTCCCTTTCAATTCCAAGTAATAATGCCGGACAAACTTATAGGGAGCAGCCCTTGTGGCAGCATGGCATATCGTCACTATGAGCATTCCCCCTGCAATTGATGCGCAAGATGCTTTTGCTCCAGCAGAGCGAGCTCCTATTTCCTTTTGGTGGTTCCTTTTTGGCAAGGGCATAACAGATTTTAGTACAGAGAACACCAAACCATGCCGGAGTACTCTTGTTACCCAGATATCTCCCCAAAAAAAGAGTTGGTCATCATATCTTAAATGTTTAGTTCTTAATAGTTAACTGCACTATGAGGGTCCAACCTATGTAACCTCTGCTCCCCTTTGGCGAGATGAAGTGGAGGAAAAAACATGGGAAGTATAATGGGCAGACCTATATGGAACCTGGAAACCGCCTTTAGTCAGAGCTTCTTTTGTCCAGAAAACGATGTCTATGTAGAAACAAGTAAAAGGTGATCTTTTCACGCAGCGCTTACAACCATCTGACTCCTTGAGCAGAAGAGATGGCCACCAAAAACACTGTCTTGAATGTAATACACTGCAAGTGGCAGCTATACAACGGTTCACATGGGGTCCCCATCAGATATGTGAGAACCAGATTAAGTTCCAATTGCAGTATAATGAAAGGAGGAAACATACAACAGCCACTCCAAAACTATAGTGGACTTAAACAAAGAGGGTTAGTCCGACAAACAAATGAATGTGGACAAGATTGCAACATAGCCTGTGACTGTGGCCACCGCACAAATCTAGCTTGGCCAATGAAAGCACAACAAGCTGAAAGATGCTCCTTTAGAGGGTAGATGCTTTCATTCTCACACCAGGCAAAAAACACATTTTAGCATAATTAGACTTTTTGGAGGGGCGATGTGCTGAAAGAATGGCATTGACCAACTCTGGCAGCTCTGAAAAGACTTATCTGGTCCTGCTCAAACTCCAGGCATGAAGGGAGAAGATCTGTAGGTTGGGGTGCAGAGCCTTCCCGACGGTGTGAAAAGGCGACTGTGTGGCAGCTCAAGTGGGGGACAGAGAGTCTTAGAAGGTCTGCGTACCTCACCCTTCTCAGCCATTCCAGAACAACCGAGATGACTTGTGCCTGGTCTTAGCATTGCTTCCTAAAGAGCTCAAGGACTCAAGGGCATGGGGAAATATTCATAGTGCAGCAGGCAGTTCTATGTCAACCGAAATACATCCCCAAGGCTCCATGCAACTGAAACTGGAGGACATGGAAATGCTGGCAGTATGCATTTTCACAAGTGGGAAACAGATCCACCTGAGAAGTACCCAGAGGGCAAATATGTTCTATACCACCCACGATTGACAAGATCACGCTCATTCAGGCTGTAGGTTCTCGTATTCAGGGAGCCTGCCAGATGATTGATGACCAACCAGATCCCATGCACTCAAGCCTAGGCCCAGACTCTCAGACCTTCTCAGAACAGAAGATGGGGCACTACCCCTCTCTGACAGGAAAGCTTTCAGGGACCAGCAAATCACCAGCAGCAGGAGCAAATTGATGTGAAGTCTTCACTCTTCTGGAGACGAGAGCCTCTAAACTCCTGATCCTCCCGATGTGCACCCCACCGTACGTGAAAAACTCATTGAGGGCAGCTTCGGCACTGTACAAATGGGCACAGAAAAAACAGAGAACTGATGTCGGAGCACATGGGCTATGGATGGCTTTAGTGATGTCCTATACAGGCAGTAACTGATGCCGAGATGTAGCAGACATCACCTCCCCTGCAGCTTTTCCAGATGTTTTCTGATCTAGGAACTCCTCTTTTTGTCTAATCTGCCAGATATGATAAAACCAAATTCTGATTTCCACCATGAACGCCTTGTCTCTTAAGCCATCTGATTTAGAAAAACGAACAAAAGCACCGGGTTCTGTGCATGGGTACATGAAACAATCTATGCTTTAGCACTATAGAAAACCAATTCATAGATCAAACTTATGAAAAATATTATTTTTATTGTCAAACTTTTTCCTTTTCTTTTATCAAAAAATATATATTTTGTGAATGATTGTTTATTGGACACATACATTTAATAAACACATTCTTGCATCTAATAGTCTACATCATAAAATGTGATACATAATCTGTATATTTCAACAATCAGTACATGATCCACCAAAGGCAAATTGATCACAAAAATTGATAACAGTATACAAATTAATCAGGAAACAAAGATCACAAGGTCACTGGTAATGATGTGCAGAACAAATCACCAACGTGTTTCGGCAAATGCCTTCCTCAGGATTTCTGTTTTACTAGTAAGTGCTATGAAACAAGAAATGTGTATAAGTATTCTAAAGTGAAAACGCAAAGATTTGATAATACAATACAATCAATGGTGAACCGGGGACATAAAGGGGAGAAAAATGTGGGGACCAAGTGGAAGTACATCCGTAGTGAAATCTAAAAACTAATCACATATCCATACTCTCATACTTAAATATATCTAGTGCTGTACAAATTTATACTTAGTGAGATGAAAATAATTATGTACACTATGAATATTATTTACCATCCTAGGGGTAATAGATCCTTGGAGGAGCTTCCTACTAATAAGTCTCACAGTTAGGCTGAATACTCCTGGTTATATATGTTCTAACTAGATGGATGACCGTTCATAGTTCTCTGAACAGTTCTTGGATTAGGACGACCTAATAGTTATTTGCCAATTTTAATAAAACGTATTCACATGGCCAAAGAGTATGTTACATAAATTTTAGGCTGGTCCCGGCTAATGCCTACATCTTGTATTCCAGTCATAGCGGAGGGAATTACATGCTATAGAATGTGATAGACAGGTTCTGATTACAATAAAAGATTAGACCATGAGGGTAGCCCAGATATTTAGGGACTAGCAAAACTTAGGGTGAAACATGTTACCTACTTACACATATGGTGCATAGATTCCTTTTATTTGAATATGTATGCCCTTCAACCTGTCACGATTCTGAGGTGTGTCTGTATAAAAGTATCCTGAAAAATATTTAAAATGGACATTATTATACTATTTTAAACATAATCGCCTAGATCGAGAAAGGAGAAGTACCAATAACTTACATACCTGAAAAAGTGCCCGGAGGCTTGTCTTTGGTTTGTTTATAATATAGACGGAAGCTGTCACGTTTTGCACTGCTACCGCTCTACTTCAAAATAAAAGGGGGGTGACACAGAATTATATACTCCCTATAGTTGTAACCCATAGCCAACTAAACTGCCGAATAGTCATGAATGAAAGAATACTTAAAATATAAAGGATATGTGTACCTGTATTGTATTGATATAAAGTAGGGGCTTCTAGGTAAATAAGATGATATGGTTCCTGTTTTTGCAGAATACGTTGCCCCTTGGAGCCTCTAGGTCCTGTTACTGGATCACTGAAAATAAACATGTAATTCCATTAAATTTAGAACATGCCACCGCCTCCATTAATTTTAAGTTAATCTTATAGTTGTGGTGCCTTAGTCTACTCTCCTCATGTCTTGACTAGCGGGCATTAATCTCTATCTCCTCATAAAAATCAATTAAGCCCCTATGGCTCGCTCTACATGTGGCCGATATGCCGACCACATTGGAGGGAGGAGACCTTAATAGTCCCTGGCTTGTATGAGGGAAGCCTAATGTAATGCCTAGACTCTATATATTCAGAGTCTTGACAACACTGACATAGGGGGTTCCACTTAATTTACTTGCCTGATTTAAAAAAAGGTTTTGGACTCAAGCTCCTCTCATCGTGTCCCGCATCAAGTCATCCTCATTTTTAGTTATATACCGTTATTTTTTTATATATTCCTTACACTATATTAATCATGTCTTTTTATCGTAAGTAAGACCTAACATCTTCATCATTTCTATAAGGTGCCCAATGATGTCTTTCTTCGCATCGTCGTGCACAATTTAATTATCGTTACCGCCTTAGCCCGTCCCCCCGTAAGTAAACGTGTCCATCCTCACCAGTCCAACATGGCGCGCAGCACTATTCTCTATCGTATTGTGATGGGTAGCAGAATTCTATTCACGTTCTTGCGTCACTACGGTTAACCTATCACCATGCAAGAATATTTAAACAGGAAGAGGAGGCAGTCCCCACTTGATGCGGGACACAATGAGAGGAGCTTGAGTCCACGACCTTTTTCTAAATCAGGCATGTAAATTAAGTGGAACCCCCTATGTCAGTGTTGTCAAGACTCTAAATATATAGAGTCTAGGCATTACATTAGGCACCACAACTATAAGATTAACCAAAGACAAGCCTCCGGGCACTTTTTCAGGTATGTAAGTTATTGGTACTTCTCCTTTCGCAATCTAGGCAATTATGTTTAAAATAGTATAATAATGTCCATTTTAAATACATTTTTAGGATACTTTTATACAGACACACCTCAGAATCGCGACAGGTGGAAGGGCATACATATTCAAATAAAAGGAATCTACGCACCATATGTGTAAGTAGGTAACATGTTTCACCCTAAGTTTTGCTAGTACCTAAATATCTGGGATACCCTCATGGTCTAATCTTTTATTGTAATCAGAACCTGTCTATCACATTCTATAGCATGTAATTCCCTCCGCTATGACTGGAATACAAGATGTAGGAATTAGCCGGGACCAGCCTAAAATTTATGTAACATACTCTTTGGCCATGTGAATAAGTTTTATTAAAATTGGCAAATAACTATTAGGTCGTCCTAATCCAAGAACTGTTCAGAGAACTAGGAACAGTCATCCATCTAGTTAGAACATGTATAACAAGGAGTATTCAGCCTAACCGTGAGACTAGAGGGTTTTTCGTTATATTTAATAATGGAGCAGAGTTAAAGGATGAAAGAGGTATATATATTAACTTTAGTGTACATGAGATTATACATATAAATGTATTCACTCTTCATCCCTAGGTCTATACTCAATCCAGATTACATGTATCTGGTACACCTACCCGTTTGATAAACTTTTCAAGATTAGACAAGACAGGTAAATATTTAAATCATAATTTCTGCCCTTGTGACATATTGAACCCCTGTTCCTTGTCAAGAATAACTTAAAGATTTGTGACATCTGTGTTGTTACAATATTTGTAGGAAGCTCCTCCAAGGATCTATTACCCCTGGTATGGTAAATAATAATCATAGTGTACATAATTATTTTTATCTCACTAAGTATAAATGTGTACAGCACTAGATATATTAAAGTATGAGAGTATGGATATGTGATTAGTTTTTATATTTCACTACGGATGTACTTACATTTGGTCCCTACATTTTTCTCCCTTTTATGTCCCCGGTTCATCATTGATTGTATTGTATTATCAAATCTATGAGTTTTCACTTTAGAATACTTATACACATTTCTTGTTTCATAGCACTTACTGGTAAAACAGAAATCCTGAGGAAGGCATTTGCCGAAAAGCATTGGTGATTTGTTCTGCGCATCATTACCAGTGACCTTGTGATCTTTATTTCCTGATTAATTTGTATACTGTTATCTATTTTTGTGATCAATTTGCTTTCGGTGGATCATGTACCGGTTGTTGAAATATACAGATTATGTATCACATTTTATGAGGTAGACTATTAGATGCAAGAATGTGTTTATTAAATGTATGTGTCCAATAAATAATCATTCACAAAATATATATTTTTTGATAAAAGAAAAGAAAAAAGTTTGACAATAAAAATAATATTTTTCATAAGTTTGATCTATTAATTGTTTTTCTATAGTGCTAACACATAGATTGTTTCATGTACCCATGCACGGAACCCGGTGCTTTTGTTCGTTTTTAGGGCTCGGACTCCTCCCCAGTGAAACTGGGAGGAGTTTCGAGAACTAATGTTAAAGGAGAAAAAAAAGAAGTATCTCCTAGGGCCTTGGTGAGAGGAATTCCACACATTCCTTAGGGTTTTCTGTCATCTGGCCAGTGATTCGTCTTCCTTGTGTTTTCGTTTTAATAGGCTTGAAGTGATAGGGTAAATGTAGTTTTGTTCCGCCATTTTGGGCATATTTCGTGCGTGCTCGCGCAAAGAAGTACATAAATTATAATTAGGAGCTGTCAGGGTGCCTCCGTTAGTGAATCCAGATGGCCGGGCGCGTTCACAATTCTGCAGCGCTCAGCGCGCAGCTTCCTTGTTTTGTTAGGCACGGTGAGATTAAGTGATTTGTCCAGAATCACGGATGTTGAGCGTCATTGCCGAGACACGAACCCCGTTCTTGTTTTGAATGGGACGAGCAATTAGAGGGTGGAATATTATTGTGATCTTAACGAGGCTCGTTAGAGCTAAGGAGCTGCAGGGGGGTGCCGTGTGTACGGGGGTAGATAAATGGGCACCACTGGAATATACACGCCGGGATAAAAGCCCCCTGGCTGAGGCAGTTTACACATGACTTGCACGTACTTTCACTTCATTCTGCCCATCTGAGCATTAATAGTGTCGGGGAAGAAAGGAGAGATGAGATCATTTGGAAGCTGCCTCCCGGAGCCGGCGACCCCGGTGTCTGCGTGCGCGCGGCGGACCCCGGGGTGGCAGAGGGCACCGCTCTGCCCCTGCTGGGAGCTCGCAGGCGCCCCTGCACTCAGCGCAGGACACCCCTCCCCGCTGTTTGGTTTAACCCGTTGGTGTCCCGCGCCGCCCATGCCCTTTTTGGCCACCAGTGGGGCTGACAGTGTTGATCTTAGCGTGATGTCTCTTTCCAGCTCTGTCAGCTGGCAGTGCCGTGTGTCTGTGCGCGCTACGCCGACGCCTCTCCCAGCGCTCAGCCCTCACTCCAGCTCAGCTCAGAGTTACACTTTTAGTTTGTTTTAGCCGCTGCTGCTGGAGTTGTTTTCGTTGCATACGTGCAGCCAGCTCCAGCGTCTCGGCGTTTAAGGACCGGCGGCTTAGAATCGGGCTGAGACGACTCTAGCGGAGGCAGAGACTTCATAGCACGCAAATAGTTACATGTGGATGAAGTGTGGCTAGCAGACACGTGCACACCTTCTTTATAAACACCCCAGATCTTTCCATCACACACAGTACCCATACCGCACACATTCAGAATCAGGGACGCATGCACCCCTCCCCCCCACACACACACACACATACACAGGGAGACCCACACATGCGCACACAAACAGAAACATACAAAAACACAGCCACACACTGGCCCACACAGGTGTCCACAAATACGCAAACATCGACACTGTAACAACTCAGGCAAACACATCCACCCCCACGCACACAGATGCCCACACATGCCGAAACTCACAGACGCAGAAATGTAGGCACACACAAACACGCTGACAGACACACAAGCCCTTAACACAAGGGGGCCGATAAACATAAACACACGGAGCCAAACAAACATGCATCCACACGCAAACCCGACAACCACCCACACAAACGGTCAGACACACACAAACACGTGCCCTACACAGTTTGACTGCCCGCTTGACTTCGCTGCCATGCAACTCTTTTTGCCAGGAGGTATGCCGCTTGTAAGCAGACTTAATCAGCCGCTCGGGCCGGCAGCCCTTTGTCGGGTTTCTGTGGCTGTGGGGGTGTGATGTGCAGAGATTTGCACGGGTCAGGAGCGCCTTTCCAGCCGCACCGTGTATATTTAGAGGGGACTTTTCCTGGTGTTAAAAAGTGTACACTCTGAATGGACCCACACACAGTAGCAAACAATGGCGGCATTGTGGGTGCATGTACAACGGGAGGAGTTTCGAGATCCTGTCAGGGTGCACATTGTGTGAGTGTGCAGAATGAGTGTGCAGGGTAAACAGTGTGTGACTATGCAGGGTGACATTGGGAGTGTGCGGGTGAGCAGTGTGTGAATGTTACGGGGCAGTGTGTGAGTGTGCAGAAAACACCACACACACATACACCACACACACATAACACACACACAAACCACACACCTCAGTCTCTCAACACCACACACTTGTCACCACTCAACACAACACACTCACCACCACACTCACTCCCCAGGCTCACCCCCACAGACTCACCACCACACACTCACCAGCACACAGAAAACAACACACACAACAACACACCCCCAGCCGTCAATTAATGCTTTCA
This sequence comes from Lissotriton helveticus, assembly GCF_964261635.1. Lineage (NCBI taxonomy): Eukaryota > Metazoa > Chordata > Amphibia > Caudata > Salamandridae > Lissotriton > Lissotriton helveticus. Next base: position 1,878,321,502 of record NC_136057.1, on the reverse strand, counting down.
CCATGCACAAACACCAACAACCATCATCCATCTGTGCACGCTTTTACCAAGCACACACCCACCAGCCGTCAGTGCACCCTTCCACCAGGCACACACACCTCCAGCCGGCAGTGCACTTTTCCACCAAGCAATCGCAGTATGGTACACTTTACTTTTAAACATATTCATATAAAGCACAGCATGCCACCATTGGTAAAATTACAATTCAACAAACATACTTCCACTACACACCACATGCAGACACTCCATAACACATGGCAAAAAGACATTGCATTTACAATGCCATTAGCTCAAACTCAAATAAATCCGAGCCCGATTGCATTTCTAATGCTTGTTCTAAATTAGTAATTCCCTGCTATGGTTTATCCTATATTGCAGGGGCCCCGTAGTTTTTGTCAAAGCTCTAAAGCCATCTGTCCATCCTTGGTGGCTATAGGTGAATGTATGGGCAATAATTTCCTCTTCAACACCCAAAAACGCAGAAATCCTGACGTTTGTTAGAAAACCCCATCATGGGTCTCTTTAAAATGACCAGTAGAACTCCTACCGCATTGTGCACCGGTCAAAACAGCTCGAAATCTGGGTCTTCTTTGATCCAGACTTCTCCTTCACTCAAGAAGCTCAAACAATCTCCAAAAATGCATATTATCACCATTAAAATGTGTTGAAAATCTGCTCTTCACTTTACATTATCCAATTAATCCTTCTCATTCAAGGGTTGTAATATATGTAGACTCTTCTGTTGCTTTACTGTATCTCTAAATGCCCCACTCAAGACCGCCCAAACTGTGAGTGTTTCAAAACAGAATGATCAGAATCATCTGTGCTATAAAAAAAACGGGACTGCATCTCTGCTATTGAACTAAATGAAAGTGGCTCATGATTAAACTGCAAATTATACTGAACACATTGGGCCAGATTCTCAAACTACACGTTGTAGTACTTTTTGTATTACTACGAAACATTCGACACAATGTAAGTTCTGTCTATACTTATTTGTGAGGGGTTCGCCTTCTTGAATGCGGAGTCTCTGGACATACAAGTATGGATTTTAGTAGTAAATGTGGACGGGATTAAGGTGAGAGGGTGGGAACGGGGCAGACTTTCTACTGAAGGAGCTAGGATTAGAGAGGAGTGAGAGAGGTTTAGGGAGGGACATCACCCACACATGAGTAACCCAATTGCGTTGCTACTCTAGGGGTGAAGTCATGTAACTTACACTTTTGTAGTAAGTTTACACTCTGAGTTTGTGTATACCGAAAGAAGTAAATTTACTACAAAGTGTAATCATACTCAAAAGTATAACTTACCTTTTTGTCAATCAGGCCCGTTCTGTAGATGTGGAATGTACACATTAGAAAGCCCTTGAGTACCTCACATACCTATTCGTATAGAATAAGACTGAAATAATGATCTGCTCCTACAAAAACACAAAACATAGCGGCACAGAATATGTTATCGAACAGTCTCTCCCCCATATTGCAAAAATTACTCAATACTTAATTCAAAATCACCTCCAAGAGAGTTTTTATAATCCATCTCTCAATGCCTAAAGTGCTTCCATTTGTGAAGCGTCTTTTTTCATGTAATTGTTCTCACGGATTCTTTCCTTCCCCTTCCTGTTTCCCACCCTGCACTTAGAGATTATATTTATTTTTAGTATTTGCTACAAATAAATGTAATACAATACATTTCTTTGTTGTATTTTCATAGACTTTCTTCTCTTTGTTCCTGCAGTACTTCATTTGCAAAGCATAATTTCTGGTCTTGTAAAGTGGTGGCACAAGGTTCTCTTGAACCGAAAGACTAACTAGTTTTTTCATCCTGAGTCCTTTGAGGAGAGCAGCCATTTTGATATGTCTAAATCAAGGCAGTGTTGTTGATGCTATTGAATTGAGATGCAATTTTTTAAAATGCTACTGACCTTGGGAATTTCAGTGCATAGTTTTCAGGAAGATGTTTGCCCCTGACCCTGTAACCTGGACATTTTTTGTCTGTTCTTTCTTCTGCAGTCTGAAATGGGAGGGGCGGATCGTGGTGGTGGGTTTTGCAGGAGGTAACATCGCCTCAGTTCCTACCAATCAGCTTCTTCTGAGGAATGTGTCCGCTCTTGGCGTATTCTGGGGCCGATACAGAAAGATGGACCCACCCTTGTTCTCCTGGTCAATTTCAACCGTACTCCAGCATTGTCAAGAGGCCCGGATCCAGCCGTATGTCGGGGCTGTGTTTAACCTGGAGAATGTAGGTGAACTTGCCCATCACTTTACAATAGATTTTTTTATGTCTATACAAGGTACATTTTATTGAAATTAAACTTTTTTTTTGTAACATCTTTCATTTATTTAACTGTCAGTTGACATCAACAGGTTAAGTAGTGCAAAACATGGAATATCATTGTCTCAGTCTGTCTGGGAAGTTCGAATAATATCAGTGAGATGTCTATAGGATCTTACTGTGTCAGCAACCAAAGGTGGGTGGGAAGGGAGGAGGAGGACAATGGATTTCCACTGGCCCACTCCAAGTTCAGGGCTGGGTTGTGTAGAGGGGACACCTGAAGATATAGTGACCACAGCAGCATTAAATCAGGATCGTAACAATATAACATTATATAGCTGTACAACCAATGTGCAATCTGTGTTTCTCAGGTTCGTTGATAGCTGAAGAGAACATAATGGGTGCTGGAGGTAAACATCCTTTACAACGCATGCCATTACCCCGCATTTTTAACTCCGCAAGATCTTTTACAATGCAGGGCTGCACACCGCGAACCATTACAACACATTCACCATTACAACACCTTCACCATTACAACACCCCTGCGGAGTTAGATTAGTAAATTGCGTTGTAATGGACAATGCGTTGTAATAGATTGCGTTGTAGAGCCCTGCATTGTAAAAGATGTTGCAGATTAAAAAAGCGGGGTAATGGCGTGCATTGTAAAAGCATGCAGGCTAAAGTGTCGTATTCAGATGTGGAGGGTGGTCACTACGTCATTGACAGCTGTTTAAGTCTCTGGATGGTGGATCGGGGTGGGGCTGTAATGCATTGGACCTGATGTCAGTAGAAGGTATCTCAGTGTCACAAGAAGTAACCCTCATCCTTTATAATGAGGGATGAGAGAGGAGCCTGGGATTTGCAGCAGTGACCTTTATCTTGATGTTGAATTTGAGGGGCATGTTGGCAATTTATAACTCACCATTTCGCATCTAGCCACTCTCATAAGCATGCGGGTATTGGAAAATACGTCCTGTCCTAGAAAGAAACTCTGGATAATTCGGAACAGGTAGCCACATTTGAGTTGGATGAATGCCGTTTCCGTGCCGAGAGACATGGCCACGGCATTCACTATGATGTCCTTGCGGTCCATATGAGATGCTTCCATGTCCTGTGGTGATTGCGTGATGATCTGCCAGATGGAAAGCCCAATAAAGAGTGGTGTACTACGAAAGGGATTACTTTCCACAGTCGGGTGGCCACCACCTTTGCTAAGATTTTAAGATCCTCATTGATCAATCAGACGAGCGGTAGAGGCCACCGTCTTAAGGACTCTCTCCATTCTTGAGTTATCAGAGTTATGATGCAAGGTTTGAGATCGATCCATTCCCCTGCCCCTACCACCCGAAACTGCCCCTCACATCACCCCCACCTCACCCCCTTACCCCTACACACAACCCTCCCAACTCCTCCACCCACTACCACCCCACCCACCACCTCCCGGCTCACCACCTCCAACCTCATTCACATCCACCCACATACTCATCCTCAGGTAAACACTGTTTTGCTCATCTTGTAAAATTCCTCATCGTGCGATTTGCACATGGGGAGGTCATCAATGGCTTCTGCTGTTGCCTCCATTGTAATTTTCCCATCCAGTAAAACCTAACCCCTTTGCGAGGATGAATTCGGGTAGTCTAAGGAATGTGTCTCCTCTTTGGATCGAGGGGCCTGTGGTTTATATAGGGACTTGTAGAAATATGCAACTGCCTCTGTGATCTCGATTGGATGTTACCACCTTTTTAAATGTATTACGAGTGGCAGGGATGGTCATTTTCACTTTTATATTTCTCAGTTGTAATGCTAAAAGTCTACCTGATTTTTCACCGGTTTCATACTGCCTATATTTGAGTTTGATGAGGGTTTTCTCTTTTTTGGCCATGTATTAAATTAAAGGATATCATCTCGGCTTCCAAACGTAGGCACATGTCATCTGTGGGCCTAGATTTAAAGGCAGTGATGCGGGACCTGACTGATTGCACAAGACCTAGTTGTTCAGCTTAGCATTCTTGAGTATTCCTATCTGCAGTGCCTTACCAGCAGCCCAGAGTAGTTGGGCCAAGGAGAGCGAGTCCCTATTTTCAGTCTTATAATGCAGACTTCACAATAGAGGAAATCCTTCTCCTCTGAGGGGAAATATCTGCCTGTTTGAATCCTCCAATATGCCATTGGGGGGAGGAGCAAGGCCTGCATCTAAAATCAGTTGAATCAGGGAGGGGTCTGTGACTCCATCCTGCAATATATAGCATGCCCTTTAAAATGAAAAGGATGTGTCTTTTATAAGGAAAAAGTCTATTCGAGAGGGGGTGCTGTACTCTGAGGAATAGAAGATGTAGACCTTGTTATGCGTGTGCAGCACTTGCTATCTAACTTTCAGGCAGCGGTCATCCATTATATTGTATAGGTTTATACTGTCTCAATTACTGTTTCTATAAAATGGTCCAGTCCTATCAAGGAGGGACATACCACCAAATTCCAGTCCCCCCCCTTAGAGAGTTATCATTCTTGAAAGTCTGGAGAAGAAGTCCTCCTTCACAAGTGTTGGACACCTAGACAGAGCCCACAATCAGCAGCAAATGCCTACAATTTGACAAACACGTACATGCCCCCAGGGTCTGGCCAGGTTTTTAAGAATTTGCATTATAGGAATTTATGCCAGTAATATCACTATTCCTCATTTCGTTGAGGCTTTTGGGAAGGAAGACTATAAGTGACAGGCAAAAGGTAGTACATTAAATCTAGTGATTTGAAATAACATTGCAGGACCCTATTATTCGACCTCAAATAGTCTCAGAGAGATTTCTGTAAGTATATAACCGTCATAACAAACCATCTCCGGTAGAAAGAGGTCGCATAAGTCTGTGATGGTGTCCTAGCATCAAATCGATCTTTATACAGCTTGAAATACAAAATCTCAAAACTTTGCCTTTAGGTACCATGAGACTAGATGCAGGAGGAATGCAATTTTGACCTGATCAACGACATATTACTCTGCACTACTCCACCAATTCCCCTTAACCTGAGAAATGGTCATCAACATGGAATGTGTCAAGGCAGGATCTTGACTGCCCAGCATTATTATGAGTGTAGGGGACTGCTTCATCTCCATTCTCAGTTTTAATGTTTAATTTGGATGTGTCTTTGTCTTTTTTTATAAAAGGTAGACCTACTTGAAAAAAAATAGAGAGATATTGCTCTTGAACAGTGTTCCGGAATCCCACACTAAAGTCGATCTGTTTCGAGAAGAGTCCCTTGATATGGAACAAGAAGTACAAGTGCTATCTTGACTATTTAAGGTTTTACTACTTCATTGTTTTTCAGTTGAGTTGAAACTGGGGTTCTCTACAGATCTAAAACAGAGCTGAGGGAAGTTTTGTTTCTCGCTGCTTCCTTCTGTCGTTGTATTGAATTCTTGTTTACAATTTTAAGTTGTTTCTTTCTATCTTTCCTCGTGTATGGATTTCTTCCTACCTTCCTATCAGAGGTTGCTTCTTTCTTCTGAATGAGATTCCTTCCTCCATTTCACGTTTATGGCGTCTTTTCTTGTGCTTCCTTCAGTACTCTAAATATGTTTAATTCTTCATCTTGTTGTGTGTTTCCTACATGGCCATTGTCGTTTTCCCCATGTTGGCCTGGTTGTACACGGTTGTAGGCCTAATTTTCCTTTGAACATGTTACTATATAAACACGCTTGCTTTGCTGCCACTTTATATTTTCACACAGAACCTGCATGTTTTCGTGTTCTGTTTCTTTCTGGGGATGACTTCTGAAAACCGTAAACAAGGTAAAACAATACCCCTTGTTATTCTCTCTGGTCAGACTCTAGCGCCCAGACATAACAAGAGAATGCAGCTGCTATTTGTGAGTACACATGGTTTGTCATATAACTAAGGACAAGAGTCCTATAAACGAGCATTTGCAATGCAATAGGTCTTGCATTTGCGAGAGTTTAAGTTATTGGCATTGTAAATGACAATGCCTTTTATTTATATCTTGTTTTTAAAAACAAATAAAAGTCAATGTCATTTACAATGCTAATAGCTTAAACTCTTTCAAATGTGGGACCTACAGCATTGCAAACAAATGTTTTTTTTCAAAAAAAGCGCCCCATGCTGCGTTTTTAGTTTAATTGTGGCCGCGCACCTTTCTTTAGACGCGGCTCGTCTATAGAACGGTGGGCAGCCTCCATTAAAATGAAAGCTTGGTATGGGGTGCTTTTCCCCAAAAAAGCACTTGTTTGTCAAGTTGGCCCTATTAAAAAACAAGTTTTGCATAACAAGTCGTGTGGGCGTGGATTAATTGTTCACAGTTTTGATATTTTACATTAAACATTTAGAAGTTCTGTAAGTGCTATTTTAAAGGCCACGCGTCTTTAACCTTATATGGGGGCTCGTGGCCACTCTAGGAGTGTAAATTAAGATGGAAAGAGACTTCACTTTAACACCGGAGCCTGGATACCTTCAGGGGCAATTAGTGCACCATAAAAATCGATATAACATAAAAGACTTGCAGGAGTTGATGAGAAATTCAACGAAAAGACACGAATAACAGACAATCCAGGCTTTCGATAGAGGGGGCAAAGCTAAAACAAAGCCAAAAAGAATCTTTAGGGACATCATATGGAACAAATTAAGAACAACCCAAAAACAGACTCAGATATTTGGGAACCCCGAATATTCTTCAATACTGCAATGTAAAATGCAGCTGTGCATGTCGGCGCCTGTTGCCTAGGTTTTATAGTGAAACGACAAGTCTGCCAATCACCAGGACGATAAAAATCATAACGGTTTGCTGAGAGGCATTTCATGTTCCTTACGGTGACTATCAACAGGACAGTTTAGTGGAAAAGTGCACACAGCTATTACCAGCAAAGAGGGCATTCACTGGTTGAGTTCGTCTAGCACAAAAGCCGCTCCCATGACGCAATCAGACAAGTATCTGCTCTTCGGCTGCTGCCTTCTGCCCTGTAGTCACGCCCCCAGCCACAAAGGGCGTGGTTTTAACTCTTAACAGGGTATGTCTGCCCCCCCCCCCACAAGCCAGGCTCCCAGGGTGTAGAGATGCTGCTTACCACCAATGAGGACTCAGGAGCCAGGTTACGTTAATCACTTTTATTTGTATTATCTTCATAAAGAGCGCCGAGCCTGCGCTGCATGCCGGCTCTCCTCTCGCCGTTCGCGCTATTCGCGCCACTCGCACTGCTCTGCGCGCGCAGCCTGTGATGGCCGCCAACACGTCACGTCGCCGACGTGACGTGCGTAGACTAGACCGTCACTACATATCTCCCTTTTTTCCACACCAACATTTATAACTTACAGTCCGCCGCTCAGATCATAGTCTCTGAACCTTGTGGGCTTTATCACCACCCTGCCGCTCCGGGTCAGTCTTACAGGGGTGGTGTGGTTTTGTTCCTCGTCACTCCTTCTGCTTCCTCGTACATCTCCTTGTCCATTCATGTCACTACAGTTCTCACCAGTTCTTTGCTCGATGCTTCTCGCTTTCACCTGTTGCTGTACTTCTCCTCTCCTTGCAGGTTCATCCTCCTGATGTTCTTGTTGACCTAGCTCATTCTCTCCTTCCTCTGCGTCTACACCTCCATAGTCCCACGTAAGGATCTTATTGCATCTTGCCATGCGGTCTTGTGACCATATGTTTCCGTCACTCAATCTGACCGCTCTGCCCTTAATTTCCTTCACCTGCATGGGCTTGCTGTATTTGCTCTCTCCCTTCCTTTGTAGCATGGGCAACTTTACTCTCACCCATTCTCCTTCTTTGAGTTCTGTGTCTTGCACATTCTTCCGCTCGTTGTAATGCTTTGTGTATACCGCTTGTGCTTTCTCTATGTTGGCACGCACCACTGCAGGGGACCATTCGCTTAACAATGTCTTTTCTTTCCACACCCGATTGTCTTGGGTGAATGGTTCCCGGCCCCGCAACACCTGAAAGGGGCTATAGCCAGTGCCTGTGGGAGTGATCCTGTATGCCCACAACATGTGCCAAATGTCCTTCTCCCAGTCTTTGTTATCCGAGATGGCTGCTTGGATTGACCCCATCACTACCCTGTTGAAGCGTTCAACTTGGCCATTCCCCGCCGGGTGGTATATAGATGTGTGCTTCGCCAGGATGCCATTCCTGTGCATGAAGTCGTTCCATTTTTCCGATCTGAACTGGGGCCCATTGTCACTGAGGATGGACTTCGGGATGCCCTCCCTCACAAAGGTGTCTGCCAAAAATTTAACTATTGTTTCTGTGTCCATGGTTTCCTCTATCTTCACTTCAGGCCACTTCGAAAATTTGTCAACTAGGACACACACATACTTTTGGACTCCCTGTGTGTCTAGGATCGGGCCTAGGATATCGACTGACAGCTCTTCCCACGTATTTTTTGGTGTTTCGAATGTACCTAGTGCTGGGCGTAATGGCTTGAGTGTCTTGTCAGCACCTTGGCACCTCGCACAATCTCTTACATGCCGTTCTGCTCGTATATCCATTCCGGGCCACCAATAGTCTTGCTTGGATCTCAGCTTGAGTTTCCCAATGCCCAGGTGTCCTTCGTGTAGCATGTCCAGCAGTCTGGGGATGATGCTTGTTGGGGGAACAACCTTCTCGCCTCTGTACATGAATATTCCTTGGTTGTCCATGGACAGTTCTTCCCTGACTTCAAAGTAGGGGTTGAGTTCCCCACGGGTGTGTCTCTTATCAGGCCATCCTTGGGTGATGTATACCTTCACCTCTTCTAATGTCAGGTCTTCCTCATACGCCTGTTTCCATTCTTGGAGGCTGATGACCTTTTCGTGATCCTCCATTAGGGCTTCCCACTCTTCTGTCCCTGCCTTGTCTTCCTCACTTGGATCCATAGCCGCCGCTCTGCTCAAATAGTCTGCAACTGTGTTTTTGCTGCCAGATATATGTTCCACATCATACCTGAATTCAAGTAGTTTCAGTGTCATTTTTGATATTCGGGGCGTAGCATCTGCGTGTCCGCTCGACGTTAGCACTCTTAGTAACGGTTTGTGATCAGTCCGCAGCTGGAACCGTGTGCCCCACAGAAATTGTCTGAATCTCGTGGTAGCCCACACCACAGCCAACATCTCTTTCTCTATCACGCTGTACTTTTTTTCTGTTTCGCTCAGTGTGCGTGAGGCGAAGCTAATGGTTTCCAGCTGTCCCTGTCCTCGGTCTTGCATGAGAACAGCACCTAATCCTTTATCACTGGCGTCAGTGGTCAGTACGGTTTTGCCTTGAGGGTCGTACCCTTGGAGTGGTATTGCTCCTGCCACTTCCTTTTTGATGACCTCGAATTCCCTTTGTGTATCCTCTGACCAGCAGAATTCCGTGTTTTCTTTTGTCAGCTGTCTCATGTGATGAGTCTTTGAGGCAAAGTGCTGCACAAATTTTCCATAGTACTCTGCCATTCCCAGGAATGACCTGACCTCTTCCTTGTTGGTGGGGGATGGTGCTTCACAGATCGCCCTAACGTTTTCTGCTTTAGGAGTTACGCCATGCACTCCTATCTCATGCCCTAGGTAGGTCACCGAGTTCATCCCTATCCGGCACTTGGACCATTCTGCCGTGAGTCCTTTTCTTTCTAGAATCTTCAATACTTTTCCGAGCTTCACGTCATGGTCTTGCATGTCTCTTCCCATTACCAGGATGTCGTCCTGGAAGTATTGAACGTCGGTGATGTCCTTGAATAATTGGTGCATCAGCTTCTGAAACACCGCCGCTGCTGAGGCCAGACCAAATGGCATCCGGCGGAACTGATAGCACCCAAACGGGGTGATGAAAGATGTTAGTTTCCGGCTTTCCGGCTGCAGAGCTATTTGATGGTACGCGGAGGTCAAGTCTATGGAGGGGTACCACTTAATTCCCCTGGTGCTAGCCAGCATCTCCTCTAATCTGGGCAAGGGGAACTGTTCCACCACAATGTTCTTATTCAGTTCCCGCAAGTCGACGCACAGCCGGACCTTGCCATTGGGTTTCTTAACTACTACCAGGGGCGCCAGCCACTCGGCGCACGTGATGGGCTCAATGATCCCCTTCCTTTCCAAGTCTTGGAGTTCCTCCCGTACTGCTTCCTTTACAGCCAACGGGACGTTTCTTGCTTTGTGGGCCACCGGCACAGCGTCTTCCTTCAGGATGATTTTGTGGGCGAACTTTTCCAGCCTTCCTACTGTGCCTCCGAACACCTTTGGGTATTCACTCCTCCATTTGTCAAGACCGGGCAGCGCCTCCTGGTCAGTTAGTAGAATCTGTTCTTTGCCTCCCGGATCCAGCTTGATGCCCAGGTCGCCTTGATCTAGCCATCCTAAAACCGACTGGCCTTTCTCCGATACATAAAGCTTGCAGTATGCTGACCGGCCTCGAAATTCGAAGGTTAAAGGTCTGAACCCCGCCATTGGTATACGGTCTCCGTTGTACGTGACTGGGCGGATGTCTAGGTTTTCTAGCTCTGGGCCTAGATGCGGTGCGAATTTCTCCTCCCACACTGCTCTCTGGATGATAGTGAATGGCGATCCTGTGTCTGCCACCACGCTGATCATGACCCCTCCTATTGTCATTTCTAAAACTGGTTTCATCGTTCGTCTTCCGTCTCTGTCCAGGACTTTGCCGTCCGTGCTCAGCACCTGGTCTTCAATGTAGATCACCGTGACCACATCCTCCTCTGTATCGTCGTCTTGATCATCGTTACACTGGCCCACATATCTCACAGTGCCTTTGGAGGCCTTCTTCCGGCAGACCTTCTCGTAGTGGCCGATTATCCCGCAGTACATGCACTTCGCACGGAATGCGGGGCACTTCCTGTCGTGCGCCTCGTGCAACCAGCTACCGCACCTGTAGCATGGCTTATTGTTGCTCCCCGCTTGTTTCCCTGATGTACTTGCGTTTCTTTGCCACTTGTTGGACCCCTTCTCCATTGGCTTCCTGTTCTGATACTCTCTGCGAGGTCCTTCATCGTCTACCCTATTCACCATAGTGTTGGACGCTGTTTCTTTCCTCGTTACTTCAGCACATCGTCGCGCTAATTTGGCCCTTTTGACGATGACCAATACCTCTTTCAGTGTGGTGTCTCCACTGGCCCATAACTTGTCCTGCACAGACGTGCACGTGGTGTGCATCACCACCTGGTCTTTGATGAACTCCTCTTCCCAGTTGTCGTACTTGCACTTGGACGCTAACCGCTTCAGTGCCGCCACGTACTCCTCCACCGTCTCTCCTTGTCGCTGTTTCCTCTGTTGGAAGTTGAACCTGTCCACCGACACACACACTGCTGGTCTGAAGTGTTCGTTAAGGTCGTCGAGTGCGTGTGCATACACGTCGTCGTCTGTGGCTGTTCTCTGTTTCGGAACTAAGCTCTTGTAAATCCGGAGGCCCTCCGGGCCAAGGTTCAGTGACAAGATGCGCTTCTTTCTCTGGGGTTTGAACACTTCTTCGTTCTCGTCTTCAGGACACCTATGAAATTGTCTATATATTCTCTCCAGTCCTCCCATTTCATGAGGGGTTCTCCGGGGCGAGGCAAAAACTGTACTGGCGCCATCGCGTATCCTGTTTGCGCGCTCATTTTTTCTCTCTTGATCTTGGGTTGCACGCTCCCTTGGCCTCTGGGACTCCCTGGTGCGTCGTCCTGCTCTTCTTCACTTGTTTGGGCGTGGGGACTATCTGCGTCAGCCCCCTCGGTCCCCAGTGAGTTATCCAGCGCGTGTTCCCTGGTCTTGCGGACCGCAGTGTGGATTGGCGCCCTTCCTGCTTGTCCCTGGGGTCTGTCCCCCCTTTTTTTCTCGCTTCTCTGTGCTGCCCCCACGGGTGTTCCTGGGCCCTGCCGCGCTCTTTAGGGTACCTGTTGTCGTGCACCAGGATTCCTTGCTCTTCTGTCTTTTGTGTGGTGGTCCTGGTGCCACTGGTGCTCTCCCTGTCGTCCTATGGTTGGGTTGGTGGTTCTGTCTTGCTGGGGGGTCTTAATCCCACCCTCGTCGCCATTGTAGAGATGCTGCTTACCACCAATGAGGACTCAGGAGCCAGGTTACGTTAATCACTTTTATTTGTATTATCTTCCTAAAGAGCGCCGAGCCTGCGCTGCATGCCGGCTCTCCTCTCGCCGTTCGCGCTATTCGCGCCACTCGCACTGCTCTGCGCTCAGTGAAAGTCGTCTAAGCGACCCCCCCCTCCCCCGTGAAACTCGTATAAGCGAGCACCCCCCAGGTTCTTATGCTCCCTCGCCCTGAAATACTGGTCGCCCCCAGACTCTCTGCACAGCAGACTGGGCGTACAGCCTCACTCGGTGGACGGAAGGGGTAACAAGGGGCCTACGCAGCTCCATGACAACAGCTCCGCACTCTACATCAGACCGCAACACTCTGCGAAAAAATTGGGCCACAACAACTGCTTATACGTCTGCGAAGAGATTGTGACGTGAACTGGATCTTCCACCAATCAAAACAAGAAACCCGAGGAGGCGAGGCTAAGGCACGGAGAGGAGGAGACGGCGTGCGGACGATGAAAACAAAAGTCACTAACTAATGACAGAGCCGACTGGCGTGTGCTCCAGGCGTGAAGGCAGCAAAGCAGCGTGGTTGCAGGAAGCCCGATAAGAAAAGCATTTGCGACACACGGAAAGCAGGCGAGCCAGTCCGGGTGGGCCGGCACAAAAAGCCAAAGGTAGGCAACCATGAAAGCTTATTTCCAATGGCAGGCATTAAACATAACATAAACGGTGACGCCGGCCAATAGAAATAAGGGGCGAGGCTTCAAGTCCTCCTTGACAATAAATGTCGCAGAGCGAGGTATGCATGTGCGCAACAATGCTAGGCGAGACCTAAAAAACACTGAGCAAGGGTCCTGAGGCACGTTTGCCACTCCAGCTGAGACTTAGACCATCCATCTGTGTGTGCTAAAGTACGGGGTACGCCACTAATGCCAGAAAATCTTTGAGATATAATCATTTCGCTTTGGTAAGGCTGAGGGGGGTTAGGCTTATGTGTCGTATAACATGACAGGGCTTTTTATGATATATGGTTGCATACCCATGCTAATGGTATTTTTGGTATGCATTTGCTTTCTATTGTGGCTCAAATACTGCATATTAGAGCACAATAGTTTAAATAAATATTATACACTTCCTTTGTGTCTCTTGTTTATCTTATTGTGGACAAGTACGAGTGAGAGAGCGAAAGGGTGTGTCATGTTACCGCGAGCCCTGAGAGGATTGAGAGTGCTCTGTTCTGTGGTGCCATTTCACTTGTCTCGCTGGAAGGTTAGAAAGGCCAGTGAGGCACTGTAACTAGTTGGACTCTGGCTCATAGATAATGTAGTAGTATGGTTAGTCAGTCCCTAAATGCCTATGTTCTATGGTCCCAAGCATAGTTCTGTACCTGAACAGAATCCCTACAACAATTTTGTGGCGATTACTTTCTCTCAATAAGATTCATTCTTTGCTTTTAATTTAGATTATCTTTCCTCAGGAAGTGTTCTTTGCTTTCCCCTACCTGTGATTCTTTCTTTCGTTTAGGCATAATTCCTTCCTTGCTCTCAGTGCAACTCTTTCTGTCCCTCACATATGAATCCTTATTGGTAGGTGATTACATTTTTCTCCGTATGGTTTCTCAAGATGTGAATCCATACCTCTTGATACAATGCATTGTTACTTCTAGATGCAATTTCTTTGTCCCCCAAATGGATTTCTTCCTTAGCTCAAGCTGTGGTCCCACCTTTGCTCTATATTTGGGTCCTCCTTTCCTTTAGATAGATTTCCTCCTTTTCTCTAGAGAAGATTATACCTTTTCTATAGATGTAACTTTAACTCTAGAAGCTATTGATTTCCTCTATGTGTGATTCCCCTTTTCCTCTTCATGCGATTCCTCCTTTTTTCTATCTGTAATTCATTTGCTTTGCGTGCAGTTCCTTTATGGTGTTGGGTTTTCTGTCTTTTTCTTGAATTAATTTGTTTTTTATCTTGGTGACTCCGTCCTGATTGAAGTGATTCAGCTGCTTAATTGCTGTCTTTCTCTTCTTTGTTACTCTTCAGTTTCCTTCTATCACAATACCCTTTCCTTGACTTCTCGAAATTTCTGGATACAATCTTCTTCCCTCATTTCGCTGATGGACATTGTCTTTTCCTAGGTATGAGACCCGTGGTCCACCAAGCATTTTGATGAAGTAATCTGCAATGTCCTTCTGCTAGCAAGGACAGGAGCAGTTGTCTGTTCTGATGCAAAACTCTCAGTGCTTCATTGCATTCTAATTCATGACTGAACTCCTTCTCAGCTCCCTGTACACCAGTTCCACCCCACACATCTTTACTCATCAAGGCTCAATCAGGCTCCTGGTGAGACTTTGATCTCGGGTCCCCAATTGAGGAAGGGGTGCCCAGCCAAACAGCAGCTACTGGGCCTCAGCGGTGGTGTTTTAGTTTGTTTACCACTGGTATAGTTCCTCCAGTGGTTCTGGAAACAGGGCTAAGCACAACCCTCGACTCTCAGGGTAGCAAGGGCACTCAATTACATGCTTTTCAGGGAAGTATTGTGGGGGCAAGAGCATAGAACACAACAATCAACCAACAGATAATCTAAAGTATCTTCTGATGAATACTTCTATATCAGACTATGGATTAATTATGGATTCATTCGATCACAGCACTCAACTGCACACTGACCATAGTGGAATCTGCCAAATCTCTTGGGATAACCTTAGACAGCAACCTGAATATGCATGAGCACATCGACTTGATGGCAGAAACTGCCAGGTTTCATCTGAGCTACTTGAGGAAACTAAAACCCTTTCTTGAAACCGCGGACCTAAAAACCGCAGTTCAGGCGTTAGTCATCTTCAGAATTGAATACGGCTGCTGTACCCAATCTGGCCTACCAAAGACCTCAACAGCCCTTCTAAAAGCTTGCCTCAACGCAGCAGCCAGACTCTTATCTGGTTAAAAAATGTGTTACCACATTTCACCACATCTGAAGGCCTCGAACTGGCTTCCTCTTGAAGGCAGAATCCAGCTCAAGCTGGCCTCCATTACTCACAAAGCCTTGTACATGAACTCCCCGACATATCTCGCCCAGAAAATTGTGATATCTGGAAGATCCAGAAACTCCTGGTCCGCCAGAGACCATGTGCTCCAACCACCCTGCTTCCGCAGTAAAAAAACATATAACCGAGCGTTCTCTGGGGCTGCACCAAGAATCTGGATCTCGCTACCTACCTCCATCAGAAGATTACCTTTTCTGTCGCTCTTCAAAAAGGAAGCGAAACCCTTCCTAATGAGCAAATTCATCCAATAACTCTCCTTTGCGAATACCACCTTTTTCATCGCTTTGTTTCTGTGCATACTCTCCCATATTGCTTGCCCCTCTCCGTAAACCAATTTTCACTCCTCCTAATGTTCTGCCGTTTCTCTTTGCCTTTTACTATCACTTGTATACATTTGCTGGTTTCCTCTTTTTATAGATGACCTGTCGCTCACTGATTTTGGTACTGTAATGTTTATTGTACAGAACTCTGGCTTTGTCCTACTGTAGTCAATCCCCAAACCCCCTTCCTTGTATTTTGCCTTTGCTTTTCCTGCACGTAATGTGTTTATCCCAGTAAAGCGATCTGATACCCTAACGAGTCGTGTTCGCGCTATATACAACCTCAAATAAATAATAATCAGACGCATTGCCTTTTAGAATGTCCCAGATGCCAGACTGGATCTGAAAAATTCTCCTTGTAAAGGTTCTTGTGAGCTGACAGCCATGTGACAGAGAGGGGTTGCATATAGGTGCCACCCCTGAGCACAGAAGTAAGTTTCTGTATTTAAGCCCCTTTCAATTCGGATCCAGATGTTGCCCCTCAAACTGTCGACTCTCCAGTGACTCCAAAAATCTTTCAGTGTACTGGGTATGTCTTCCTGGATCCAAGTTACGACTGCTGGAAGCAGCTGTTGATTACAAAGCTGCTCAACATGTGTCTTTTGTGCCTTGGCTCCTGTCCTGAATGGAAGTCATGTGAGAAATAGACTCTCATGCACCCAAAAGCAATGAGAGAGTGGGGGGTAAACTCTATGGCCCCAAGTACAAGAAGAAGTCCAGTTCGAAACTGGGGTGTTGATCCCACTCCAAGTTGCAGGAGTGCTCCCACTCACTGGCCCGGTTCTGCATGAAGTCCCACATTTGCCCAAATTCTTCAATAAGTCAAAATCAAAACTCGTTGTAAACACAAGAAAGTCAAGCGAATCTCGAATCCTTACCGAAACTCAAACTCAAGTGAGAAGTCACAAGGGCAGCACTTAATGTGCCCCTTGCCTGTGGTATCTTCCAAATCCAACCCAGTGCCTTAGTTGTTTCTAGTACACCCCAAGTTACACAGTCCATCACTGACCCTGCAGCAAATTGTTGCCTTCAGGGAGGCCATGCTGCCGATATTTCAGATGCTACTTGCTCCCTCTGGTGCATGTTTAGGCCAGACAGACTTCCACCAGTGGGTCCTTCCTTGGCATACCGTCCCTGGCTGAAGCTTCCACTTCAGTTCCAAGGTCCACACCACTCCCTGCCATGTTTTAACCCTGTCAGGAAGGATCCAGAGAAAACAAATAGAGAGGGCACCCTCTTAGATAGTTTTATCTTATTACTGCCTATGCAAAGTGGATCCCTATTGTGTTTTCAAAAAATATTTTTGCGCTCCACCCTGTATGTTTGCCTGCAGCAGGGTGTAGTAACGGCCCATGGTGATGTATGCCACTATCTAGTGGGTAAGAGCAGTATTAACAAACGTCTACGGTTTCCCACTATCAGACTGTGATCGACAAAATATATAGAAGCTTCTCCTTTTTTGTGTGAATAGATGTGTGACATAGGGAGGACAAGAGAAAGCTTTATCCTTTCACCCCATTGTTCAAGTGTGATGTGGTGGATACTCTAACCACAGATTACTCACTGCCCCATCTCCTCCCTGTGCTGTGGAGTGGATAACTGTACACCCTGAAAAGGTCCCAAGTTAGATTTTGGCACACTGTCACCATCAATAAGAAACTGGTGTCTGCACGCAGGGGTGGTGCCTGTATGAAGCCCTGCTCAGTTACTTCTGAGGCAGTGCAAGATTACTAAAGAGTCACAAAGCACCACCTGTTGGAGAGTTGGAGTCATTACTGAGAGAAGCTTTCAGACCCAGTCTGGCACCTGAGAGATTCTAAAGGTGGGAAATCTGCAGTAAGGGAGAGATCATCCACCAGAAAGAAAATGTATGAATGTCAGTAGCTTGTTTGTCCAGCCCAGTGCTAGTCTTTTGAGTTAAAGTACTTAAATCATATGTAAAATAATACTACACAGCTCAATTAAAAGGAATGTAGTAGAGGATTAAAATCCTGCTTCTGAAACTAGGTGCTTCATCATTCAGTGCCCACCCCCTGCTAATAGAGTTCCCCAGTGCCCATGATCTGTGGTGTCTAATCTGGGACACCGTGCTTATTGGGCTCCAATGCCATTACTCACAAGGCACATATGCACTCAACAATTCAATTTTGTTTCCTCCATGTACTATTCATACAGCAAAAATTCTTATTTCATGCATCAAACCTTAGCCCGCTTCCTAATCTCATTCATCCTTCGTTATGCCCCATGTTTACCTGTTTTTGGCAATTGGAGTCTTTCTTCATGTAGAATTGAAGTCTACAGCGGTCTCACTTCTGCTGCTGCTTTTTTGGAGTCGTTAGGAATGCAGTGGCCTTGCTGGGAGCCTGACAACTCTGGGGGATCATGGTGCAGTGGGATCCTATGATAGCTTCCCATCTTGAACAGTTAATGCCTTCCCAGTCTGAATGCAGAAACGATCTGAGCTCATCAGTTGTGCCCGGCTAGCCGATCACGAGCTGGCAGATGACTTTAGCAATTGCGACTTCCTGGCTGATCAGGGTGTATACGGTTTTTGAGTACCTGTATTATGACGTCAGTAGCACCAGTCTTTCAGATGTGGCGGCTTGCTTATCTTGCATCAAACATGGTTTCTGGAGAATAAAAGCTATTCTGCACACCAGGAACACATTGGGCTTCTCTCTTCCAAAGCCAGCAC